>NC_088795.1:86520997-86824027 GCF_011386835.1 Chrysemys picta bellii
AGGTTAATCCAGTTTTACTATAGTTTGTTCTCATTAAAGTGCCTTGTATCCACAGCCTGTACCACATACCCATTACAGTAACCACGTCCCCTGAAACTCTGTACTTTGTGGGCCTCCATCAAGCTCCTGGCTTGATTGCCTTCTTTGGAGACCTGCATATTCCAGTCCCACCGGGAGAAGAGTCACCAGAATGCAGACATCTACAAACATTGTGGGCAAATGAAGGCACTGAGCCGGTCCCAAGGCAGAGTCAAACCAAAGGTGCTCAAGCAGAAGACAGGAGACAAGGACAAGACCTCTAGTAATGCTCCCACTATTTGCCCATAGTGAGCACCTGGTCCACATTTTTTGCATGTGATGCCACCACTGCACTCAAAACAGCAAATGTGATCCTGGTATGCATAAACAGGGGACTCAAGTAGGAGCAGAAGAGGTTGTTTTACCTCTGTATTTAGCACTAGTGTGGCTGGTGCTGGAATACTGCGTCCAGTTCTGTGTCCACAATTTAAGAAAGATATTGATAAATTGGAGAGGGTTCAGAGAAGAGCCATGAGAATGATTAAAGGATTAGAAAACACACCTCACAGTGATGAGCAAAATAGATTGAGCTCTGAATCTAACAAAGAGAAGGTTAAGGGGTGACTTGATTACAGTCTACAAGTATCTACATGGGGAACAAATCTTCAATCTAGCAGAGAAAGATATAATAAGATCCAATGGCAGGAAACTGAAGATAGAAAAATTTAGACTGGAAAGAAGGCATAAAAAAAAATTTAACAGTGAGGGTAATTAACCACTGGAACATGGTTAATGCATTGTGATGGATTCTCCATCTCTGACAATTTTCAAATCAAGAGCGGATGCTTGTCTAAAAGATATGCTCTCGGGACTATTTTGGAGAATGTCTGTGGCCTGGGTTGTACAGGAGGTCAGACCTTCTGGCCTTGGAATCTATTAAATTATGTGGTGAACAGTCTTCCACAAAGCACCCTAGATACCATGGCAAGCACTCAACACACCATGTAGATCATGCAGTCAGACCAGGAGGAGGCAGCCAAGATCATGTGAATTGGCAGATTACACAAGAACCATATGAATACTGCCAGCCTGAAACTGTAGTAGTAGTAGTAGTATGTGCTGTATTACAATACAACCATATATGGGAATTTAAACAATTTCCCCCACCCCCATGCACTATGTTGGACAGATCTAGGAGCCTCTCTCCACCTGCATGGCTTTTATCACCCTCTTCTTCTTCCACCCCCACCCCCAAAATGCTATCTGCACTTGAAATAAAACTATAGAAGTATCAAATCCCACAACTATTGGCCAGATGTGACACCCCAAAACCCTGCTCCCCAAGCTGCTGGATGATTGCTCTCCCTCCCAGTTGACCACAGCTCCCCTCACCACCCTTCCATTCAAGATGTCAGTACCACAGGGGTAAAAATAAATCAAATACATTGCATGTCAGGTATCTTTACTGTAGCTGCAGATACAGAAACAAAAGAAAGCAGTAGAAAATGTATTTTGATCACAGTTTAAGCAGTGCATTAAAATTATGTAATAAAATTGCCAAAATCAGACGACACAGACATTCAAAAAAATGCATAAGGACTACAAGGCAATCATGGCTATTTTCAATCATTCCCTCAGCCGTGTTAACCTTTTGTGTTCAAACCAATTATTGGTAACGTTTATTTTGCAGTTTACTTTGGGCTAATCTACAGATATTTAAAAGAGAATAAGGCAAAGATAGTGCAATATTTTGGCAAGCATATTGCAAGACAATGCAGCCTTCTCAGGGCAGCCTAGATAGGTATTGTTTCCCTTCCACTCCTACACCATCCTGATAAATAGCTGTGCTGTTATTTTCCTGATTTGCCCATTGCCCATTTGAGCAAGACCCTTCTGTATCTCATGGGGACTCAACTCAGGGTAACATCCTTCAGTGTAACAACATCTTGCAGAGACAGACATGCAGTTACAGTACTAGCATGCCCTTCACCCTCCTCCGACACCCACAGTCCCCCCACAGCATTGGCAGAGGGGTCCTATGCAAAGAGGAAGTAAATCAGAAAGTGTCTCACCATCTCAAAATGAACCACAAAATGGGAAGTTCAAATGGGAATGACATTTTATCATTGTTGGTATGGAGACTAGTATTGGGATAACTATTTGTGCTTTTTCTGATTTCCCTAATCACCTGTGATGCTGTATCCCACACATACAAGCAAAAGAAGACAAGAAAGAAGATTTCCAGGGAAATAGTGACTGCATTCCAAGAAAGGGCTAGTTAGGCAGAGGGTCAAGGGATAGTTTCCTAGAGCAATCACACATTCCTAGAGTATACGGCCCTGAAAATGGACATGATGCGCACAATACAGAGGCAAACAATTGTGCTGACACACATTTTGTTGCAAAGGCCATGCACAGCACCACAACCTAGCCATGTCCTGCAAACTGTGGAGAATATACCATACTTGGACCTCCCTTTCGCTCACAAAAAGTGCAGACCATTCCTACTCCAATCAATCCCACTGGAGAAGCAGAACAATTTCTAACACCTCACCTACACACGTATGAGAGCACTCAACTCTTTGGGCATGCCACAGTTCCACTGCTCTTAAGCTTACACTATAGTCTAACTTTTTTATTATTATTCAAGTAGTTTTGATACCTCAGGTATTTTGTACAACTTGGCTGAAAAGTTTCATTGAGGAACAGCTCTCCCCTTAATTACATAACATCCTCCCCACAGTATCAATTCCCCCCAAAAACCACAACACGTACATGGTAGTCATGTCCTTGGTTACAGTACATTCATTAGCCACAACACATCCCTGACCCTAACCATCCCTAACCAGTTGGAGCTTTTTGCTCTCTCTGGCTGTTCATAACATTCAGAAAGTTTCCCCACCTCTCCCTTCCACCCATCGGTGAGGCCCTCTCCCTTGCTGTCACAGATACTGTGCAAAACACAGCAACCATTTATACAAAGCACATAATGACAAGAAGAATCCAACCTTGTCACGAAGAACCTCCACCTTCCCAGCAGTTTTCCAAATGCACTCCTCCAGTCATCTTGCAGCTACAGCTCCGTTCTCCTACCCAGATGTTCAGTAAAAGACTTCATAAGCCAGGGAAGCAGAGGGTAAGCTAGATCTCCCAGAATGCTGGAAGGAATCATGATCCTATTAAATGTCCATAGTAGACTGGGGAGCAAAGATTCCTTTGCTCATTCCAGAAAACTGGCCTGAGTATCTAAAGATTCTGACACCATGGACCTTCCCATACTACCCCACATTAATATTGGTGAACCTTCCACAGTGATCAACCAGGCAAAATACTCCTTCCTGGTGACCAAGTCTTGGGGCTGCTGTGGGGGCAAGGAATAGGTATGGAGGTTGCAGCAGTAGCCTTTTTACAGTCTAGAAACCCCATCTGTACAAAGACAACAACTTCCTGTGCATTGCCAAGCTTTACGACCCAGCACAACTGCACCCTCTGAATAGCACAGCAAACAGCCCCAACAGTTCATCTGCCAACACCAAATTAGTTAGCTAATGACCAGTAGCAATCAGGGTGGTGAACTTCCAGAAAAGTGACGACAACACGCTTCACCATGCTAAGGAGAACTCTCATGTTGATGTTCTGCCACTGCAGCTCCAGTTCTGAATAGATCTCTAGGAAACTAAACTTCAGGATGTGGAAGGCATGCCACCATGGCTGGTCACCCTAGTTCTGCATCACTATTCTGTCCCACCAATCAGTGCTCATTGACTGAGCTCAGAAACTGCACTCCAAGTAAAGCTGTTCCAACAAGATGCCCTGCGGAAGTAACTGCTCGATTTCATCCTTTTCCTCCAGCAACAGCTGTAGCCATATTGCTGCATCTACAGCCCCAGACCAAAGCCCACTCAACTGGTAATACATGTGCATCATTCTGCTCATAGTATGCTGCCTGCCGGGGGCCCGTATCCGAGACATTACGGAGGCATTGTCGAGGATTATCCAGCCCTCTGACTACTACCCCATGCTACTCATCCATGTGGGCACAAATGATACTGCGCGGTGTGACACTGAGCGGATCAAGAGTGACTACAGGGCTCTGGGAGTACGGGTGAAGGAGTTTGGAGCGCAGGTAGTATTCTCTTCAATTCTTCCTGTCAAAGGTAGGGGCCCGGGCAGAGACAGATGCATCATGGAGGTGAATGCCTGGCTGCGAAGATGGTGTCGCCAGGAGGGCTTTGGCTTCCTAGACCACGGGATGCTATTCGAGGAAGGACTGCTAGGCAGAGATGGCGTTCACCTTTCGAGGAGAGGAAAGACCCTATTCGGGCACAGACTGGCTAACCTAGTGAGGAGGGCTTTAAACTAGGTTCGACGGGGACAGGTGAGCAAAGCCCACAGGTAAGTGGGGAACATGGAGACCGGGGAGATGGGTCGGAAACGAGAGGGAGTGTGGGCTATATTGGCAGAGAGAAAGGAGAGTCAGGACAAAACTGGGAGGAAAGATCAAACCAGTATCTTAGATGCCTATATACAAATGCGAGAAGTATGGGGAATAAGCAGGAAGAACTGGAAGTGCTAATAAATAAATACAACTATGACATTGTTGGCATCACTGAAACTTGGTGGGATAATACACATGATTGGAATGTTGGTGTGGATGGGTACAGCTTGCTCAGGAAGGATAGACAGGGGGAAAAGGGAGGAGGTGTTGCCTTATATATTAAAAATGTACACACTTGGACTGAGGTAGAGATGGACATAGGAGACGGAAGTGTTGAGAGTCTCTGGGTTAGGCTAAAAGGGGCAAAAAACAAGGGAGATGTCATGCTAGGAGTCTACTACAGGCCACCTAACCAGGTGGAAGAGGTGGATGAGGCTTTTTTCAAGCAAATAACAAAATCATCCAAAGCCCAAGATTTGGTGGTGATGGGGGACTTCAACTATCCAGATATATGTTGGGAAAATAACACAGCGGGGCACAGACTATCCAACAAATTCTTGGACTGCATTGGAGACAACTTTTTATTTCAGAAGGTTGAAAAAGCTACTAGGGGGGAAGCTGTTCTAGACTTGATTTTAACAAATAGGGAGGAACTCGTTGAGAATGTGAAAGTAGAAGGCAGCCTGGGTGAAAGTGATCATGAAATCATAGAGTTTGCAATTCTAAGGAAGGGTAGAAGGGAGAACAGCAAAATAGAGACAATGGATTTCAGGAAGGCAGATTTTGGGAAGCTCAGAGAGCTGATAGGTAAGGTCCCATGGGAATCAAGACTGAGGGGAAAAACAACTGAGGAGAGTTGGCAGTTTTTCAAAGGGACACTATTAAGGGCCCAAAAGCAAGCTATTCCGCTGGTTAGGAAAGATAGAAAATGTGGCAAAAGACCACCTTGGCTTAACCACGAGATCTTGCACGATCTAAAAAATAAAAAGGAGTCATATAAAAAATGGAAACTAGGACAGATTACAAAGGATGAATATAGGCAAACAACACAGGAATGCAGGGGCAAGATTAGAAAGGCAAAAGCACAAAATGAGCTCAAACTAGCTACGGGAATAAAAGGAAACAAGAAGACTTTTTATCAATACATTAGAAGCAAGAGGAAGACCAAAGACAGGGTAGGCCCACTGCTTAGTGAAGAGGGAGAAACAGTAACAGGAAACTTGGAAATGGCAGAGATGCTTAATGACTTCTTTATTTCGGTCTTCACTGAGAAGTCTGATGGAATGCCTAACATAGTGAATGCTAATGGGAAGGGGGTAGGTTTAGCGGATAAAATAAAAAAAGAACAAGTTAAAAATCACTTAGAAAAGTTAGATGCCTGCAAGTCACCCGGGCCTGATGAAATGCATCCTAGAATACTCAAGGAGCTAATAGAGGAGGTATCTGAGCCTCTAGCTATTATCTTTGGAAAGTCATGGGAGACGGGAGAGATTCCAGAAGACTGGAAAAGGGCAAATATAGTGCCCATCTATAAAAAGGGAAATAAAAACAACCCAGGAAACTACAGACTTTAGTTTAACTTCTGTGCCAGGGAAGATAATGGAGCAAGTAATTAAGGAAATCATCTGCAAACACTTAGAAGGTGGTAAGGTGACAGGGAACAGCCAGCATGGATTTGTGAAGAACAAATCATGTCAAACCAATCTGATAGCTTTCTTTGATAGGATAACGAGCCTTGTGGAGAAGGGTGAAGCGGTGGATGTGGTATACCTAGACTTTAGTAAGGCATTTGATACGGTCTCGCATGATATTCTTATCGATAAACTAGGCAAATACAACTTAGATGGGGCTACTATAAGGTGGGTGCATAATTGGCTGGATAACCGTACTCAGAGAGTTGTTATTAATGGTTCCCAATCCTGCTGGAAAGGCGTAACGAGTGGGGTACCGCAGGAGTCTGTTTTGGGACCGGCTCTGTTCAATATCTTCATCAACGACTTAGATATTGGCATAGAAAGTACGCTTATTAAGTTTGCGGATGATACCAAACTGGGAGGGATTGCAACTACTTTGGAGGACAGGGTCATAATTCAAAATGATCTGGACAAATTGGAGAAATGGTCTGAGTTAAACAGGATGAAGTTTAACAAAGACAAATGCAAAGTGCTCCACTTAGGAAGGAAAAATCAATTTCACACATACAGAATGGGAAAAGACTGTCTAGGAAGGAGTACGGCAGAAAGGGATCTAGGGGTTATAGTGGACCACAAGCTAAATATGAGTCAACAGTGTGATGCTGTTGCAAAAAAAGCAAACATGATTCTGGGATGTATTAACAGGTGTGTTGTGAGCAAGACACGAGAAGTCATTCTTCCGCTCTACTCTGCTCTGGTTAGGCCTCAGCTGGAGTATTGTGTCCAGTTCTGGGCGCCGCATTTTAAAAAAGATGTGGAGAAATTGGAAAGGGTCCAAAGAAGAGCAACAAGAATGATTAAAGGTCTTGAGAACATGACCTATGAAGGAAGGCTGAAAGAATTGGGTTTGTTTAGTTTGGAAAAGAGAAGACTGAGAGGGGACATGATAGCAGTTTTCAGGTATCTAAAAGGGTGTCATAAGGAGGAGGGAGAGAACTTGTTCACCTTAGCCTCTAAGGATAGAACCAGAAACAATGGGTTTAAACTGCAGCAAGGGAGGTCTAGGTTGGACATTAGGAAAAAGTTCCTAACTGTCAGGGTGGTTAAACACTGGAACAAATTGCCTAGGGAGGTTGTGGAATCTCCGTCTCTGGAGATATTTAAGAGTAGGTTAGATAAATGTCTATCAGGGATGGTCTAGACAGTATTTGGTCCTGCCATGCGGGCAGGGGACTGGACTCGATGACCTCTCGAGCTCCCTTCCAGTCCTATAATCTATGAATCTATGAATGATGACTGTCATGATCATGGCAGTCAGCAATGTGTCCTCCATGCTGCCTGACAGCATTTTGAAAATGGCACTGGCAAAATACAGATGATTAATGGGTAGGGTTGCCAGGTGTCCAGTTTTAGACCAAAACACCCAGTCGAAAAGGGACCCTGGTGGCTCTGGACAGCACTGCTGAACGGGCTGTTAAAAGTCCGGTTGGGGAAGCAGCAGGGCTGGCAGGCTCCCTGCCCACCTGAGGTCAGCACCACCCAGAGCCCACACCCAAACCCTCTCCGCAACCAAACTCCCTCCCAGAGCCTGCACCCCCTCCTACACCCCAATCCCCTGCCCGGAGCCCCCTCCCACACACTGAACCTCTCAGCTCCAGCCTGGAGCCCCTTCCTGCACCCCAAACCCCTCATCCCTAGCCCCATCCCAGAGCCCGCATCCCCAGCCAGAGCCCTAACCCTCACCCCAATCCTCTGCCCCAGCCCAGAGCCTCCTCCCACACCCTGAATCCCTCATCTCCAGCCCCATCCCAAAGACCGCACTCCCCACCAGAGCCCTCACCCCCTCCCATAGGTACCGACTTCCCCGTGGGTGCTCAACCACCCTCTGCCCCCGGCCCCACACCCACTCCACCCCTGCCTCTTCCCACCCCTGCGCTGCTCCCATTCCAACCAGTTGCATAGCCAGGTTCTAATATCAGGGGGAACAAACAAACACAAAAAGGCACCACCCGCCGCCATATCAAATTACTAGTTACATACTTTTAAATTTGTTATACATATTTATTTTGTACTTAAAATAAAAACACAAGAATGATATTGTTTGATAAGTACGTGGGTTACTTTGCATTTAAAATATAAAAAGGTTTACAGTATTGTATATAAAATAAAAAAAACACGCGTTATTTACTTATTTTATATTTCAAAGATCAAAACAATATAATAATCTATGAAGCAACTACAACAGCCTCTTTCGTCTAAGCTTCATTCTAGCAAAGTTATCTATTACTTTATTATAATCTACTTCAGTAGCCAATTGTCTTTCATTGGAGAGCAAAGCTAACCCAGACAATCTATCTTCACCCATTGTAGAGCGCAGGTAGGACTTTATAAATTTAAGTCGGCTAAAGGATCGTTCTGCAACTGTGCTACTTATTGGCAAGGTCAGAAAAATGTGGTACAATCTCGAAAGGTTAGGATAAACGGTGAGGTAATATGGGGGGGGGGGGTAAATATATATCAAGGTGGGTGAAGTAAAATATTTTTTATTGGACCAGCTTCTGTTGGTGAGAGAGACAAGCTTTTGAGCTTTCACAGAACTCTTCTTCAGGAAGAAAGAACTCCAGGAAAGCTCCAAAGCTTGTCTGTCTCTCTCACCAACAAAAGTTGCTCCAATAAAAGCTATTACCTCACCCACCTTGTGGCTCTAATTTCCTGGGAACAACAGGGCTACACCAACACAGCATACAAAAATGCAAGATTTCATGAACAGCACAGAGTGACCACCATCACACCTGGACACTATTTTCACGATCATCACACCAAGGAAGTAGCACCAGCACAATGAGATAAATATAGCCACATGTGCATGCCAAAACGTCACAGTACAAGCACACTGGGTAGTGTCAGTTTAGATCTCAGTCTCTGAGTCCATCCCCACTAAACTGAGTCCAAAGGTTCAGCTAAACACAAGGGCACCTGCAAATAGCTGTACTAACAGCAGGATCTATGCTGGCACAATAGGAGGAGTTGCAGGGCACTAATTCCCAATCCCAGTACAAGGCAATATGGGATCCAGGCACCAGGTCCTTAGAACCAGAATTTGTACTCACAGAAGAGTGGGATGAAATTAGAGAAGTTACAGAAGGCAACTCCCAAGAAACAAGGCACTTGACCAAATGGCTGGATGGATGTTAAACAACCATCACCAGCCATTGTGTGCAGCAAGTGAATGACAATTAGTAATTTAATGACCACCATCAGAGAATTACTCAACCCTGGGACTCAGCAATACCCCCCATCCTCCTCCCAACATGATCACAAGACAAGCCCTTCCCTTAGGAGATAATTCAGGTTTCCCCTGATAGGAGAGGGAAAATCAGGCTACCTCTCCCTGCCCCCCAACATGGTGCCTGGACTTGTGTTTGCCAGAGCACATGGACTAAACACATATAATGTTTTCACCCCTCAGCTCACAGAGAGCACAGCAGATAGTTCCAGTCGTCCCTTGGGAGACAATTCCATCCACACCCTCATGGCAGAGATTGTACTGCTATGAAGATTTCCCCTGATAGTTTTCCTCTCCTATCACCATCCCCCACCCCATCCCTTCCCCTCTGCCTCTTCTCTTTCACCCCTCACCCCCTAAGTGGCAGTCACCAAGATGCCAGGGAGGGGGAACCAAGCGCACTACATGGCCACTGTCTCTGAGAGGCAGGCATCTCTGCCTGGGAAGGGATGGCAAGCAGGGACACCACACCCCACAGGAGACGCGCCTCCCCCCCATGCCTGTCCTGGTGCAGCTGCCCGGCAGGGGCTAGTACTCTCAGGCCTGGTCTACACTACGGGTTTAGGTTGACTTTAGCAGCGTTAAATTGAATTAAGCCTGGACACGTCCACACGACGAAGCCCTTTCTTTCGACTTAAAGGGTCCTTTAAACCGGTTTCTTTACACCACCTCTGACGAGGGGATTAGCGATAAAACCAGCCTTTGCGGGTCGGAATTGGGGTAGTGTGGACGGAATTCGACGTTATTGGCCTCCGGGAGCTATCCCACAGTGCTTCATTGTGACCGCTCTGGACAGCACTCTCAACTCAGATGCACTGACCAGGTAGACAGGAAAAGACCCGCGAATGTTTGAATTTCATTTCCTGTTTGCTCAGCGTGGAGAGCACAGGTAACCGTGATTGAGTCCCAGGATCGCAAAAGAGCTCCAGCATGGACCGAATGGGAGGTATGGGATCTGCTCGCCATATGGGGAGATGAAGCAGTGATAGCTGAACTCCGTAGCAGTAAAAGAAATGGAAAAGTATTAGAAAAGATCTCCAAGGCCATGAAGGACCGAGGCCATAACAGGGACACACAGCAGTGCCGCGTGAAAATTAAGGAGCTACGGCAAGCTTACCACAAAGCCAGAGAAGCAAACGGAAGGTCCGGGGCAGAGCCGCAAACTTGCCGCTACTACACGGAGCTGCATGCGATCCTAGGGGGTGCAGCCACCACTACCCCAACCGTGTGCTATTACTCTCTCACTGGAGAAACACACAGGGAAGACGGTTCGGGGAACGAGGAAGATGAGGATGGAGGTACTGTAGGTAGCTCACAGCAGCAAGGAAGCGGAGAAATCGGTTTCCCCAACAGCCAGGATATGTTTGTGACCCTGGACCTGGAACCAGTAACCCCCGAACTCACCCAAGACCCTCAGGGCACACAGGAGACCTCTGGTGAGTGTACCTTTGTAAATATTTGTAAACATTACACATGGTTTAAAAGCAAGCGTGTTTAATGATTAATTTGCCCTGGCAATCGCGGCCAGTACATCTACTGGAAAAGTCTGTTAACGTGTATGGGGATGGAGCGGAAATCCTCCAGGGACATCTCCAGAAAGCTCTCCTTTATGTACTCCCAAAGCGTTTGCAAAAGGTTTCTGGGGAGGGCTGCCTTATCCCGTCCGCCATGGTAGGACACTTTACCACGCCAGGCCAGTAGCACGTAGTCTGGAATCATTGCATAACAAAGCATGGCAGCGTATGGTCCCGGTGTTTGCTGGCATGCAGACAATATCCATTCCTTATCTCTCTTTGTTATCCTCAGGAGAGTGATATCATTCACGGTCACCTGGTTGAAATGGGGTGATTTTATTAAGGGGACATTCAGAGGCGCCCGTTCCTGCTCTTCTGAACAGAAATGTTCCCCGCTGTTAACCACGCGGTGGAGGGGAGGGGTGAAGTGATCATCCCAGAGAATCGTGTGTGTGTGTGGGGGGGGGGGGTGGTTTACTTGGGTTTGTGCCGCATGTTAACCGGGAAACCGCAGCCCCTCCTTTTACATTGAAAACCCATTTTAAATGGACAACCCAATTCATCCTCGATATGGGAAATGCGCTGCTGTTTGCAACCTTTCCCGCATGTTAAGAAGGTTAAAAAAGCCAAAACACTGTGGCCTACCATGGCTGCCTGCAAGCCGAAATATGCGACCTTGTAATGAAAGCGTGTACCCATTGTTCTCTAAAATGTGTCTTTTTTAACCACCTCTCCCTTCTCCTCCACCAGCTGCAAATGTTTCTCCTTCGCAGAGGCTAGTGAACATTAGAAAGAGAAAACGTAGGACGAGGGAAGATATGTTCACGGAGCTGCAGATGTCCTCCCACGCTGATAGAGCACAGCAGAATGCGTGGAGGCAGTCAATGTCGGAGATGAGAAAAGCCCAATATGAACGAGAGGAGAGGTGGCGGGCTGAATGGCGGGATGAAAAGAACAAGCGGCAGGCTGAAGACGTTAGGTGGCGTCAGCTTGCAGACAGACGGCAAGAGTCAATGCTCCGTCTGCTGGAGCATCAAACTGATATGCTCGAGCGTATGTTGAGCTGCAGGAAAGGCAGCAGGAGCAGAGACCGCCGCTACAGCCCCTGTGTAACCAACAGCCCTCCTCCCCAAGTTCCATAGCCTCCTCACCAAGACGCCCAAGAACATGGTGGGGGGGCCTCCGTCCACCCAGTCACTCCACCCCAGATGATCGCCCAAGCATCAGAAGGCTGGCCTTCAATAAGAGTTAAAGTTTTAAAATGCAGTGTGTCCTTTTCCATCCCTCCTCCCCCACCCATCCCAGGCTACCTTGGCAATTATCCCCCTACTTCTGTGAGGAACTAATAAAGAATGCATGAATGTGAAAAAACAATGACTTTATTGCCTCTGCAAGCGGGAGGGGAGGGTGGGGTGGGGTGGTTGTTTTACAGGGAAGTAGAGTGAACCGGGTCGGGGGGGGGGGAGGGGTTTGGAGGGTTCATCAAGGAGAAACAAACAGAAGTTTCACACAGTAGCCTGGCCAGTCACAAAACTCGTTTTCAAAGCTTCTCTGATGCGCACCGCGCCCTGCTGTGCTCCTCTAACCGCCCTGGTGTCTGGCTGCGGGTAATCAGCGGCCAGGCGAGTTGCCTCAACCTCCCACCCCGCCATAAAGGTCTCCCCCTTACTCTCACAAATATTGTGGAGCGCACAGCAAGCAGCAATAACAATGGGGATATTCTTTTCGCCGAGGTCTGAGCGAGTCAGTAAGCTGCGCCAGCGCGCTTTTAAACGTCCAAATGCACATTCCACCACCATTCGGCACTTGCTCAGCCTGTAGTTGAACAGGTCCTGACTCCTGTCCAGGCTGCCTGTGTACGGCTTCATGAGCCATGGCATTAAGGGGTAGGCTGGGTCCCCAAGGATCACGATAGGCATTTCAACATCCCCAACGGTTACTTTCTGGTCCGGGAAGAAAGTCCCTTCCTCCAGCTTTCGAAACAGAGCAGAGTTCCTGAAGACGCGAGCATCATGTACCTTTCCCGGCCATCCCACGTTGATGTTGGTGAAACGTCCCTTGTGATCCACCAGGGCTTGCAGCAGCATTGAAAAGTACCCCTTGCGGTTTACGTAGTCGGTGGCTTGGTGCTCCGGTGACAAGATAGGGATATGGGTGCCGTCTATGGCCCCGCCACAGTTTGGGAATCCCATTTCAGCAAAACCATCCACTATTGACTGCACGTTGCCCAGAGTCACTACCCTTGATATCACCAGGTCTTTCATTGCCCTGGCAAATTGGATCACAGCAGCCCCCACCGTAGATTTGCCCACTCCAAATTGATTCCCGACTGACCGGTAGCTGTCTGGCGTTGCAAGCTTCCACAGGGCTATCGCCACTCACTTCTCAACTGTGAGGGCTGCTCTCATCTTGGTATCCTGGCGTTTCAGGGCAGGGGAAAGCAAGTCACAAAGTTCCATGAAAGTGCCCTTACGCATGCGAAAGTTTCGCAGCCACTGGGAATCGTCCCATACCTGCAGCACGATGCGGTCCCACCAGTCTGTGCTTGTTTCCCAGGCCCAGAATCGGCGTTCCACGGCATGAACCTGCCCCAGTGACACCATGATTTCCACATTGCTGGGGCCTGTGCCTTGTGAGAGGTCTATGTCCATGTCAATTTCCTCATCACTCTCTTCGCCGCGCTGCAATCGCCTCCTCGGCTGGTCCGGGTTTCGCCTTGGCATGTCCTGGCTCTGCATATACTCCAGGACAATGCGCGTGGTGTTCATAGTGCTCATAATTGCCGCGGTGATCTGAGCGGGCTCCATGATCCCAGTGCTAGATATGGCGCCTAGTCAGAAAAAAGGCGCGAAACTAGTATCTGATGGACCAGGAGAAGGAGGGAGGGCGGAAGGGAGGGAGGGCCGAGTGACGACATGGCGTACAGGTACAGGAACAGGGAATTAAAATCAAGAAAGGTGGCTGTGCATCAGGGAGAAACACAAACAACTGTCACACAGAATGGTCCCCCCAAAGATTAAACTGAAAACCCTGGGCTTAGCAGGCCCTTGATTTCACGGAAGAAGGGGAAGCAAATGAATACAGAACAAATCTATTTTTTACATCTTAAGCTGGCAGCCGACGGTGCAGCATGAGTGATAGCCTCTCCAGTATGATGATGACGGATACCAGTCATAATATACCATCGTCTGCCAAAAGGCAAGGGGCTGCTGCTGTGTAGCAATGCAGCCCCACGTCCGCCAGCACCCAGCATCGCCCTCGGCCTCTTCTGGGTGCTTAGCAGACAATACTGGGCAATTGGCAGAAAATAGTATACTACGACTGGTAGCCATCATCATCGAAACAGTAGCATGTCTGCCCAGGTGGCCATGATTGACAGCCACTCCAGTATGACGACGATGGGTACCAGTCATAAAAACAAACACCACAACCTGAAAAGGAAATTTGATTAAAATAAAGCTGATGTCCTTTCACAAGGATGATACATAAAAACTACGTGAAGATACGTTTCAGAGTAACAGGCGTGTTAGTCTGTATCCGCAAAAAGAAGAACAGGAGTACTTGTGGCACCTTAGAGACTAACAAATTTATTAGAGCATAAGCTTTCGTGGACTACAGCCCACTTCTTCGGATGCATATAGAATGGAACATATATTGAGGAGATATATATACACACATACAGAGAGCATAAACAGGTGGGAGTTGTCTTACCAACTCTGAGAGGCCAATTAATTAAGAGAAAAAAAACTTTTGAAGTGATAATCAAGCTAACCTGTCTGGTCATTCAGTGACAGACCTGCGGGTGGCTATATTACAACAGAAAAACTTCAAAAACAGACTCCAAAGAGAGACTGCAGAGCTAGAATTGATATGCAAACTAGACACAATCAACTCCGGTTTGAATAAGGACTGGGAATGGTTGAGCCATTACAAACATTGACTCTATCTCCCCTTGTAAGTACTCTCACACTTCTTATCAAACTGTCTGTACTGGGCTTTCTCTTACTTAATTGGCCTCTCAGAGTTGGTAAGACAACTCCCACCTGTTTATGCTCTCTGTATGTGTGTATATATATATCTCCTCAATATATGTTCCATTCTATATGCATCCGAAGAAGTGGGCTGTAGTCCACGAAAGCTTATGCTCTAATAAATTTGTTAGTCTCTAAGGTGCCACAAGTACTCCTGTTCTTCTTTTTACGTGAAGATACAAGTTAATTGCAGTTAATCTCTGTGGACAACAAATGACGTAGTTAACCACAAGTTTTAGATGATTATATTGCAATAAGTGTTGTTCCATATTAAGATAGTCATTTCTCAAAAATGAGATCTGAAAAAAATAACTGTATACTTTACCTAGAATGCTATTGCTCTTTAATACTGATATGGAAGACAGCAAAACAACATTGGAAACATTTTAATAACTTTGAGGATTGGGATAGTATCCTAGTATTCACCTACACAAAACATAAATTAGTTTTCTGAATCCCTTTAATCTGAGCAGAGCCTTATCTTGCTAGCAACTTTTAAGATTTGCATCTTGTACCAATGCTTTTTTGGTTTTCACTCACAACAGATGTACTAAATGCATTTCTTCTTTACGATGTACAGCACTAACTTTTTTTTCCCTTCAGGACAAAAAAAGATTTCTGTTCTCATTTTAAATAATGACTTGTAGTCTGTGCTTAATAAAAAGAGGCTTGGCATTTTTGCTAATTCTTTTTATTTCCCAAAAAGATCGGTGCAGAAAGAAGCCATATTTTTGGTCAGTCCCCATGAATGCAAGAAAAACCAAAGCCACGTTGTTGGCAGCAACAGTGAGCTTGTATAATAGCATAATCTGTTTTTCATCTGGAGAAGAGGAGAAACTGGGGCTCTGGTAGCTGTGCAGGATGGGACACAGAGAGAATTGCACTCTTTAAACCTGATAACTCATTTCTATGGCTAACAGCTCCAGGATTCTTCCTCCCATTCCAAGTCCTTTCTGGGCTGCTGTGAGATGGAAATCAACTCCTTACTAGAGATGGGTGGGAATACCAAGTAACCCCACCTCCCACCTAAAAGTGGACACGTTTACATGAATTGCAAAGCCCTGGAAATAGTATGCCAGCTGCAGGAATTCAAGCAGATTGCAAACCCAGCCCTGTTTACACACCTATTGATACGTCTGAGGGAGAAGGGGAGAAAGTGCAGCTGATTTATGGAAAATGAGGGAGACAAATGTTCCCTAGGCAGGGTGAGGGCTGCCTGGTCTGTGCAGTCTGAGAAGAGACGAAGGGAGCCACTGAGAAGTGGGAGCGGAGGAGGCAATAAATGAAATGAGGCAGCAGGGGCAATAAGGCAGGAGAGAAGTGAGGAAAGGGCTGAAGGGAGCATGTCGGCAGGAGAGGCGCGGCAGGACTGTGGGACACGCTGTTTGTACAGCACCGTACACTATGCCCCCCGCCCCATGCAAACAGCCGCTGTGCCCGCTAACCCAGGGGAAGGGCAGCAAGGGGCCGGGGGTAGCAGTGGGGGAGCGAGCCAAGTGCGCTCCCGAGGGCAGTGGGGCTGGGCCGCCGCGAGATTCAGGGCTCGCTGGGCCGCGGGAACAACGAGGGGAAGGGAGGGAGGCTAGGCTGAGGGGGGAGGCGGTGCCCCCAGCCCGCTGACTCACCAGTTTGCAGCGTTTCGTGCAGCAGCAGGAGGCTCAGCAGGACCCACAGCCTCATGTCGGAGCAGACGCGGACAGGCCGTATTGCGGGGGGTGGACTCTGGAAAGTCCGCTGCAAAGCTCCCAGTGCAGGGAGGGGGGAGCTAGAGCCGGAGGAGGAGCTCGCCGGAGCTCACCGTCCCTGCACCAAGCGAGCTCCCCAGTATGAGCGCGCGGGGAAGGGCTGCTAGGGGAGCGCTCAGCCCTGCCACGCCCTAGGGCCCCTGGGCAGCTGCGGCGCAGGGCCATTCGGCATGCACATGAGAGCCGGGCAGGGGCAGGTCCGGTCCCCCCAAGATCACAGCCAGCGCCGACGAAACCTGCTGTGCCAGGCATAGCTCACCTGGGCTGCCCCAGCCTGCAGCACGTGGAGTGACCCTACGGCGCAGGGGTCTCCGGAGAGGAAGAATAAAACAGGGAGGCGTCGATCCCCGAACGCCGCTGGAAGCCTCCCGGGGTCAGAAGTTGGAATGATACCGGTTAGCGGCAGCGCGGGCCATATTGTGCGCCTGTGTCCCCAGCTGACTTTTCCTGCCGCCTGTCCATGCAACGCGGGCTTTAAATGCCCCAGACACTCAGGATTTAAACACCTGGTTCCACAGGTGGCTCACGCGCTGGATCCAGACGCGGGGACGATTCCGTCCGGCCACTTACGCGCTCTGTAGAACTAACTGGCGTCCTCTGCACTGCGTGAGCTCGCCCCTGGTGCGCTCTACGGGCGGGGTCACACCGCAGGGATGACCCGCTGTTGTGGAGCCCCACTGGGGAAGGTTGCACAGCCGAAGCCCTGAACGTGTAGAATTGAACTGTCAGTGAGAGAACCGAGCTGGTGGCGTGAAGTCTGCTTGGGCATGAACTCCATCAGGGTGGAACAGCTTAGTGCAAAAATTGTTCAATAAAAACTTCTTCTGTGTCTTATTAGTAGGGTTGCCATTGCCAACTTTCTAATTGCAGAAAACCAACAATACCATTGCCCCTCTACCCCTTCTCTGAGGCCCCGCCTCCACGCACTCCATCCTCGGATCCTCCATCACTCACTCGCTAGGGTTACCAACTTTCTTCTAATCAGACAAAACCAAACACCGTAATCCCTCCCCTTCCCAGAGGCCCCGCCCCCATTTTAACATTCCCCCCTCTGTGGGTGGCTCGCTCTCCCCCACCCTCACTCACTTTCATTGGGCTAGAGTATGGGTGCAGGAGGGGGTGAGGGCTCTGGGGCTGGGGATGAGGATTTGGGGTGCAGGAGGGGGCTCCAGGCAAGGGGTGGGGCAGAAGGACTTGGAGTGTGGGAAGGGGTTGGGGTGCAGGCTGGGGTGGGGCCAGGGATGAGGGGTTCAGTGTGTGGGAGGGGGATGTGGGCTAGGGCAGAAGGTTGAGATGCAGGGGCACTCTGGGGTGGGGCCAGGAATGAGAAGTTTGGGGGACAGGAGAGGGGTCCAGGTTTGGGGGAGCTCAGGACACAGGTTTGGGGGTCAGACTTATCTCAGGTGGCTCCCGTCAGCAGGGCTAAGGCAGGTTCCCTGCCTGTCCTGGCACTGGTGCTGTGCCCCAGAAGCAGCCAGCAAGTCCAGCTTCAAGTGGGGGGTGGGTAGGAGGCTTCATGCACTGCTCTCACCCACAGGCACCGCCCCCTCCCCCAGCTCCCATTGGGTGCAGTTCCTGGCCAATTGGAGTGCGGAGCCAGTGCTTGGGGCGGGGACAGTGCGCAGAGCCCCGTGGCCCTCCTGCCTAGGAGCCAGACCTGCTGGCTGCTTCCGAAGTGCAGCACTGGTGCCAGGACAGGCAGGGACTAGCCTGCCTTAGCCCCGGAACACCACCGACCGGACTTTTAACAGCCCGTTTGGTGGTGCTGACTGGAGCCACCAGGATCCTTTTTCGACCGGGCGTTCTGGTTGAAAACCAGACACCTGGCAACCCTATCACTGGCTCCTTTTCACTGGGCTGAGGCAGGGGGTCGGGAGGAGGTGCGGGTTCTGGGGTGGGGTTGGGGATGACGGGTTTGGGGTGTAAGGAGGGAGTTCTAGGTGGGGATTGGGGCTGAGGAATTTGGAGTGTGGGAGGGGGCTGTGGGTTGAGGCACAGGGTTGGGGTGAAGGACTGGGTATGGACTCTGCGCTGGGGGTGCAGGTTCTGGGGTGAGGCTGGGGATGGGTTCAGGGTGTTGGAGGGGGCTCTGGGATGGGGGTTGGGGTGTAGGGGGGGGTGAGGGCTCTGGGATGGGGGCAGGGATGAGGGGTTTAGGGTGCAAGGGGTGTGGGCTCTGGGAGGGAGTTGGGGTACAGGAGGGGGTTCTGAGCTGGGGCAGGGGGCTAGGTCATTGGATGGAGTTCAGGGTGCGGGCTCTGGACGATACTGACCTCAGGTGGCCCTGGCATTTCCCAGGGTTGGAGGAAGTCCACTTCTGGGAAGTGGTGGTATGTCCCTCTGGCTCCTAGGCAGCCAGAAGGCTCCATGCACTGCCCCCACCCACAGGCACCACCCCCACAGCTCCCATTGGCCGTGGTTCCCTAATTAAAGATGTCATGGCACACCCTTGGGAGCCACATAACGGTCTGCAATGGCAGATTTTATCCCTGTGTTACCTATAGCTTGATTGAGCAGTAACATACTACTCAAAATGATAGAGATGGAAAATGGAAGGCATCTGTTTCTTTATATTGTAAAGAAGACTTTAAAAGAGCCAGTGGCAAGCATAGCAGTTTAGGCTGCAATGTGTTGAGCAAGTCAGTGAGAGACATCTGTTTTCTTTAAGCCCAGGTCTTGTCTGAAAAGTAACTATAAAATGGCATATTAGGGTTCCATGTTCATAAGTACATAAATTGTTTTGCTTTAGTTTGTTTCTAACAGCCCTATAAATATGTAAAATCTGAAAGTCATACTGGGTTCTTTGCTTCTTGCAAATCACCACCAGTATGAAAGGATCTGCAGGCCAAATTAGTCTCTTGGTGACACCTGTTGAACCCCTTTAACTTGAAACTCTGTCATCAGTAACACCTGCCTCCTGCTTTCAGTTGTTTTGCACTAGTAACTGATTGGAACTTATAAACACTGTTGCTGATGCACAAGTCTCTTACTTTTGACAAATCCGAATCTTAAGAACCAAATTCTGCCATTACATGCAATGCCCATTGTCCATCAAAATTTACTAGCAGCATTAATCTAAACAAGCTCTGATATTTTTGGATTTTTTTATGTTACACTTGCATTTCAGAAAACCCATTGCTGCATCTTAAAATAGCCATAAACTCTAGGATCCTTAATCTTCTGCTGTGTTTGTAGATAACTAGAGCCACATGTGGCACTCTAGCATATCAAGTAAAATCCACAATTTCCTTTTGTATCATATATTCTATTAAAAGAATTATAAACCTTAGTTTTCAGACAATTGATCTGGATCTGACAGCTCAAAAGACATATGAAACTAAACACAACAATTCACTTTGGAAATGTTTACAGGTTCACTTCTAACAATGTATTTGAATGTCTTTTGGAGTTTTCCACTCTTGTCTGAAATATTAGTGTGATTCCTAAAAGGCTTTTCATGTCAGGTTTCCTATTTTTTATCCCCGTGTCCCAAGGCCTAAATAGGAAGGTATTTCAAAATGGATGGTAGTAGAGAATATATTAAGTGTAATATCACTTGGAAAAAATATCTCATTGTTTTGAAAGTAAGCAAATCTGGAAAGGTAATACGATACATTTAACATTACATTATTTAATTTAATATTAATATGTATTGGGTAAAACTAGGTTGTATTGTAATCAGATTTTATTTTACATCTCCTACATGAAAATGGCCAAGTAAAAAGTAATGTTTCCATTACTTTGAAGCATCTGCTCTATCATTTAGTTGAAGCAAGAATTAAATAGTAATCAGACACATTAAGAGAGAAAGTGTTTTAGAAATTCAAGCTTCCAGGCTTTTCTGGAAGATCATAGTATAGTGGACTATGTTAACAGCAGTGAACTTTAGTAATAAATATAAATCACCCACAACGGCCCCAATCCTGCAACAACTTACATGATTAACTTTAAGCATGTATCAGAGTAGCAGCCGTGTTAGTCTGTATCCGCAAAAAGAACAGGAGTACTTGTGGCACCTTAGAGACTAACAAATTTATTAGAGCATAAGCTTTCGTGGACTACAGCCCACTTCTTCGGATGCATATAGAATGGAACATATATTGAGGAGATATATATACACACAGTCTTTGTGGCATTAGAATTTAAATCTTCTACTTGCAAAATTACTCAATTCAAAGGGTTGAATCCTGTCCACTTTGAAATTAATGGCCAAATTCCCATTGACTTCAGTGGGGCCAGGATTTCGCTCAAGAATAATCAGCTTTAATATATCTATATGATACACTGATTAGATTTTGTCTTAAATCTTTAGTTTATCTACAAACTACACTACAACCCATTTTATAAGTAGCTATCATTTTATGTGGAATTATCTGAGTCTAAGAACTTTGTGTACCACTGGAAATTTGCTGCCAAGACTTTGCATCCCTAGCCCCAACTCTTTATGATGTGTTTTCTCTTTAATTTGTTGAATGTATGTCTGAACAATCTTATGGTAGACTATGCAATCTGTGATTTAACATTATTCATTAAAAGAAATAAAAATAGCTGTCACACTTCTTTACAACTCTCCAATTGATGAAGCTGCAGAAGAGGTTGTGGCTCAGTATATTCAATGAGAACCATTGTCAACGTTTGAAATTCCTATATACATGAGTCTTAACTGCCCATATCTTTTAATTACCAATTTTCAGCTGTAGCCATATTACCTTGAAATATGATCTCATTCAGACTTACAGGACATTGGCCTTGGATGACAAAACTCCAAAGCAAACCTCACTTGCTAAAGGAGGTGATGCTGGCAATTAGTAGGTAGCACTGCACCATTTTATTCAGTAATAGAATAACCTCCCAGCATGGAATTAGACAGTACTGTGCAACTGAAGACATTGGGCCAACTCCTCAACTTGTGTAAATTGTCATAGCTCAGTTGAAGTCAATAGAGCTTTGACAGTTCACAGCAGCTGAAGATGTAGCTCACTCTTTTGCTTGATATTTAAACCAGATGTATTTTTCTCATTTATGTAGGATCTTTTACCCAGAAGAATCACAAAGCTTATAAAGTACTTTGAGAAATTTCTTGAAGAAAGGTATTTCAAAAATTTAATAATATAAATCTTTTGTCTAGTGATTATTTTTATGTTAGAAAACACTTTGTCCCAGATCCTCAAAAGTTTTTAGGTACCTAACTCCCATCAGTTTCAATGGGATTTAGGCATGAGGATCTGTGAAATTGTATTTACGCTTATATATTTGTTCATTTGAGGAACTCAAAGCACTTAACGATGCTGAATAAATGCTGTCTCCATTTTTAAAAAAGGGAAATGGAGAGACACAAGTTTAAGGCCAAAATTTTCAAAAGCAGTCTCTAAGCTTGGGTGCCCAACTTGAGACATTGTCAGAAGTGTTGTACACTGTCCATCAGCTAAAGTTTAATGGGGACTGTAGGTGATCAGCACCTCTGAAAATCAGTCCCAGGGTGTCTCAGGATGGGCACCCCAAAACGGAAGCACCAGAAATCACAGGCCATGTTTGTAAGTTTTAGCCTGTGACCTTCTCTCTCTCTCATATGCAGGCAGAGCTTGATGACCAGGTTCTGTAACCAGAGGATGATTTCTGTATCAGGAGAAGCTAGGTGTTATAGACCACCCTCCAGATGTCAGGTCAGGCATTCTTCTACCACATGAGTTGTTATCTGCAACACTGCCCCAGAGTCACAGTGCAGAGAGGAAACCAGGCCAAGCTGATGCATAGTTATGGCAACTGTGGTTGAGCTAGAGAGAAGCCTCTTGAGCCTGGTCCAGGATCTATGATCAAATGGACAAGGAAGTAGGTGCAGTGATGGACTTCTGAATTTACTTAGTGTGTTGCTTAGTGTGTTTTCTCGTTGATGCTTCCATTCAGTAAGGACATAAAATTTGTCGGTAAGGACATAAAAGGATTGTTGAGAGAACAGAGATGGTGTCGCACCCCAGACCAGAAGAGTGGGACTCCTCCCCAGAATAAGAGCAGATCTTGAGTTGGTGCAGCGTGTTGTTCCTTGTCTGAGAATAGGGTTTCAATCAACTGGAGAGGTAACAGGTTGGTTTAATTGTCACAGCTCTCCAAGCCTCTTTAACTGAATTTTATGTAGTAAGTCTGTGATAGAGGCAGAATGGTACCCTGGTCTCATGACTACCTCATGTTGTATCCATTTTGATCCAATCTACCTTCTTGAAAAATAAAAGCTTTTAGCAAGAAAACACAGCTGCTTATTGTCCAACAGAATGCTCATATATATTATTATGCAATACATGTTAAAATCATAGATGAGTTTATGCTACACTGGAAGCAGTTTATAAAGTTGTAACATTTGATAACAGGAGTCACATAATGCACACTGAATGGTTTTCAGTTACTGTAGATCATTCTATCTTACTTAGTAAAATCTGTGGTATATTTTTTGTACAAAGACCTCCACAATCATTTTAGAACACAAGATAAAGTTGAAACTTATATCCAGTACATGCAAGTGATTTTTAACTTTATTTTAAAAAATATAGAACAAATGCATGATTGTTGTCCTATGAAGCATATATACAGTGAATAAATCATCAGCAGTATAATTTCCATCACAACTTCTATAGCAACTAAAAATACTGATGATATTCTATTGCAAAAGTGAAAAACCCAAGCACCATAAAGTATTTTGATTCTTACATACATTCTAAACACATTTTTACATTAATAAAAATTAGGTTTTTTAGACTAAAGCATGACACAAATCTAAATTTGTATATGAAGCTGCATCATTTTATCTACATTTAAATGCACAGCAGCAAATAAAATACACTTGAAATAATTACTGCAATGTACATATAAACAGTGATAGAGCAAAGTTCCAAAAGACAGAAATACTAGCATTTTCAAAAATGATAAAACACAAAAGTATTTTAAAATGTATTAAACAAATATATTAAATGCTTTCCAATCTGCCAACACTAAAGGAAAACAAATCCTCCTAAGCAATACAGGGCCAAATCCTGTTAAAGTTAACCCAGACTCTGCCCAACTTATATTGATTTCAGTGGGAGTTTGCCTGAGACGGGCTGAATGAAAACGTTCTCAAGACATGAGAATTTGCCCAGCAGACAATAAAAAGCAGCATTTATGCATACAGTTCAGTCTTATGCATGCCTGTACAAATGTCCTTTAACTTGGTTAGTGTCTGAATAATTCCTAGAATCAAATCATAAACTGTGTTCGGGGGGGAAGAAGAGACATGATTGCAATCAGTTTTGGAAAAGCCAATTGTGAAAATGAAGAGGCCCTCAAAAAGCACATATCAGGAAATAAAATATTAAAGCTACAGGAGACTAAAACAGAAATAAGTATCCTACGTTTTGTGAATAACCTGTTGAGGAGTAAGACTGTGATCCTGCAAATCCTGGCACACATGCTTAACTTTACACACTGCTAGTCGTCCCATTGACTTCAATGTGTACATTGCACATTGTAATGTGTACCCTTTGCAGGATCAGGGCCTAAAAGCATTAAAGCGTTTGTGACCAAAAAAGGTAAATACATATGTGAATTAAATTCATTTAGTATGAAAGGCATCCCAGTGTTGAAGACATCATGTACTACTTAAGTGGCATGCAGAGCCTTGTGCTTGCTTAATACACTGTGATAGATTTCACCTCTTCTGCTTAAATCTTTGAGTATTCCAGGATGCATGGTGTGCAGCCAATATAGGCACTTGGTAGAGCCCTATTACTTTAAAGTGTAATTCTGCCTTTATAAAGGCATACTGCTGCATATGCAGTGACAGCTTGGGGGCGAGGGGTGACGACATATTCATTCACAATCTAAGACTTTATTAAATATCTATAAAAACTACTGTGTGTGTTGTGTGCGACTTATTCATGTTATTTGCAGTTACTGCACAGCACAGCTGTACAATCCCTTAGTTAAATGTAAAGGATAATTGTCTAAATACCTAACCTAATCATATTGCCAAAACAATCCCTTGACGTATTGCCACTAACACTTTATTGGCAGTTAAAATAAAGAAACCGCAACTTACAGTGACATAGGCATAACAGTTACATAGAATAAGGCTATTTTGCACCAAAAGAACCTACCAATGCAGATATAGCAATAGCTTTCTCCATAAAAATAAAAGATACCTGCGACAACAGATTTTTGACAATACTACATCATTTGCATAGATACTGAACAAGTTACAATAACTATTAATCATGTTTTTTAAAAAGCAATGTGTAGACTAAGCTTTCATTCCATAGGATTAGAGTTTTCAGTTCATCTCTAGGTAAATATAAAGACACACATGCACACACACACATTGAGTATTTGTTTTCTACATGCCGTTTCTTACATGTTTCTATCTAAACACCTCTCACATGTAAGAATTTGTATGGTTGTTGTCCCTTACATGGCTGGATCTTGCAAGGCAAAAGTAAATTGAGGGCAGCTAGAACCTTGCAGTATTGGGCTGATACTGGATAGCAAACCTAATGCATATATTTTACTTGATTTTTACAGTGATATTACTTTGCTACCTAATAGTAAAGGCACCATCATTAACTAAACAGAGAATTATCTTTGTACATTAGAGAAGGGAGCTGAGACTAAGTCAACTAAAATAATAAGTTAAAACTGATTTCTGGTACTATGCCTGCTTCTGAGCCCCGTGATATCTGTACAATCACATTTTACTATTTTTTAAATGTCTTTATTTCTCCCCTGTTATTGTGGGAAATATCTATGCAAACAAAAGAGGAAACTGTTTATACACAAAGTGCTGTCAAATACACACAAACTAAACAAACTGAAAAAAAATTCTTTAGTCTTTCAAGATTTGTCAAAATCTTAGGTAGCAATAATAGGTAACACTTTTCAGTCAGAAGTGTTATTAACAGTGTCCCTTTTAAGGAAAACTGCAGTGCAACACAGAAATTATTTTAATCACTACACTGAATTACAAAGATTAAATTAGCAAGGACTAAAGACAGACACAGATATTCCCCTCTTCCCCTTCAAGCAACCAACTTTAGTGCAATGAAGTAAATGACTCCTCCCTCTAGGTCACAGAACTGCAGAACTTTCAGAGCTGTTGTAAAAAAAGTTCTATACTTAAAAAGGTGATTAAACAAATAGCTGAATAAATTCTTTTTAAAAATAGTTATTTCTAGCTTCCTCCCAAAAGCTTTGAGAGTCTTGTATTACTAATAATTTCAAATGGTGAATATGATGTTTCTGCCCTACTCTGCATCAAAATGGGCCCCTGATGGAAAGTATAATTGAAATGTTAGACCTAATTGAGACAGACATCTTTTTTTCATTCATTTAACAAGATATTGAAACTGATAAGTATTTCTAAAAAGCTCTGAAAATTCCTGTCTTAATATTCTTATTTAGTAAACATTTATCTATCTATTTTAGTGTAATAAGTCACTGGAGTTTTCCTTTAATTGCACCATTCTGAATGATGAGTGACAGGCCCATCCAACTACATCTAAAATCTGTTCTCTATGATACCTGATTTTAAAAGTCTGAAGAAAGCAGTTACATTAAAAAACAAAAACAAAAAAACATTAAACCCATCCTGGTGGGTCACTGGTTGTCCCATGACACACAGTTAAACATAATTCCTAGCATTTCAGGGATTAAGGCAAACATTATAATACACACCATCTAATAAGCTTTCTAAAAAGGTATTAATATTTTGTGATTTCATATTAGAAATTTTATAAATATATGGAGCCCAAGTCTGCAAGTCTCTCTACCCAAAAAGGTCCCCTTAAATCAATGGACTTAAAAAAAAAAAAATCTCTTGAAGCATCAATGATTAATAAAATGTAAATACTATTAAATTTTCTAAAATATATTAGTTACATGCACATTTTGTAGAAACAAATATAAGCAGAGAATAATGTCAGTTTTCCTCTACACAGATAGTATTTTGAATCCATTTAGTAGTAACATCCTCAAAGCTGAGACAAAGGAATTTCCACTGATGCCAGAAGTCTAATAGCGTCTTTCTTTATATCCAGATAAAACTGCTTCTAACTCAGAAACATCCCATCATGTAAGTTAAAAGATGCTCCCCCCCCCCCCCAAAAAAGGAAGCCAACATCTGAACTTTGATTTCTATTTTGCTGAAAAGTAATAGTAAAAGTTGTTATCTAACATAGGGTCAGATTCATTCCTTTGAAGATAATAGAGTTGCACCGACCTACTCACACAAACTTTTATTGGGTTGTTTGCTTTCCATCCACTTTCCTAGCCTTTTCTCCCCACCCAAACTACATTGCTAATCAGCTTCCCCCAACACCAAGACCCTCCCAAGATTGACCATACGTAAGGGTGAGTATTTATCCTTAGGACAATAATAGCTAAGGTTAGAGGATTTATTCAGTCTCAGTAAGAGGAAGGTATTTTTCCTTTTCATATGCTTCTCTCAGAGAGATAAAGGTAGCTAATAGGGCTCTCACCTCCCAGCAACTGTCCTCTGGAAATTTCACTGGAGTACACTAGGTAACCAAGTACCTTCCAGTCAAGGAAAAAAGGGAGTGGAGTTCTTTTCAGCATGCAACCTCTTGTTGTTAATGGCCAGTAGGGGCCACTGGTGCAACAGCACAAATCCACCCCTCCCTCCATTCCAGATACTGCAAGATATCCACAATCCAATACAAACTGAGGAGTAAAGGAACAAGCTCACCATTAAGAACCAATTCCCCTGTACGGTATCAACACATTTCTGGTTCTGTGCCAAGAAGCTTTTATATTTTTGTAAAAAGAAGAACAGGAGTACTTGTGGCACCTTAGAGACTAACAAATTTATTAGAGCATAAGCTTTCGTGGACTACAGCAGAAGTGGGCTGTAGTCCACGAAAGCTTATGCTCTAACAAATTTGTTAGTCTCTAAGGTGCCACAAGTCCTCCTGTTCTTCTTTTTGCGGATACAGACTAACACGGCTGCTACTCTGAAACCTTATATTTTTGTGTTCACCAGGGTTTGTGCATGTTATAGCTAAAAAGTAGCAAGAATCCAATGCTGCTCACACACACACAGAAAATGGCTTTCCACCGTCTCATAAATTCTAGATGTTGTAGAAGTATAAAGGTGATTTTTAATATCAGACAACATAAGTCTTTGAAGACACCTGTCAAAACTGTGTTTAATGGGTTTTGCCTTACAGTGAGTAAAGGAGAAAGCTAACAGCATAATGTACTTCAGCAATATTGTCCTTTAGATTGTAGGACTATCTATTTCCTTTAGTCAATGGAAGCATTCTGGACGCTCTTTGCTTACTATTGGGAACTTATTAATTAAAAATAACATTTTGGGCAAAATAACTCCACATTTTGAAATCCTCCATAACTAATAGTGACACTTATAATAACTAATAGTGATACTTCTCAACTATTTAAGCCTATATACGCTAAAAATATTTAAATGATTATGTACCTTTGATAGGTAACATAAATCTTTGCTTTTACATTGAAAAGAACACCATCAAGATATTGTTCATTATGTTCAAATTAATTATTTATTCAGTATTGTTATAACAACTTGCTTCCTGGCTTTTGGACATCAGACTCATGTGCACTGTGCTGTTTATGTATGGTTGCTTGCTCTACTATCACTGATATTTATTTAAAGGGTAATAAAGAACTGAAACATTTGTTTTAGGGGAAAAAACCCAGACTTTGCAAATAGATATATTTCAAATTTTAAATCCTATCATCCCTGAAAATACCCTGTCAGGATTGAAAATAAATATATGTAAATAAAAGCTTTGCCTCCAAGTATGTCCACCCTCCTCTTCTCTGTGCAAGGAACTCTAGTACCATAGGCATTTGTTTTCTTGTCAAGAAGCAATGTATGAAATAGACCCAACCCTCCCCCTCCCCACAATATGCATATGATGGACGAGGAGGAAGAGGGAATTTAGCTGTGAAGAAGAAAGCTTTTAGAAATGCTATACATAAGTACTAATTACAGAAATTCCCACTGAGTTCAGTAGAGCCAGGATTTCACTCTATGATGTCCCACACATTATGTCCCAGTTGTTACAGGCAAATAAGAGTAGGTCTGCTTTTGAATTTTTCTTTTAGTACCTGGATTAACTTTGGAAGGAAAAAAATTCAGATGTGACTTTATATGAAACAAAATAATATTCTTGAATACTGTTCCTATAGTGTATCATTGCTCATAAGCATCTTCATAGTCTGAATTATGCATATCTGCTTACTGGTAAGTATAACCGAACATCTCCTTACTACTTTGATATAAATATATTGTACTCTACTTTGTTAAAAGTGTCTGATTTGTGCTGTTACCATTTGTAAACAAACTTTGCAGAATATTCTCTAGACCAGTGGTTTTCAATCTTTTTTCATTTGAAGACCCCTAAAAATTTTGAATTGAAGATTGGACCCCTTTGGAAATTCAACCTGTGGTCTGCGGATCCCTACCCTAGAAGTTTTACACTGAAAACTGACTGAACAGAATTCAACTATAAATGTTGCTCGTGCTTGGCACAGTATTTTATGCATGAAGGGTGCTAAACTGTGGGCTTCTATGGTAACAATAACACTTCCAGGCTTTGACCCGTAGATGGGGGTATTCACATACTTTTGATTGATCAGAAAAAAAGAATGCCTTTTCTGGCATCTGAAACTGCACCTGAAGAAGTGAGGTTCTTACCCACGAAAGCTTATGCTCCCAATACTTCTGTTAGTCTTAAAGGTGCCACTGGACCCTCTGTTGCTGTTTACAGATTCAGACTAACATGGCTACCCCTCTTTATTTTCTTTAGTTACCTTTCACAGACCGCTTAGACATAGTCTGCGGACCCCAGGGATTGAAAACCACTGCTCTAGACCTACTCCCAATTAATCTCCCATTAGTTCCCTGAAAAAAAAAAAAGAAGGAATTAAATATTTTAATGATCAAAGAGTATCGTCACTTTGTTATTCATTATACCCTATCAGACATGACAAAGTATTTTAATGAACAGGGATAAGGAGAACATATGAAAAGCAGTTGCTTTCTTCATAAAATGTGAAATGTTCAGGGCCCTCTTTTGTAAGCAATCCTAAAATTCTTTATACTTTGTCATCACCAATTAATTGTATATAATTGTGCAACCAAAACACCCCCAAATTTTAGCATAGCAAAGGTACAGTTATCCGCTTGGAAGTCTGTCCTTCCCCTTATCTTCCTTGATGTTTTCATCTGGGATATCAATTTTTCACTGAAGAAAGTCTTCATGTGACTGGATCTGAAGTATCCAAGAGGTATTAGCAGCTAGTTCAACACGTCAGTCATGCTTTGTGGTAGGCACTTTCAAGATGCACAAATATAAATTACTGTTAATCTGCTGGCAGCTCCTTTTGACAATTTCGTTCAGCAACTACATTCGATCACAGTTTACTACTACTTAAGAGACATGCACGTTAAGATTGTTTGCAAACATTAACATTCACTTGTCCTTTCATGTATAATAAACTGAGCATTTTCATTTGTATGTTCATCTGCTTCTTCCACGGGGTTCTTTTCCTGTATTCCACTATTTTCTGAGCAAGTATCTTCATCTTCCTCATCTCTAGGATGACCTTCAAGACTATGTCTGATGCCATATGCAAAGTAAATAAAGAAGCCTTCCAAAACAAAACAAAATACTTTATAGTTTTTTTCAGGCAAACAGTGCATTAAAAGAGATTCCCAACCCCCCTGGATAATGGAACCTGTTTACCTGAACAGTTCCCTGCCTCTGGCATGCAAATTACTACTAGTTCTTCAGGCCTTTGTGCCTGGTAATTTCCCTACATTAAAGACAACTGGCAGTACTGGGCCCCAGTGCAACATTTCTAATTCCCAGTCATTTGCGTGTGCTCTTAGCTGCATTGGTAATGGTGAGTGCTGCCTGTAATTCATAGGGTTACCATCCGTCCATATTTCCCCGGACATGTCCGGCTTTTGCGTCTCTAAATAGCCGTCCGGGAGGAATTGGTAACAAGGTTAAAATGTCCGGGGTTTTTTTCTCCCTCGCCTCCCTCCCTCCCTTCCATGCAGAGTGTGGCTGCTGATTGGGCGGCTAGGCCGATTGACCCACTCCCATTGGCCTCCAGCAGCCAGAGCCCTCCCCTGCTTCCCCCTCCCTCTCTCTGTAGTCCTCTGTAACACACAAACCGACCCACGTGGAGCCAGAATGGTAAGAGGAGTGGGGGGGGGCAGTCAGGGAGTGGGGGAGTGTTGGATGGGTCCCCAGCCTCCACCTGCCACCCCCCCTCCGTGCATCCCCCCCTCGGTGGGTCCCCCATTCCTGTCTGCCTCTCCCTTGTCTGCATGTGCTGGCTCTGGCAGTACACGCAGACAACTGCTGTCTGCTGCCCCCGGGTCCTAGTGCCCCCATCCACTAATGGGAAGACAGGCTGCCCTTACCCTGCCCTTCCACCCTAGCCCTGAGCCTCTCCAACACCCCAAACCCCCCAGCCTTCATCCCCACACACCCTAATCCTCTGCTCCATCCCTGAGCCCCCTCCTGCATCATGAACCCCTCATCCCCAGACCCACAGCCCTCACCCCTGCATCCCCTCCTATCCCCAAACTCCCTCCCAATCCCCCTCCCTCTTCCCACACACCCCCTCCTGCCCTCAAACTTCCTCCTAAAGCCTGCACCCCCTCCCTTTACACCGCCTCTCACCCCCAAACTCCATCCCAGAGCCTGCACCCCTCACCCCCTCCTGCACACCCACCCCCTGCCCCAGCCCGGAGCCTGCACCCAGCACCCAAACTCTATCCCAGAACCTGCACCCCTCCTGCACCCTAATCCCCAGCCCAGGACCTGCACCCCAGACCTCCTCCCCCCACCCAACCCCCCTCCCAGAGCCTTAGGCAGGTGGGGTGGGGGGTTCTGGGCACCACCAAAATTTCTACAACCCTGCCACCCATGCGAGTGGATAAGGGTCAGGGCAGTCAGGGGACAGGTAGGGTCCTGGGGGGGGGGGCAGTTAGGGTAGGGGGTTCTCAGCAGGGGACAGTCAGGGGACAAGAAGCAGGGGGGGTTGGGGTTCTGAGGGGAGCAGTCAGGGGGTGGGAAGTGGGAGGGAGTGGATGGGGCGGGGCTAGGGCGGGGATCTTAAACGCAAAAAAGAGGCTTATAAGGAGTGGAAGATTGGACAAATGACCAGGGAGGAGTATAAAAATATTGCTCAGGCGTGCAGGAGTGAAATCAGGAAGGCCAAATCACACTTGGAGTTGCAGTTAGCAAGAGATGTTAAGAGTAACAAGAAGGGTTTCTTCAGGTATGTTAGCAACAAGAAGAAAATCAAGGAAAGTGTGGGCCCCTTACTGAATGAGGGAGGCAACCTAGTGACCGAGGATGTGGAAAAAGCTAATGTACTCAATGATTTTTTTGCCTCTGTCTTCACGCACAAGGTCAGCTCCCAGATTGCTGCACTGGGCAGTACAGCATGGGGAGAAGGTGGCCAACCCTCTGTGGAGAAAGAAGTGGTTCGGGACTATTTAGAAAAACTGGACGTGCACAAGTCCATGGGGCCGGATGCGCTGCATCCGAGGGTGCTAAAGGAGTTGGCGGGTGAGATTGCAGAGCCATTAGCCATTATTTTTGAAAACTCATGGCGATCGGGGGAGGTCCCAGATGACTGGAAAAAGGCTAATGTAGTGCCCATCTTTAAAAAAGGGAAGAAGGAGGATCCGGGGAACTACAGGCCAGTCAGCCTCACCTCAGTCCCTGGAAAAATCATGGAGCAGGTCCTCAAGGAATCAATTATGAAACATTTAGAGGAGAGGAAAGTGATCAGGAACATCAGCATGGATTCACGAAGGGGAAGTCGTGCCTGACTAACCTAATTGCCTTCTATGATGAGATAACTGGCTCTGTGGATGAGGGGAAAGCAGTGGATGTGTTATTTCTTGACTTTAGCAAAGCTTTTGATACTGTCTCCCACAGTATTCTTGCCACCAAGTTAAAGAAGTATGGGCTGGATGAATGGACTGTAAAGTGGATAGAAAGCTGGCTAGATCGTCGGGCTCAACGGGTAGTGATCAATGGCTCCATGTCTAGTTGGCAGCCGGTTTCAAGTGGAGTGCCCCAAGGGTCGGTCCTGGGGCCGGTTTTGTTTAATATCTTTATTAATGATCTGGAGGATGGTGTGGACTGCACTCTCAGCAAGTTTGCAGATGACACTAAACTAGGAGGCGTGGTAGATACACTAGAGGGTAGGGATCGGATACAGAGGGACCTAGACAAATTAGAGGATTGGGCAGAAAAAAACCTGATGAGGTTCAACAAGGACAAGTGCAGAGTCCTGCACTTAGGACGGAAGAATCCCATGCACTGCTACAGACTAGGGACCGAATGGCTAGGTAGCAGTTCTGCTGAAAAGGACCTAGGGGTCACAGTGGACGAGAAGCTGGATATGAGTCAACAGTGTGCTCTTGTTGCCAAGAAGGCTAATGTCATTTTGGGCTGTATAAGCAGGGGCATTGCCAGCAGATCGAGGAACGTGATCGTTCCCCTTTATTCGACATTGGTGAGGCCTCATCTGGAATACTGTGTCCAGTTTTGGTCCCCACACTACAAGAAGGATGTGGAAAAATTGGAAAGAGTCCAGCGGAGGGCAACAAAAATGATTAGGGGTCTGGAGCACATGACTTATGAGGAGAGGCTGAGAGAACTGGGATTGTTTAGTCTCCAGAAGAGAAGAATGAGGGGGGATTTGATAGCAGCCTTCAACTACCTGAAGGGGGGTTCCAAAGAGGATGGAGCTCGGCTGTTCTCAGTGGTGGCAGATGACAGAACAAGGAGCAATGGTCTCAAGTTGCAGTGGGGGAGGTCCAGGTTGGATATCAGGAAAAACTATTTCACTAGGAGGGTGGTGAAACACTGGAATGCGTTACCTAGGGAGGTGGTGGAGTCTCCTTCCTTGGAGGTTTTTAAGGCCCGGCTTGACAAAGCCCTGGCTGGGATGATTTAGCTGGGAATTGGTCCTGCTTTGAGCAGGGGGTTGGACTAGATGACCTCTTGAGGTCCCTTCCAACTCTGATATTCTATGATTCTATGATTCTATGATTCCCCCCCCCCCCCCCAGTGTCCTCTTTTTTGTTTGTGGAAATATGGTAACCCTAGTAATTCATGACTGCAATACAAGTTTGGAGCACCAAAACTGACTTTGCAGTTAATGTATATTTCTACAATTCTAAAGTACTGCAGTTCAGAGGAGAATGATAGAGTAGTAGGAAATAGATACAGTAGTTGCAAATACTCCTCTCTCTACAATTTTGACTATAATTGTTAGAAAAATATTGATCTTGATTTTACATATTTTTCTCACCATGTTTTCTGGTCTGGCTTACAAACACACAGTCTGTACCAACTTAAGTAAATTGATTTAGGAACTGAGCTAGTTAAATCAGTGCAACCTCTTCTTGTGAATACTCTTAAATTGGTTTAACCAACTTAAGCTACATCAATATAAAGCACTATCTTAAACCAATTTAAAAAACTGTCCATATAAATGATTTGCACTGATTTAACTAACTCAGTTTCTAAACCAATTTGGTTAAAATCAGTGCTACTGGTATGTGTGTGTGAACAAAGCCTACATAGATTTCTCATTCTCTACCACTACACTGACTGAATCTCAGCTAACCTTTCAGGAGCATTTTGACACAACAACCACTTTCAGCTCTCATTTTGTATTTACCATAGGGTGACCAGATAGCAAGTGTGAAAAAATGGGATGGGTGGGGAGTAATAGGTACTTATATAAGACAAAGCCCCGAATATCGGGACTGTTACCATAAAATCAGGACATCGGGTCACCCTAATTTACCAAAACAAATCCTGAGAATATGTTAAATATTCCCTGTTTGGATTTTGTATCACAAAGTGAGTTGAAAGTGCTGCCTCTGAAATAGAGTAGGCAGGCAGAAAAGATTTACCAGACTCAACATTAATGCTTTCCAGGCCTACATATACATCACCTCAATTTGGAAGAGAGCAGTAAGCTAATTGGAATTAGTCCTGTAGCTTTTACAATTCCTGCTACCTCACAACTGCTTGTGCAGTTTTAACAGCAGATGCATACATCTTCTGAGGTATGTTTTTGTTTTGACTAGTGATATCATTTGACATTTATTGAAAGAAAGCTTTTTATTTGAATAGTTAAAAGAAGATGATTAACTCATTCCTAGAAAGAACCACAAGAGAGGACCCATCAATCCTAATGTAAACAGTTGTTATAAAGTACCTACCAAAAGCCATCCAGAAGCTAAATCTGATCCAAGTCTCTCCACTTAACTGTACCATCAAGTAAATATTCACCAAGATACTGAAGGATGGCAAAAATGGCAAGAATGGAACCTAAGGGGAAATAGTTTATAAGATAGTAATGTTTTTCAAACCTTTCCGCACACGAAATGGCACATTTCAATTTTGTAACACAAATAAAGGGACTGACAGACCCACTCACCAGTGAGAGTAAGACACTCTTCCTGTTTAGTGTAAGGTTTAATCACTAGTTTCTCCAAAACTTATGCTTTCATTTAAAAAAAAAGTTTTGGTCCCTACAGCTGCAAAGAAAACCTTGTCAATTTGCACTGAACATACAGCAATGCAGTGCTGAATTCCTGAATTAATCTAGGTGGGCAGCCTGAAACAATACTTATTTTATTGATTAAAATTTATATTCAACAGCCTTTACCCACAGCTCTCAGCACACTTTATAAATAATTAAAAAGGATAACATGCCTCAATAAAAAAGCACACTCCATTTATATCCCTGTCCTTCCCAATCACCCTACCAAATAGCTTCCCATACTTCATCCCATCACTCAGCTCATCTCCACTTTCCTAACTGCCCATTACCAAAAAATCCTTATAGTGTATGTGAAAGACTTATTCATGCTCCAAGGAATCATGGCACACAGTCCAAGCAACTGGGTTTTTGTGCTAAACTGCTCCTCCAGGGCTGGGAGGAAGGAACTCTTCCCTCTAAGTTACAGGCTCTGTAGTAGTGAAGCCACTCTTCAACTGCTATCCCAACCTGAGGGCTGAAATAGCCTCTCTGCTGCTTGCCCCAGCACCCCCAAGTGGTAGGGAATAGCTGGTGGATCTATGTACTAGGCAATTTACCAGTCATATCCAACAAATCAGTGGTGTGAAAGGGGTATGGACGGTGCACTCTATGCAAGGCCTCCTCATCCAGTCTGCAGTGAAATAATACCAGAATTGATCTGAGATGGTCTAGACAATGTGGTGGTAAAAATGCCTATGACCTGTCTACACTAGCACTGTCACTATCACCAATGGAGGTACAATAGTGCAATGGTGAGGCATTGTCTGAAAAACACAAGCATAGACACAGACACACACACACACACACACACTGTTTTATTAAAACAAATTTAAACTCTGCATTATTTATGTTATCTTACTCACCATAAAGGCTACTTTCTGCTGGCTCTGAGGCTGCCTCCATATGGTGAGAACTATGACTATGAAGAGTACTACCAACACAGCAAGAAGACCAATGCTCCAAGGCTCCATATTAGCAATAAAATGAATCCCATATGTGGTCAGAACACTCAACCCACACACCAGAAAAGCTGTGTGAAAAAGAAAATAAGAATTGGAAGGAAGTCAAACCTTTCAAAACTGTTTAAATAAACATGCAACTTAATCTGATAAAGCAGATCTTTACCAATAGAGACATTATCAGATGTTAAAATGAAAAAAGTCTGTTTTGACAAGAAAACACTTTATTTTGCCTTATTTATTTTTCTTCAGTCAAAAATAAGATTATGGAACAAACTATAAAAATCTGTTTTCCTACCAGAATACTTCATATTTGACATTTGTGAGAAGGTACTCTAAGATGTTACCATTGGATTTGAACTTTTGTTCTGCTTAATTAAATTCCACTATTTATGGAACTTGATTTGAATGTATTGTACTTATTTGGGTATCTGTAGACTTACCTAATAGACCCACTAAAAAGCTAACGGTAGTGGCAGACTGCTCTGTAGGCAAGCTGGATGGATTCATCAATGTCTGAAGACTGAAGCGGTGCCCTTGAAGCATACTAATTTGAGATTTCCTCTCTGATCCTGTCAGAGCCTCTTTCTCTGGAGAATATTTTGGTTGCTCATAGGTTAAATTGGGTTGGTACCTATCCACAAATAAATAGATATTTATATACAAGACTGTAACAAGTAAAGAAGTTAAGCTTGTGGTGGGGGTTGAAGGAGGATGGTTATAAATACCACAGCAATCTCCAATGGTTCCACTCTACACTAGTAGCCACAATAAAAAATAAATTCTGCCCTTTCAAAATTCATGTGGCATCCCTTCTATCTTCTTTTATTTCTAGGTAGTCTACTTAATCTCTAAATTCTCTGCAAAGAGGCCTATCGTCCAACACCACCTGCCATACTGGGCACTAACATATATAAAACAATAAAGGAAGATTACACCCTGGTAACCTGGTTTCCCATAGCCTGGACTTTCACAGTTTAGAATGGAACAAGAGCAACACATAAGAACTGTATGCAGTAGGAGCTCTCAAACTGGGAATCACAGACAGGTGTTGTGGGAGAGTGGGGTCATAATCACCCTTTCCTTTGCTAAATGGGAGGGGAATCCTGAAGGAGTCATGGAATGGAAAAGACTGAGAACCACGGGTATAGAGGATACTACTAAAGGTAATATATTCTCTTAAAAAGTTAATTACAGATCACCATTTTTACAAAGCTAACACCATGTCTCCTAAGATTTTCTGCGATAATAATAAACTAGAAGAGGCTTTTTGTTTATTTTTTAACTATACTGTGGGAGGCAGTTGTTTTTCAGCAAAAATATTTATAATCTAAATAGAAAACAAAACACAATACAAAAGCCCTTCATGAGATAAAGGAAAGAGATGGAAGAGGATTTCTTGAAATACAGTAGGTCTTTTCAATAAACTTTCACTGAGATAAGCATGAGGCAGTCTATAGAAAAAAAACACTATGAAACATACCGATTGAATAAGGCTGAAATTTAACACCAACTTTGGAAAGAATGTAACATTTTTATATACATGCAACCTTACTACGGGATAGAGCATATTCTCCTGTGAGTGATAAACTAGATGAATTTAAGTTACTATTGTCAGAACTATTGTTACATTTTTCAAAATTACCAGTTTGAGTTCCTCTGATTACTTAATTAGTTTTAACCTTCATTTATTGCCCCAACTACCAGCAATACACACAATTAAAAAAACCTGTCTAATGCATTGTAATACCAATGTATCATTGTTATTCAGTTACCTTACATTAAAAATACCTTTAGATTAGCTGTAATTATAGACAAGTGTCACCTATTAGATCAGTGGCTGTCAACCTTTCCAGACTACTGTACCCCTTTCAGAAGTCTGATTTGTCTTGCGTACCCTCAAGTTTCACTTCACTTAAGAACTACTTGCTTACATAATCAGACAAAAATACAAAAGTGTCACAGCCACATTATTACTGAAAAATTGCTTCCTTTCTCATTTTTACCATATAATTATAAAATAAATAAATTGGAATATAAATATTGTACTTGCATTTCAGTGTATAGTATATAGAGCAGTATAAAAAAAGTCATTGTCTGTATGAAATTTTAATTTGTACTGACTTCACTAGTGCTTTTTATGTAGCCTGTTGTAAAACTAACCAAATATCTAGATGAGTTGATGTACTCCCTGGAAGACCTCTGCGTACACCCAAGGGTGTCCGTACCCTTGTTGAGAACCACTGTATTAGAACACAAAAGGAGCACCATTCTATAGCTTATAAGGATGCCTTGCCTTGAGACATTTCTCTGACCTTGTCAAAGGCTTTCTGAAAGTCTAAGTACACTGTATCCAGGTCCACCTAGCCCAGTATCCTGTCTTCCAATAGCGGCCAATTCCAGATGCCCCAGAGGGAATGAACAGAACAGATCATCATCAAGTGATCCATTCCCTGTCACCCATTCTCAGCTTCTGGCAAACAGAGGCTATGGACACCATCCCTGCCCATCCTGGCTAATAGCCATTGATGGACCTATCCTCCATGTATTTATCTAGTTCTTTTTTGAACCCTGTTATAGTCTTGGCCTTCACAACATCCCCTGGCAAGAGTTCCACACACTGACTGTGCGTTGTGTAAAGAAATACTTCCTTTTGTTTGTTTTAAACCTGCTGCCTATTAATTTCATTTGGTGACCCCTAGTTCTTGTGTTATGAGAAGGGGTAAATAACACTTCCTTATTTACTTTCTCCACAACAGTCATGATTTTATAGACCTCGATCATATCCCCCCTTACTTGTCTCTTTTCCAAGCTGAAAAGTCCCAGTCTTATTAATCTATCCTCATATGGTGGCCGTTCCATACAAATAATCACTTTTGTTGCCCTTTTTGGAACCTTTTCCAAGTCTAATATTTTTTTTTTTTAGATGGGGCAACCACATCTGGATGCAGTATTCAAGATGTGGGTGTACCATGGATTTATATAGAAGCAATATGATGTTTTCTGTCTTATTATCTATCCCTTTTTTAATGATTCCCAATATTCTGTTCGCTTTTTTGACTGCCACTACACATTGAGTGGATGTTTTCAGAGAACTATCCACAATGACTCCAAGATCTCTCTCGAGTGGTAACAACTAATTTAGACCCCATTATTTTATATGTATAGTTGGAATTATGTTTTCCAATGTGCATTACTTTGCATTTATCAACACTGAATTTCATCTGCCATTTTGTTGCCCAGTGACCCAGTTATGTGAGATCCCCTTGTAGCCCTTCACATTCTGCTTTGGGCTTAACTATCTTTAGTAGTTTTGTATCATCTGCAAATTTTGCCACCTCACTGTTTACCCCTTTTTCCAGATCATTCATTAATATGTTGACTAGTACTGGTCCCAGTACAGACCCCGTGGGGGACATCACTATTTACCTTTCTCCATTCTGAAAACTGATAATTTATTCCTACCCTTTGTTTCCTATCCATGAGAGGATCTTCCCTCTTATCTCATGACAGCTTACTTTGCTTAAGAGCCTCTGGTGAGGGACCTAGTCAAAGGCTTTCTGAAAACCTAAGTACACTATATCCACTGGATCCCCTCTTGTCCACATGCTTGCTGACCCTCTCAAAGAATCTAGTAGATTGGCGAGGCACGGTTTCCCTTTACAAAAATCATGTTGACTCTTCAACAAATTATGTTCATCTATGTGTCTGACAATTCTGTTCTTTACTAGTTTCCCCGGTACTGAAGTCAGGCTTACCGGCATGTAATTGCTTGGATCATCTCTGGAGCCCCTTTTAAAAATTGGTGTCATATTAGCTATCCTCCAGTCATTTGGTACAGAAGCTGATTTAAATGCTAGGTTACAAACTACAGTTAGTAGTTCTGCAATTTCATATTTGAGTTCCTTCAGAACTCTTGGGTGAATACCATCTGGTCCTGGTGACTTATTACTCTTTAATTTATCAATTTGTTCCAAAACCTCCTCTAATGACACCTCATTCTGGGACAGTTCCTCAGATTTGTCCAGACCTTGCTGATTCTGGATTGGGCAAATCCCAAGCATCTGTTTTCAGTCTCCTAACTTATTGATTCACAAGATGAAAATACACTAGAAGGTCAGGATTTAGCCCACGAAGAAAATTTATTAGAGTATTTACACTATTCACATATAGATCCCACAATTTACTGTGCTTGCTGTATACAGTAGGAGATAAAATATAAATTATATTGTAAAATTAGAAATATGTTTCTAGCTTTGAATGTATCAGTGTTTTGACATGAGGTCCTACTACACCATTTGAAGTTGAAGACCATGTAAGTTATCTTTCAGAAAGTAAAACCCTCCTAGATTTCAAATAAGGTTTTGGATTTGACCTCTGCCCACACTGGCATTACACTGTGTCTATTCCTAGTGTATATCCAACTTTGAAAGGACACCACTTCTGGTAATCATTAAATTAAGACACCACACACAGATTAACATTTTAGAAGAGTTAATCTAATTTTATAATATGTATGTACCTAGAATAAAAGTTATACAAACAGAAATTGTATTTTAAATGTATTCTGCATAGGACAAAATAAAATACAGCAGAACAAACAGGGGGGTGAAGGTGGGGCTCACCTGAGGATGAGAACACAGGCTGCTACAAGTGAGTAAGCAAGAAGTGTACCAATAGACATCATATCCACCAGAGCCTTTAGGTCAAAAAGAAATGCCATTATAGCTAAAAAAAAGAAGAGAGAAATACAGAGTTTGTAAGAAAAGTTACATATTGAGAGCTAAGATTTTTAAGGCAGCTCAAGAGGCTATGTATGGAGTTTATGTAGTTGACTTACTAATAGTAATACAAAGGAAACCACGGTAATGCATAAAAATGAATTTTCGAAGTAAAGACCCACATTTTTAAACTTGGTTGCCTGGAGTTAGACACCTACCACTATATGTAGGCACTGAAATATAATTGGTCTCTTTTCAGTGACCCTGAGCACCTATAGCTCTCACTGTGGTTGCTCAACACGTCCTGAAAATCACATTTATTTGTGTACCGAAACAGGGATTTAGGTGCCTACTAACTTTAGGCAACCAAGTTAACAAATTTTGGCCTACTTTTTTGTTTTAAAATATAAGACACCCGGAGAACATCTAGGAAACACTAATGAAAACCTTGCAGCCATAATTCTCTATATACCTGCTGTGTGATTTTTAATATGGTTATTTTGGACAGATTTTTAGTTGTATAGTAGGAATAGTTCTTAAGTTTAAGACAAAGGGGTAAACACAATACAATTAGGAAGGAACTTAATGAAAAATACATTTTAGGAGGCCCCTCACTGCTGTCATGTAAAAATGTCATCATTTTCAACTATGAAAACTGATATTTAACATAACGTTTAGTAAAAACATTTCTCACTTAAAAATATAACACTTTATTTTTACTAAAGTATTGTAGAAAATTTTGGAGAATATTTAATTATCAAAGAGCCAGATCCTGCAAGCGTGCTGTGCATAGAACTCCTACTCAAATTCTACAGGCTGAGGGTTTGCATGGTCAGAGCCTGAAACCACAAGCTGACAGTGGGATCCAATCTACTGACATGCACATGGATCCAAGACAGACTGGATCAGGACTTTAATTTATAACCGGTACATGTAATTTGTGTGTACTATGGCCCTAATTCAGCAAACCACTTGAGAACCTGGTTAAATCCCATTAAGCACATCATTAAATGCTTTGCTGAATTGGAGCCAATAGACAAGAGTAAGTCAATTTAAATGTTAAATCAGGCTGAATAAAATCTTAGTATTTTGCAGGTGATTGCATGACTTTTTAATAAACAGCATTGTTTTAAAAGTGGCTTATTTTACGCCTTCTTTGGCAAGGCAACTTCACTGTGACTTCTAATGTGTTTCTTCTTCTAGCCTTAGCCCCATGTAGATGGGATTGACTGCTTGAATCCTCCTTCTCTTTTCCAGTTTGCTTGAAGCAGATCCTCAGAGCTAACCAGATCCTTCTGTATGACATGCATCCATCTAGTTTTGGGTCTTCTAATCCTCCTCTTAAACTTAGAAGTGGAGGGTAACACCCTGTTTTTAATATATTCTTCCTATTATCTTTTCATATGCCCAAACCATCTACACCTGCATTCTGTCAGCTGTTCTATAATTGATATCACCTTCAAACCTCCCCTAATTAATTCATTCCAAATATGGTCAATCCTAATAACTCCAAGCATCCCTCTTAACATTTTCATTTCCCTTGTATTCAAAATCCTTCCTTTTTGGAAGATGGCCTAATTACCATCTTATATATCTTACTTTTCAATTTGATAGGCTTCCTCCTATTGCAGATCATTCTGCTCAGTTCTCTCCATGCCTTTCCTGTTCTGCGTATAAGTTAATCACTGAGTTCACCATTATCCTGTACTACCAAACCTAGGTACTTGAACTTCTGTACTTTTGGTAGTGGCTGGCCCTCCACACTTTATAAACCCGTTGTCTTCCTGCAAGTTACTCTATTTCTGCTGATTTTCTTGCCATTTCTTTCAAGTATGCACCTCCATCTCTCTAAATCTTCTTCCGCTTCCTCTTTGCTCCCTCCACAAGCACTTCATCATCTGCAAAAAGCATGTGCCAGGGTGCCACTCTGGATGTTCTCTCTAAGTGCATTGAGCACTAACATGAACACAAAGGGGCTTAGTGCCAAGTCTTGATGTACTCCAACTCTTACTAGAAACTGTTCAGTTTCTGACTGTGATAAAAACACCCTTGTATATGTCCTGGAGGAGTCTGATATAGTCTTAGACATCTGTTTTATTCCCATACACCAGATGCCTTCTCTCAGAATGTGGTCATAAGCCTTCTCAAGACTGATGAATACTATGTGTGGAGTTTTCCTCTTTTCTCTATATTTTTACACAAGCAAAGATAGCATCCACTGTTTTACTGACTTGCCTGGCATGAATCCAAAGTGACTGTCACTGATCTTTACTTCTCTTCATAGTCACAGTAAATAAATTGTGTGTGTATATGCTAATGCATGCATTATTTTTATATTACATATGTGTGTGTGTGTGTATAGATAGATACAGATATAGATCTATAAAAAGCATATACCCCTCCCCAACTTCTTGATTTTATATATATTACACACACACACACACACCTTTTTGATCATGAAGAAAAACAGAAAAGATTAATTCCCAAAAATAAGACTGCAATATTACCAAAAATACCAGTTAATCTGCTGGACTAATAACTAACCAAGGAATACAATTTCCTTAATGATCATGGAAGTACCCTACATTCACTAGTCTTGTGAACAGGGAGGTTTGTACAAAAGCTATGAAGCATTCTGTGAGAAGATTTCTCATATATTTCACTGCCAAGGGTGCTCGGAGACCAGCACTGACAGGCAAAGCTGAGGGACAGCAGAATGTGCTGTTAATTTTAATCCTTCCAGTCTTAAAGTGTTCCTGTACATTACAAGTTAATTTTATCATACTCTAGCTAATTATAGCATATGATTATTATATTTAAAATATTACAGTTTTTTACTTTTATTCTTTTTAATTATAGCATTATTTGTGATCAACAAGATGCGTGACTTTACGGCCAAGAAACTTTTGAAAAAGAATCTGCTTTTGAAGGTTAGCCACATTAGTATTTATACAGTACATCTCAAATTTCTGAATACACTAGTGGCAAGACAGAAAATAGTACATCTTTAATATTGTTAGCACCATGAATGTAGAACATATATTCATTTTGGCAAGGTAAGTAAATATATTTATATTATCTGATGCAATCTCCATATTTCCCTTTCCCTTATATATGAAAAGCTTATGCAGAGTTTAAAGGATGTTGAGCTTTGAAGCACACAAAGCATCCACAAAAAGACAATCTCACTTTAAACAGTGTTAAAACTACCAAATATATGCTTAGAGAAAAATACTATCAAAATGGACACAAGCTTATATTTATTGTATTCAAAATTTTAATATATATATAGTTCATACAGATGAATTTTTTCCCCTTAGTAGGTATAAAAATTGCAACAACTATAAATCTTTTATATAATTGATGCTTACTCAACTTCTAACCATTGCTTATCAGAAGAGAAGCCAAACCTGTCACAAAATAGTTGGAAACCAGAAGCTAATCTTTGTTGATTCATTTTAGGTGCACATCCCACGTTGTTGCATTAAAGTGCAAATACAATTCAGGGAAGTATGCAGCACTACAAATCCATTAGGCTCATTAGGCTGCTGCCTTTGATAAAATACGATTGGACTGTAAGCGAACCATTTTGCTGTCTGCAGAATTTCATTATCATAATTATTATATGGGAAAAAGAACAAATACATGTATTTATGTTTGGCCTCAACTGTAGTTTTGACTTGATAACATAGTAAAAGGTCAAAATCTAATCTTCTTAACACTGTTTAAAACTGTGAGATTATCCATACTAAGGTTTAGTAGGAATGCCAGATTACTTTCATGCTGCGTTCATTTTTAACAGATCTAGCAAAACTGCATAACATAATTTAAACCTACAAGTCACTAGATACACATTTTCTTAAAGAAAAAAGAAAAAAAAGTTACCTGCTGTATCAAAAAGTTTTGTTCTGTTAGAATATACCACCCACCCACGCAATTACACCCCCAAAACTGGCTTTGAATTACTGCTCTTGTGCTGCTGCTACAAAGACTGCATATTTGCATTCATCAGTTTACCCAACTGGGAAAAACATTTTTCCTTCTCTTCTTCTGCGTTGGTTCATTATTCCTCTAAAATGAAAAATCACTTTTGATACCAAATTTCCACATTTTTCCAAAATATTACAGAAAAAGGATCTGGTGCAACATGAAAGCAGTCTGGAAAATCTTATTAAGTGTCTCTTTATAAGAGTAATTCCGTATTATAGATTTGTACTTTGACATACAAAAAAGATGAATTAAGGCCATTTTTTAGATTATGAACTATTTGGGGCATGACCATGGCTTCCTATATGTTTGTAAAGCTCTTTGAACAAAAGGGTCCCGACCATGACTATGGCTTGTAGATGCTACAGTATGATAAATAATACATGTTTTAGTCTTGTCTGAATCTCTTGGTCTTTATCATCTTGAGCCAGTCTACCCTCACTTTTCCATGCAAAGCTGACATTACATTGAAATCAGTAGGGTATAATTTGTGTTCCAGGTACATTAAGCAATACAAGAGATATGCATCTTGACAACAATGAAAGAGTTAAACAAGAAATAAATCTCCGCTTGGAAGTGTAGGAATTTGCACACTACAGTTGTAACAGTTCCTGGAAATATTGCTTTGATGCATTCTGTATGTGCGTACAAATTACGCACAAATACGTAATGATCCTTGCAAAATAGCTGTATCAAAAATGGATTCGTGCCCTTTATGGGTGAAGAATGTATAAAATTTCTTCTTTTTAAAAACTGTTTTGTAGTTGCCTTACTGAAGATTATTCAAGATTTCTTTTTTTGTATCCTATAACAAAAATACATTTCCCCCTAGTATTTCTAAACAATTAAATACATTAATCTTGAACTCAAATTTCCTATACCCAAGCCTCACAATAGAGCATAGTCCAATGGCTGAGTTATAAAGACAGTTTTATTCCAGATGCCCCAAAGTAAATAACTGTTTTGTTTGTAATGCAAGAGAAGCCAAACTTAGAACGCACAAAAAGTTGCAAGTTCATTGACATCAAGGACATCACCGCCACCACGATTGCCATGATTTGGAATTCTTATGCCCTTCAATTAGTCAGCAATTTTATTCCCAACTTACATGCATGAGAAGTTAACAAGCAGGCCCTTCTTATAATCCATGCACGTGCATACAAGGTTCAAATCCCAGTTTGAAGAAACCTATGTTTTCAGAGCTTACCAGAGATGACCCCTGCTGTCAATGTGGCAGCAACTGGTGTCTGCCTCTTACTCACTTTGGCAAGAAACCTAAACAGTAAACCATCTCGTGCCATGGCAAACAGAATTCGGGGCAGAGGGAACATAGAGCCGAGAAGACTAGAACAGAAAAATTTAAAGTTCAAATACACATTATTAAAAGCACTGTGTTCTACTGGTAAAGTCAACTAAAATGGGAAGCTAGGAAAAGCTTATTTTCATGTTGTTTTGTTCTTTTGAACCTGTGCTTCCAAAGCACTTGAGATTAACACAAACAAATACACACTGTGGTAGGAAAAAGGTTATTTTACCTTGAGACAATCATATTTTATTCTTTCAGTCAAAAGCAAACCAAAACTTGCCTGACAGTATTGGATTTCCACATATGCAATGTGTGAAGCAGTGCACCTTTCCTTACAATAATCAACTCTCAGTCTCACCTGCTACTGCACCCGATGACAAAGTAGCAATAACTGGAGTCTTCGTTTTGGAATTGATTTGAGCTAGACATTTGAAAAGCAACCCATCTTCCGCCATAGCATAGATTACACGTGGCATTGGGAAAATGGATCCAAGAAGACTGAGTAAAAAGCAAACACATGCAACATGGCAAAACACAATTCATGCAAGGTTATATCATTGAAAAGAGAAACAATGCTAATTAATGGCATGTTTCACTGAAAACAAAATTTATGATGGTAAAAATATCATAGACCAAAGATACTACAGTTTGGACACAAATAGATTTATTTTGTTTCTGAAAACCACTAGAAGTTTTGTTCACAATTCTGTGGTAATGCAATTGCTTCACTGGAAACAGTAGTAAAAATAGCTAAACAACTTTTGCCATCACTGTAGATCTTGGGATACTAGTGGACCAGGAGGATGGCCCTGGTAACACTAGCTATGCAATTAAGCATTATTGTTCCTTGAAAGATTCTGTCAGTCAGCAACAGTGAATCACACAAGCAGTAACACATTCTGCAGCTCCTTCTGACAATGTTAATCAATAGTAACTCAAAGTAAGCACCACACAGTTTACACTTAACCCTATTATTTCTTTCAGTTAAAGCACCCAGAGCCAAGCTACCTTGTTATTCCTGGTTTTATTTAGGGACTGAAGGTAAACTATTTATTTTAAACCGTTGATATTTTCAGAATTTGAAAAGCATTTTGAACTACAGATGACTCAAAGCTCCTTCTGTATTTAAAACATTTAAAATTTGTCGTGTTTCTTCCCTTCACATCAAAATAACCATACTAACAACCCCCACCCAAAAAAATAAACAAAAAACCCACACAGTATAGCCTCTGCGACAGCCATATAACTTCTTAGCCAGCTGAAACTGAGGTTTTACTATACAGCCAGTTTGCCTTTCTTGCTACAGAGAATTGAATACATCACCTACATATATTCAGTGGATGTGCAGCTTTTATGTTCCACAGAAGCTAAGGCACTTTAGCACTGCTTGTGAAATGTAGCATTACAATTAAATGCATGTGCAGCACTACCAATCATTCACACTTTAACTGGTTTTGGTGCTGATTCAGGAAAGCACTTAAGTACCTACTTAAAGTTAGCATGTGCTTAAATGCCCTTGTCCAATAAAGATGCTTTCCTGAATCAGGGCCAAGAAATCTGAACTTGAAGAATAAGTAATATTTCCATACTGGTATCACCAAAATCTCTACATATTTTTATTGTACTGTCTTTGTAGAAGTTAATTATGCTTCTTCTCATCTTGAGACTGCATTCTGGTAAATATTGGAAATATATAAATACTGTAAACGTTTTAATCTCAAATGACATGGCCCAGGAATAAGTAAATGTTCGGATCAAAGCAATACTCCCAGCATATCAGCCTACAACACTGCCAAGTAAAGGAATTATAAGTAAAAGGATATTTTTTTTAATTAAAAACATTAAAGTGAGATATTACCCGTCTCAGAATAAACTTGGGTGTTAAAAACTTTAAAATACTTTGGAAGAAAAATTAGGAGATCAATAGTTAAAATGTGGTAACCAATGGTTTTACTTTCTATGTAAAGTTTTCTTCTCCGTTGCTATTTTCTTTGCTCTAGTTTCTATTTAAACATTTGCTTTTATATTTTATAAAATATTATAAAAATCATAAAACTGCTAGAATCCACTTCAGGCATCACTAGAGAAAATTATAGTCCCAAAACTAACTGTACAAACACAACTTAGTCTATATACACAGGCCTAAGATTCTTTTAGCTTGTCATTTAGAGCTCTTTTCTTTTTTATAATCTCCCACCCCAGAGTTTTTCACTCAATTATTTTCCACAATCAGTATGCTTGTCTTCTATACATGACTACTCGTGGACTATCTCAATGACATCAACAGTACTCCTTAAATAGGCAAGCCTGCTTCTTTTTTAGTCCAGCTGTTGAACTCATACATCTCCCACTTCTTGAGGCCATTTAAACCACTCTAGTAATGTACATGAGCTCAGTTAGCAGAAAAGGAGAATATTAAGGCTGTTCCTAAATGTAAGTAAATAGGCTCTTATACCACATTACATGTGGGCTATAATATATAGGAAGATGCATGTACTATACATATTAATACATCTCACAATCTAGTCAACTCTTCTAACTAAAATAATATATTTGGTCACATTTTATATTAAGATTACATTTATAGTTTACCAATGATTATTTATTGATGGATGTTTTCATCAATTGTTATAGAGTCCAACAGGTTGTTTATAATTATGACTTACAATCACAACTCCTACAGATAGTTTATAATGATCACATACTACTCATGTCTGTAACATGCTTATATTTATTAAATGTTAACCCTTAAGAAAATGTACCCTCAATATAAAAAGTGTGACCATACATTGAAATAAATACAGTATATTTCAATTATCTTATTTTCCAATAAAATTAGTCGTTTTTTCTTCTTTACCTTGTGGACAAAGCACAGAGGGATCCCACTGCTACAATATACTTTGCAGGACCCCATCCAACATATTCAAATGCTACAGGAAGAGGACTTTTCTCATCTAGAAGATAGTATGGCATCATAAGAGTCAAAGCTGCCGAAACACCAAAATAGGCCATAAAACAGACAAGCAGGGAAGTCACAATTCCAATAGGTATAGCTTTCTGAGGATTCCTGACTTCTTCCCCTATGGAGGAAAAACAAACATTCTTACTCATCTAGGAAAGCTTTTGCATCTTTTACTTTAATGTGCATCAACACACAGAAAAAGGTAAGTTTTGCAGTCTAAATATTAAGAATAATAGCTTTAATATTCCTTATAGAGCAAATCAATGATACAGTATGTAACCCAGGATTTTGTGGCCAGCCATAGCACAAAAAATTAAGTTAAGCAAAATGACATTATATACGGAATTTTATCTATATACATAAAATTCCATATATAATGTCATATATATATAAATATAATACATATTTTACTTTAGAGAGGCCAAAATCTATAATTTTCCACTTATCAATACAATTAGTCTTTGGAAAGTTGCTCTGAAATGTCCCTAGCCTCTGTTTGCTAGAAGCTGGGAATGGACGACAGGAGATGGATCACTTGATGATTACCTGTTCTGTTTATTCCCTCTGGGGCACCTGGCATTGGCCACTGTTGGAAGACAGGATACTGGGCTAGACTGACCATTGGTCTGACCCAGTGTGGCCGTTCTTATATTCTGTGTGAACTGCCTGCACCATACCTTTCCAGAGGATAAGTAAGTTGTTGATCTTTTACTGTGTTGAGCTTCATAAGTATTAATTTCACATTAGTCTAAAAGAAGCTCTAAGGAATATGCAGCCTCTGAGTTTGTTTTTTCTAAAGCTACAATGAAGCTAGTTAAAAAAAAAAAAAAAGACAAGATGCCTGCTATATGGGCTTAGCAGAAAGAGCTTGTGCTGATCAGTTTCACACTCTGCCATTGCAGCTAACTGCAGGCAAAGAGAATTTTATTCACACTGTAATGTTGTTTTTCTGTGGAATGAGAAAGCCACATTCAGGAGTGATCTCAGTCTCTTTCTAGACATGGTGATAGAGTTTAAGAGTAGAGATAGACAGACAAATACAGAGGCAGACAGGGACGAAGAGTAGGATATATATAAAGTTACACAGTTTGGCCACAAACTTTTTACTTCAAATATATATATATATATACACATACACAAAGAAAAAGAGAAAGAGAAAGAGAAAGAGAGAGAGAGAGAAACCTCATCTTACCAGTTGTTGCAATGCAATCAAATCCCACAAAGGCATAAAAACATGTTGCAGCACCAGCCAATGTTCCTGTAAAACCATATGGCATAAAACCACCAGCCCCAAATATGCTTGTCACGTTCTTATAGGAAGAATAATTTCTATAGAAAATTGAAATACAACAGATAAAAGACATTTTTAATTTGCCAGTAGAAGAAATCTAATAGTTTTTTATCCCCAGTAACTCTACATGAACACTTTTAAAATGCAGAGTATTCTCAAGATAAGGATCTTTTTACAAAGCTCTCAGTACAAAATATCTTTGTAAGAAGTTTGAGATAAAGATCTTCTATCACCAGATATTCATTAACAACAGAAAAAACTGGATTATCAAATAAACATTATAAACCCCGGTCCTGCTCCCATTGGAACTAATGGCTTTAATGGTACAGGATCAGGTCCAATATCTTGTTGTTAATCACATCCTGTACTGCAGTTAAATAGCTATCTTTAAAAATATACACCGATAGTTTCCCAGGTAGCTAAGATAGAGATTACTAAAAGGCAAAAAAGTAATTAGTATAAAATTTAATTCTGTTTCGGGACACAAGTCTACATTTCCCAACAAAACAGTAAATCTAAACCTGTTGCTACAATGCATAGGATACCAGAGATGCACGTACAGCAGGAGCTGTCATCAGAAGCTGCTTAAAGTAGGACCAAGAAAAATGGAAGAAAATTGACAGATGAAAAGAAAAAGAAAAATTACCCTGTTTGTGCTGTGAGGTTTATGAGAGATTCTTCACTTATTTTCCAGTTGTCAGTATCTCCTTTCACAAAGCCAGAAATCATAACAAAGAGGAGAACCAAGATGTTAACAGCAGTGAAAATCTTATTCACCCATGCGGATTCTTTTACTCCAAAAGACAGAAGACCTATGAAATACAAGAGGGGATTTTAAAAAATTAACATCTCCTTTAGGGAGTAAAATAGTATCTTTAACAATGTATACATGCTAATGTGACTAACACCAATTTTAGTATTTAAATAATGATACTAGATCTATGGATTTTAGGTGTTAGTACTAGGTTAATGAGCACTTCAATACTATGATAGACACTGTATAAAAACTGTAAAATGGAGATTATTTTTAATCCTCTCTCCCTCCAAAGCTTGATGACTGTCTTCTTGACTGACATTAATTCCATTTCTTATCCAGCAGGCAAAAAATATATATGGGAAGTGTAGCTTACTTCTTTACTGTGCCCCCAGTCCATATGTCTATGCGTAGGATATAGTCTTGCAAGCATGTGTGTGAGTTAGCAAAAAAGAGAGGCATTTTCTCTCTCTGTAATTACTTGAATTCTCTGCCTACAGTACATATGGTTCAGAATCTGGCACCACGTTGATTTTTAGAATCTCATGTAGAATAGTAAAAAAAAATTAAATTTAGAATTTTTGATAAAATAAAAGTCAAACATTTCAAATGCATGTTTTTTCTTCCATGTTTTGGCCAGTTCTAATCTAATTTTATCAGTGCACATCCCAGCGCTGTCCCTAATTCCGAGAATAATGGGGCCATCCAGTAGGTCAGTGGTTTTCAATCTTTTTTTCATTTGTGGACCCCTAAAACATTTTGAATGGAGGTGCGGACCCCTTTGGAAATCTCAGACATAGTCTGCAGACCCTCAGGGATCCATGGACCGCAGGTTGAAAACCACTGATACAGATTATTAAAATAATTAAAGGACACCCATCAATTTAGCTCCTAAACAACTTTCATTCAGAGAGTTTCTTGATCTTTTGTATTGTTGGGCAAATCAGGATATAAAATAAATGTCTCTCTATATAGCAGACTATTCTGTTTGCACAATCTGAACATTTTCCAAGGGAGACCCTGCTGTGAAGTTAGACAGGGGACAGTTGAAGCCTGGTCTGTAGTTTAGCAGAATACAAGATGACAAATTGGGATGGGGAAACATGAAATACAGTAGAAAAATCTCACACCATTTCTCTGTGAAAAAAAGTATTTCCAATAATGCCACACCTATATGCTTTTCCTCATTATTTAGAGATTAATTCTGAAAATGTTAAGCCTATCAAGATAATGTCTAAATGAAATTTCTGATTCTGTTAGTGCAACATAAGACACGTTCTCAGAAACTAAGGAACTATCATATGAGCTGCTCAAGTTTTCTTTGTTGGTGGTATTTTTATTGGCAGAAGAAGTAAATTGTTTTGTAGACCTTTACATCTCCCTCTTCCCCAACCCTCCTAGAAAGAAGTTTCTCAATGGACCTAAAATGATATGAAATCCAGCATGCAAAACATCTTTAAAATGAATCTCCATCTGTAGAAAGAAAACATGAAGGAACAGGTTACCATGGACTATTCATTTGGACAATAAAAATAAAAATGTGTGAGTGGGGATCTTCACAAACGTCTCCTGCTCCCATTGAAGGCCATTCTCATAGATAAGAGACCTGAGCAATTGGCTAGTGTGCTATAAAGTAGGGTATGATAGTCTCCATGAAACACCTGTCACTTTGCCACTCCCACTGCTGTAGCTTTGCTTAGCACTGAAACCAGTGAGCTGTGTCTGGCACTACCTGAACTGCAAGATGCCCCCAGATTCGACTCTTCCTCCTCCTCTCTCAGTGGCAGAGAGCTGCAAAGTTATTTTATTGCTGGTTCAACTGTACTGGGGAAAGTGATTTGAGGGCAGAAGAGGAAACAAATGGAGAGGGAAAGGGAAGGAGAGAAGTGATGTTTAAGACAAGGAGAATGACAACAGGGTTTGGAAGAACAGAAGACACAGAGAGAACACAAATGAAGAGGGGAATAGACAGAAAGAAAAACAGTGGTCTGGCAGCTTTCTGATTGTTTGACAGACAACAACTGGGAGGCCCACTTCAGATGAAGAATGGTAAGCAAACAGAAGAAAATATAGATAAGTAGAAACATTAAAAAAAAAAAAACCCAGGCATCATTCCTTTCATTGAAACTCTCTCAAATTAAAGACTTTTCCAGAATTTGTCTTTCTAGGCAGCATTTGGCAACTCATCCAAGTTAGAATTATTATTGCTACTAATTAAATTTCTTCTCTTTGCATTTCTCACACTCTCTTGTCTTCCCCATTTCAGGCTCAATCAGTTGTACTGATTAATTTCCTCTGCACTCCCTAAGATGCTAAGATGACCAACTTTAAAAAAAAACACACAAAAATATGGATTCTAGAAATTTCTTCCTGCTAGAGCCATCAAATCTGGGACTGCCAACTTCCAGCAGCTGGAACTGTGTATGTATTAAAAGGGAGTCCCAAATTCTTGTCTTCTTGAGAGCTGTTTGACCACAAGACAGCCCTGATTCTCATCACTAAGGTTCACTAGATGAACAGTTACTAGAAGATTGAAGGAAGGAGGAAGCTATCCAAGACTGTCACGAACTGTGTAAACATAAAATTGGTATTCTTGACATTTTTAGCTGTTACAAACAATGTGACTTTGCTCTTTCCTCAAAAAGAACAGGAGTACTTGTGGCACCTTAGAGACTAACAAATTTATTAGAGCATCAACCTGAGTTGATTGTGTCTAGTTTGCATACCTAAAGCAAATACTCACCAGCAACCACACATCATTGAACAAAACCACTGACCCAGGAACCTATCCTTGTAACAAACCCCGATGCCAACTCTGTCCACATATCTATTCAAGTGACATCATCATAGGACCTAATCACATCAGCCATACCATCAGGGGCTCGTTCACCTGCACATCTACCAATGTGATATATGCCATCATGTGCCAGCAATGCCCCTCTGCCATGTACATTGGCCAAACCAGACAGACTCTCCGCAAAAGAATTAATGGACACAAATCTGACATCAGGAATCATAATACTCAAAAACCAGTGGGAGAACACTTTAACCTGTCTGGTCATTCAATGACAGACCTGCGGGTGGCTATATTATAACAGAAAAACTTCAAAAACAGACTCCAATGAGAGACTGCTGAGCTGGAATTGATATGCAAACTAGACACAATCAACTCAGGATTGAATAAGGACTGGGAATGGCTGAGCCATTACAAACATTGAATCTATCTCCCCTTGTAAGTATTCTCACACTTCTTATCAAACTGTCTGTACTGGGCTTTCTCTTACTTAATTGGCCTCTCAGAGTTGGTAAGACAACTCCCACCTGTTTATGCTCTCTGTATGTGTGTATATATATCTCCTCAATATTTATTCCACTCTATGTGCATCCGAAGAAGTGGGCTGTAGTCCACAAAAGCTTATGCTCTAATAAATTTGTTAGTCTAAGGTGCCACAGGTATTCCTGTTCTTTTTGCGGATACAGACTAACACGGCTGCTACTCTGAAACCTGTCATTTTGCTCTTTCCTGTTACTCTGGACAAATAAAAAGGCAGACAATATTTTATTTACCAGGGTTAAAAGTCTGGAATTATTACTCCAGACTTCTCGCTAGATTTTTTTATATGCTTGTCTTTTTTTCCCCCCTCCCTCTTCCCCTGCCCCTTCTTCTTCATCTTCTTCTTCCTCTTCCAGGACCCAAACTGTAATCTTTCCTCCAGGCCATACTCCTTTGGCAATGTCTTAGTAAGAGAGTAAAAACTGAACTGTAAATGCAACTCCCTGATTTCCATTCTGTAGACCCAGGACAGGCTCCAGGGATTTTGCTGCCCCAAGTGGCACAAAAAAAAGAAGAAGCCACGATCGTGATCTGCGGCGGCAATTCGGCGGGAGGTCCTTCGCTCCGAGCGGGAGTGAGGGACCGTCCACCGAATTGCCGCCAAATAGCCGGACGTGCCGCCCCTCTCTGGAGTGGCCGCCCCAAGCACCTGCTTGGCAAGCTGGTGCCTGGAGCTGGCCCTGCGTAGACCCGCAACCATGATGGCTAGTGTCTGCTCAGAAGGGAAAAGTAGCCTTTTTGCTAGTGGCCACAGAGCACTGCCTAAGCATTCTCTAGCAGTTCTCTTCTCAGCAGCAGCAGCATGCATGTCTTTTGAACCGATTCCATCACCCAATATAACATGGCTCAAAAAATGAAATCTGATAGGGGGATTTTGAGTATGTTAAGTGGGCTTCAGTGTCTAAATGAAGTGCTTGGCTATTCCCAAATAGAAATTCAACTGGAAAAGAATTTTCAAGGGACTGTAGCAATTGTAACAACTAATTTGAAACAAAAAGAGATCCATATAATCAAAAAAATAGATTATTAGCTTGTTAAACCTATATAAATTCACTGTACACAACTGGCAGTGAGAGGTACTGGTAGCTGAGTGGGAAGAAATAACCTTATGATTTACTGTTCTGTAAATACTCGTCTTTATTTATTTCCTTAGCCTCATTGTCAGACCAAACCCCTGTTTTCTTCCTGATGACCAAGTTTTATTTTAATTTGCAATGAAAATTATTCCTATAAAATTTATATACAAATAAAGGGGGAATTTCTTAGGGCCGGGTGATCTAAATAGTAAATGTGCCAATAAATGGCTAAATGACACTTGATGATATTCAGACAATGATTGTCATCCTATTACCTCCATTGCAGTCTGACTCCATAATGCTGCAATTCCAATAACTGCTGATAATGTCAGTAATTCACAATCAAAGGAAAAACATTTACGAGACTCAAAACTACTGCTGCTTGAAAATTAGTCCCAATTAGTTTCCAAACTGAAAACTATCCTTTCCTCAGGACTCTGGTTCATTTTTTGCTGCTTGCTTACGGCAGAGGCAAATACACTGCTGTTCATTTTTGTTAACAACCTCAAAAGCTTCTGAGTAAAATTTCCAAAAATACTTAATTGATTTAGGAGACAAAGCTCAGTGAGACCTAAACTTCTAAGTGCCGAAGTCTCTGTTGAAAATAGGACTTAGGCACTTCTGAAAATTTTATCTTCTGCCATCTTTTATTAAAAGTAAATAATAATTAAGACAGAGAACATTAATGCATCAAAAATGCATGCCTACCCAGATAAGCAAAATCTGACATTACTGTAACCTTTATCCTCTCTTCCCTCTACCTTATTCTTATTTTTTTGGGCCTGGTCTACATGAGAAAGTTTCACCAGTCATGCCACCCGGTGCATACACTCTTATTCTAATCTGAGAATAAAAGTGTCCTCACAGGGGATTATAGCAATATAACTACATTGGTTTAAATTCACGTTATCTTATGCCAGTCTAACTTTCCAGTGCAGACAAGCCCTTAGTTTACCGGTTGGGTCAGGTATCTATTTTGATTGTTAACTCTTCAGGGCATGGGCTGAGTCATCTATCGATCAAGTATCTAGCATACTTCTGATGCAAATAAATAATAACAAATACTATCATCCTAAATATGCATGCTGTTTCATATGCTGCATCATCAAAACAGGAGTGACTTTTTCTCATGCAGAACAGCCACTCTGAATGTAAAAACTAGCCATGTTTATTTTCATTTTTGAGAGAACCAGACCCCCCTGGAAACAAACTATGGTTAATAGTTTAGTTGTCTGGTGCCAGTGGCTGGGATTTCCTATTGTAAAGTGATGCATTAGTAAAGATGTAATAGAAATAAAATTATTTATTGTTGTCAAAAGCAAAAATCCAGTTAATTTTACCAATGCTCACTGGTATCAAGGAGTATTGGAAAGTAGTAACCTAACAGCATGCAGAAACAACCTATCCATTCTCCAGACTTGAAGTGCTGAAGGTTCACATTGGATGGATGGATGGATGGACTGTGCTTGTGTCTTGGAGTTGCCTATTAGTGGACACAAATTCTAGCCTGTATAATTCTTTTGAAGACTGGAAGTGGGAAAAAGTTAAGTTGTACAAAAGAAATAGCTTGTGAGGAAAAGATTAAATGAAAAGTTAAGTCAAATATCCACCTTTAGAACAACCAAAAAAAAAAAAAATACAGATGCTGTCTAGTTATTCTCTTATTGTCCTTTCTACATTATGGATTTTACACAAAAGTTCTCATAGCTGATTACCTCATGACTTAGATGAAGTTAAAAAAATGTGTGTAAATATTTGCTTCTGATTTATAGAGTGACTATATCAATGTTAAACAGGAGTACTTGTGGCACCTTAGAGACTAACAAATTTATTAGAGCATAAGCTTTCGTGGACTACAGCCCACTTCTTCGGATGCATATAGAATGGAACATATATTGAGGAGATATATATACACACATACAGAGAGCATAAACAGGTGAGAGTTTATGTTTATATCAATGTTCTGTATGCATTTATATTTCGCTAAAATATAAACAGTATCTTGATAAGACAAAACATTAGAACTATAATTCATCCTTTTTTATTGCTTGTATAAAGATAGGTGCAGAATCTGTTCCCTGCCTCCAATACATTCTCTATTATTAGTCCCCATGACATTCCTAACGTAGAGCTTTCTACTTCTTACCTGCCAGAAGCAATATCAAAAATACTGCAAAGAAGTCTGGATACTCTGCTAGACCAGAAAAATCCATTCTGAAGTAGGTTCTGAAAAACTGACCAATTTGTTTTCCAAGGAGTTCATCAAAGGTGCCACTCCACGCTCTTGCTACACTGGATGTACCTTCATAAAATACAAAAAAATAGGATTTTGCACAAACAATGATGGTACAACAGTTAGTACTATAGAAATAACATTTTGCTATTTGTATTTAGGAAGATACAATTATTGTTAAACAAGTGGTCTTTTTCTCCATAGATTTTATTATAGCAATTCATACGTACAAAATTATAGTATAATATATTAAACTACAATAACTATATCCTAATTTACTGCATTAGAAAAGTTCAAGTAAACTCTTCTATAATAGCTAACTTTGATAGCATAATAATCAATAATAATTTTTCATTTAGAGTACTTTTCATTATATTATTTCATTATATTATACTTTTATTTAATCCCCAAACATTCTGAAAATTACAACTGATATAAAATAACTTCCCTCTGTGCTGGAGTGCAGCCACTTACAAGGTGAAACATGGTATGGCTTTAGCAATGCACAGTAATACCACCCAACAGTTTAGGACAGGAGTTGAAGAATAATTTTTCCAGCTGTAATTACAGAAGTTTTAGTAGGCAGAATGAAATTGCCAGAGTTTGAATTTAGCCAGCATGCAAAGGTTAACCCCCAACTCTTGAAAAAAACGCTACAGGACCACATGCAATCAAGACCACATTTTTATATCACTCTCAAAAAGCAACATCCCCATCAGCAGAATGTCCCCTAATATAGTACTTGAATGTACTGGGTGAATTGTGATATAAGCCATGGTCCTGCAATTGAACCTGCACATGCGGATATGTGCACCCACACAGAACATCATTAACTTAATTGACTCTGTACTGGTAGTACTCTGTGCCTGTGCAAAGCCTCAATTGCAGGATCACAGTACTGGAAGGAAACATGATACTTGAGTCACAAATATCACTTCTTCCATTTTTCCTGACTTACTAGGGTGTCTCTCTGAATCTCTCCCAGCCAAGCACTGTCCTAATTAGCTTTATATATGATAGGATATCAGCCCAAAGCTGGTATGTCTGCAGGACACTACATCATTGATGGAGTTACATTAATTGATACTTACATTTCATGATTTGTTTTCAAGTGTAGTTCTACACTGATGGCACCGTCCCTAGATCTACTAACTGTTTGTATCCAGAAACATTTATACTTACTGCTTTTACTCCAACTAGCCCTGCTGAGCCAACACAGCAATGAGAAACTGAATTAGGTTCTATTTTTTCTTTTGCATCATCAATAGAATTGTTTGCCACTATTTTCCAATTAGGTACACTTGTTTAAGCTGTTGAAGAGAACTGGTTTGCAAAGGCCTCACAAAGTATCTATTTTGGCTTGAAGAAGCTTTATTACGGGGGATGATGCATGAGAAGGAAATAACCCAGCCTGACTATCAGATGCCAGGGTGTGTCTGAAGTAGCAGCAGTTAAGAAAAAAGAAAGAGAGAGCCCAAACCTACATTTTATTTCTAGTTTTCCCAGTCACCCCATTAGTTTTACACTGGTCTCCCAAACTTACCTATAACGTATGATAAAATGAGATTCCAGCCAGTGATAAAAGCCCACAGTTCACCAACAGTTACATAAGTATACAAATATGCAGAACCAGTCTTGGGAACACGAGCACCAAACTCAGCATAGCAAAGACCTGCCATCACAGATGCCAAGGCAGCAATGAGGAAAGAAATAACAATACTAGGTCCAGAATCTGCTTTTGCAACTTCTCCAGCAAGTACGTAAACACCAGCACCAAGAGTGCTTCCCACTCCCAGAGCTATAAGGTCCAGAGTGGATAAACATCGGCATAACTTGGAATCTTCAAGACTGTCCACAGTGACAATTTTTCTTCGCAACAAACACCGAACAAATGACAGAACAGGTCCACAGGGTATCATTTTGGATGTAAAACTAGAAAAATAAAATAGGTCATTAAAAAACAGAAGGTATAATATAAACAAAGCGTCACAATTTAACCTTCCAAAAGCCACTTTGCTGATGGATAATACATTTTGCATTTAAACAAAATTGTGGATCATTAGCAATAAATAGTTTATACAGAAATGTCTTCCTACCTCCTCTTTTCATTGCTTTGTTAGATTCAGTTTACTTTCTGACTTAGCTGACTGACTGGAAATGTAAAATATACTATATGACAACTGATTGTGATTACAGTTTTAGTTAACTTTAAAAAAAACTCTAAAAGCTGAGAGTCTGCAAGCTAATAAAAACACTTTAGAAATATTTTGTGATGACACACAAAAGATGCTACAGGGGTTTGGGTATCTAAAGACAAGGAGAAAGATTGTTAAAGAAATATGAACTGTCTGAATGTGATTCAACATACCCTCCTTACAAGATAAGATCACATTCATGCATGTACACTGTTCCATGAAAGTAAACAGAATTAAGAAGAACAGGAGTACTTGTGGCACCTTAGAGACTAACAAATTTATTAGAGCATAAGCTTTCGTGGACTACAGCCCACTTCTTCGGATGCATATAGAATGGAACATATATTGAGGAGATATATATATATATATATATATATATATATATATATATATACACACATACAGAGAGCATAAACAGGTGGGAGTTGTCTGTAAACAGAATTAGTGATTTCTCAACAAAATAGAAGAGGTAGCAACCTTACCCCACTTTTGTTTTCAGCTCACACACTCTTTTCAGAAAATTTCCATCATATTTAAAACTTAACATAAGGTAAAGCCAGATCAAATAACTTATACTTTATTATTGATGGTTTGCCCTCAACCTTCCCTACAACAGAATCAAAGCGGACAGCCACCACCATATCATACAGCCTGTAAACTGCTTTACCAATGACATAAATAGGAGCAGGAGCAGCACCAATATTCCTAAGGATTTTGTATTTTCAGATTCATGGCTACAAATAGCAATCTTTTATAAAAACTATTTTGATGGAGCCAAAGCAATTCATGATTAGATTCATACGACATGGAATTTGCTTTTAAAAGTTCTCTTTAGTGAAAGCGGTTTAATGTTAATTTTTGGAAGGTTTGTTTCCTATCAACAGCATCCCAAAAAGTAATTAATTCTGGAATATGGCCAAAGAATTTAACCTTGTAATTATCTAATGAAGAGTAAAAAAAAAAACACAAAAATATGTATTTATCATACAGTAACTGTGGTTCTTCAAGATGTTGTGGTCAGTATGGATCACACTGCAGGTTTGCATGCACGAGATTGGATTGCTTTGAATAGCAATGTCCGTTGGTGCCATGCACATGCCCTGTTCCTCCTCATGCTCCTATGCCTGGGCATTAAAGGTGGAGCAGCCCCAAGCCTCCCTCCATTCCCTCAAAATTCAAAGTCAGAGGATTACTCCATGTTGCTGCCTGGCAGCTCTCAGAAATTGGCACATTTCTGAAGGAGGCAGAGGATGTTGTCGAACGGGAAAGTTACAGCAGAGTTCAAGCATCAAGACTCAGCAACCAACTGGTAACTCGGCAAGAGACATCGTGATATCAATTTTCGTATCCTCTGCAAGGAGAAGGCTTGACCTTTAGAATGCCCAGATGTGGCTATAAACAGATGGGGTGACAGTTTTTGTCAATGTAATAAAGCAGCATCCTGGGCATATGTAGTGTGTGTAATTTCTTTACTTCCTGTGCCAAATGTGGCTTCAGGAAGAAAACTGGCAGGTTGGTCGACTGGTTTAGATGAAATTCTGAGACGCCCTTAGGAATGAATGTCAGGTGAGGTTGCAGCACTTCCTTGTCCCTCTGGAATGTAATATAGGGGGATCAGCTACCAACTTCCAAAGATCACTCTCCCTCCTGGGTGAAGCAATCTTTGTGCAATACCACTGAGAAGGAATACACCGGCATTCAGAAGGAGGAATATATCTCCTCCTTGAAGGGCAGTGCCAAGGGATGGAATGGGACTGGTACTGGCTGCCTCTTTGGTACCGAGGACATCTCCAGACACTGCTATTCCAAAAAAATCCAATCTTGTGCATGAGATGAATGTGAGCCCATGATGGGATCCACACTAACATATACTCAATGAAGAAATGTACATTTGTAAAAAACGTTGCAACTCAAATGAACATAAATTGCTTTGCAAACTAATTACAGTATATATGTCCATTATTGCATCGACCATTGAAAGGCAGTTATATGTGGGACAGCAAACAAACGCTGTTTAACAGCATATAGCAACAAAAGTATAGGATAGAAGTGAAGAAAAAATGCATATGACTTTAGGCAAAGCATATTAGGGAGAATACACTTGCTCAAGTTGAAGTTTGGCCTTCACATTGAAACTAACACCCCCAATCACGACTAAAGTGCCAAAGAATCTTTAGTGACCATTCGTCACAAGTAGTCAGAAGCTTGGTTTTAAGTGTTATCCATAAGGGCTTGTCTATATGAACTGTTTGTGTGCAGCAAGCTGGGGTGTCAATCTACCACACATAGCCTGGTACACACTAAAAGTTCCGTGGTGTGCTCTGATCTTCCTTGCTGTGAAATGGAAATAGACTAAAAAGTGCTATGGAATACTGCTGCTGTGCATTAAAAGTCCTGTAGTGTACTTAGTTTGATCTATTCTCATTTCAAAGTGGAGTAGATCAAAGCACATTATGGGACTTTTAGTGAATAGCAGCAAGGTCCACACAGACTGTTAGCGTGCAGCTGGCTAACAGAACACAGATTTACACCACAGCTTGCCGCGGACTAACTGTTCCTACAGATATGCCTTAATATAGCACCTCCAACCAGCCCAGTTTAAAAAACATACTGAGGCACTGATACAGTACCAAGATGGATAAAAATCAATGTTTTTTTAAAAAAAATAAAAATAGTTTTTTTCCTCAAAAAGCATTTTATAAAAAAATCCTATCTAAAGATAAAGATACATTATAGCTCACAGATATCTCATCATGGAATAGGGATTATAAATTCTAACTCTATAGTATGAGACAATATATTCATGTAATGTTTAAGAAAAGTTTTGTAAATGAATTCCAATAGTTCGTGGATTAGGGACCCAATTTTATGGGGTTCCAGGGGCTTCTGTATAGTTTATTTAGGTTACTCTTTCTATCTACCCAATGGGACTCAGTCTAGAAGATACCATCAGAGATGCCTAGTTTTGCAGTTCTCAAACTGTGGATTTGTGTCTCCAGAGATAACATGCTTGTTAACAGCAAAATAAGTGTTTTAAAATAAGTAAATAATATATAGAGGTGAGAAATAACACCTCTGTCCCTCTGCAAATTTGTGTACACGGAGTCAATCCCTTACCTCTCTCTAAAAGTGCAAAGTTTCAAAAAGTTCAATGAATAGAAGATTGTTGGGGGCAGAATAGATCTGGACAAGGAGAAAAAGTCTGGAGATAAATGTGAGAAGGGAAGGACAGGCAGTAGAAACAAAAGTGAAACTGTTTGAGCAGCATATTCAAGAAGTTTTGAGGTCTTTCTGAGTGTAGCCTTCATTGATTTGAGATCCATCATACCTAGGGTTACCATACGTCCTCTTTTTCCCGGACATGTCCAGCTTTTCGGCAGTCAAACCCCCGTCCGGGGAGAATTGCCAAAAAGCCGAACATGTCCAGGAAAATGGCGGCTCTGCTCCTCCCCGACTCTTCGGCTCTGTTTAAGAGCCGGGCTGCCCGAGCGCTACCGGCTTCGGGCAGCCCCGTGCCTCCAGACCGTGCGCCGCCGGAGCCCGGGCGGGGAAGTGCCCGGCTGGGGGCGCAGGGTCTGGAGGCACGGGGGCTGCCCGAAGCCGGTAGCGCTCGGGCAGCCCGGCTCTTAAACAGAGCCGAAGAGGAGCAGAGCCGCCGCGGCTGGAGGCTCTGCTCCTCTTCCGCTCTGTGTAACTGACACAGTGTAAGTTACGCAGAGCCCCCGCGGCTGGAGGCTCTGCTCCTCTTCGGCTCTGTTTAAGAGCCGGGCTGCCCGAGCGCTACCGGCTTCGGGCAGCCCCCGTGCCTCCAGACCGTGCGCCGCCGGAGCCCAGGCGGGGAAGTGCCCGGCTGGGGGCGCAGGGTCTGGAGGCACGGGGGCTGCCCGAAGCCGGTAGCGCTCGGGCAGCCCGGCTCTTAAACAGAGCCGAAGAGGAGCAGAGCCTCCAGCCGCGGGGGCTCTGCTCCTCCCCGACTCTTCGGCTCCGTTTAAGAGCCGGGCTGCCCGAGCACTACCGGCTTCTCCGGACCCTGCGCCGCCGGAGGCCAGGAGGGGAAGTGCCCGGCTGGAGGCGCAGGGTCCGGAGGCATAGGGGCTGCCCAAAGCCCGAGCGCTACCGGCTTCACGGTTTGCCGGGCAGCCTCCAGACCCTGCGCCCCTGGCTGGGCGCTTCCCCTCCCGGGCTCCAGCTGCACTGGGGAAGGGCCGGCTGGGGGCGCAGGGTCTGGGGGCTGCCCGGCAAACCCTGAAGCTGGTAGTGCTGGGGCAGCCCTTTCCCCCTGGCTGGGAGTGGGAGGGAGGAGGGGGTGGGGTTAGGGTGGGGAAGGGGCGGAGTTGGGGTGGGGCTAGGGGTGGGGTAATGGGCGGGGCCAGGGCCCGTGGAGGGTCCTCTTTTTTTATTTATGAGATATGGTAACCGTAATCATACCATTCTCTGACTAGAACGGAAAACCAATAATGGCAGCAGGCTGTAAAAGAGACCCAGTTTGGGAATAAGAACCATTCAAGAAATATATGTTTGCTGATGATGTTTTAAAGAAAGTCACACCAGTGAACTGGTGGAAGTCACTTAAGCACTTGGATTCAGAGACTGTTGAAGTGATAATCTCACTTTTAACAGCAGTAACTTCTGCTGATGTAGAAAGTATTTTCTTCCTTTGGACTAATTCATTCCAAATTGAGAAGTCGTTTGGAACCTGAAAAAGCAGGAAAGTTTGTTTGTCTTTTCCAGATTATGAACAAACAGGAAAATGAAGGTTTAGGGTGACCAGACAGCAAATGTGAAAAATCGGGACGGGGGTGGGGAGTAATAGGAGTCTATATAAGAAAAAGACCCAAAAATCGGGTCTGTCCCTATAAAATCGGGACATCTGGTCACCCTAACTGAGTTAGCTGCAGAAGCCAATATTTTAAGTTTCTCATGTTGACCTGGCTGACACAGTCGATTTAATTTGTTTGTTTGTTTTTTAAATATTTCCTTTAACTATTTTAGTTAAAAACAATTTTAACAAAAACAAACCTGATTTTAAAAAACTTGAATGTTTAACTAAATTAAAAAATTCATATGCTTGTTTTGCTAAAATATGTTTGCTGTTGAAGAAAAAAATCCAGAATACATAACGTTGTTCTTTTAGTTAAATAAAACAATTTAAATGTCTGTTTGGTGATGTTTTCCTCCTAATACAGCATGGCAAGAAAATCCTCCAAATAGTAATGATTAACCTGTTGAATTGTAGATAGTTCACCTCCCAATGACTTCATAAATATCTGCTTCAATTACCTTTGGTAAATGAAATAACCAAACAATCATTCATTTTCTGATACAGCTGTAAAACTAATCTGAAAAGTTTTCAAAATAAATCACTTAAAAATATATATAGTGTGTACCATCTAAAAATGAAATCTACATCTATCTCTGAGTTGTGAAGAATATGTATTAAGATTATAACAACGAACAAGCATGCACTTTTAATTAGAAATCAGTGATTAAATCAAGTCTTCCTGACTAGTGATTTATTTAAATCAAATCCACCCTGTTCAGTACTGACTATCACTTACTGAATCACTAATACAACCTTCTGCAGCACCCTGGCTGAAGGGTATCTCCCATCTAAATTCTTACTTAAGCCTTCCCTTGCTTAGCATATAAGAGCAGATAAGATCACAGTTGGAGGCAGCATTTTGACAAGCTGATTGTGGGTGACTTAAGAATTTTTCCAACAGAGAGATGTTTACCACATAAATGCAATTGAGTTACACTGTAAAAGCCAAATCCCAAGCCTCCGGCAGGTGTAAGGAGCACATCAGTCAATCATTCACTCCTATCCAGCACCACACTGGGTTGACCCATTTTGAGAATGGGTGGTTTGATGTGGAAGAGTACACTAGGGAGCTCTAAGCCCCAAAAAAGCAACCCCTGCTCCCATAAGCAGCCCTTTGTGGAACATGTTTTCCCTACCCTCTTTCTTCAGGCAGGGACCAAAGGAGGTTATTGAAGCCCTGGGAGGAGAGCTGCCATGAAGGGGAGAGAATGAGACCAGGATGTATCCCAGAACACTCTTCTTCCTAGTGATGTAGGAGCGGTTAGGAGGAAGCCCACAGAAATCAATTGGAAAAGGAATCGATCAGAAAGGAATCAGAAGAAAAAAACCCCTCAAACACTGCAACCTGACGGTCTTTATCCTTTTGGATAACTGGTCTGAAGTATGCCTAAGGATATGCTGTAAGAGGTAAACAGCTTCTTAAATGCTTTGCTGCTGACTGTCATGCACATTTCTTTCCAGGCATTATCTTCTAGGGTCCTGGGGGTAGGGGTGGGTGGCTGCATAGTTGCTATGCTGATAGCACTGAGGGAGCATGTTTCTGGTGTCTTTTCTAAAATGGCTGTTGAAAGACCCTTTCTTTTATAGGCTTCCAATCCCTCCCCATCAGATGACCTCTCTGGTCAGCCTCAAACCCCATCAGGTGATCATTGGGGCCCACCAGGTGCTTTGTTACTTGGCCATCATCCATGTGGAGTCCAGACTTGAAAAACTAGTTTACCCTGGGTGACAGCCCGCTCTTTGTCCAAGGGCGCTTCCATCTGAATGAGTGATCATTAAGGTTTAACAACCATCCATTATTAGTCCTCTGCTAGGTGCAAGATTTTCTCCTGACACCTCCTGTGTGCTTCAGCTCAATATGGAGGCTACAGAACAAGCTTATAATCAAAATGGTGCTCAGAATACAAACTGGAGTTTGTAATTTGATATATAGAGAGTACACAGAGTTCATAATATCAAAAAATTCATAACTTGTACCCAGGCAGACTCCTAAACTGTCACAGTACTCATGGGATACAGAGTCCCCTTCCACAAAGTCTCCATACAGCTCTTAAATAGGTTTGACCCTTCCACAGACATGTAAAGTGTTTCAGGACTTGGTCTTAATTTTGTTGCAAAACTTCATAAATAACTGAAAAAAAATCAATACGTGTATATGGACAGAGTCTGTATGTCTACAAAAACAATTCAATCTACCTTTTACATTGTAATCTCTGCCTTCACTCTGAGAAATAAAATTTTGCTTTAAATACATAACATAAAAATTACAAATCACTCCCCACTCTGGGAGTGGTAGAAGACACACCTTTCAATTTAATTACTGTCTTGTTGTAGGATCTTGAAATATTTCATCCTGAGTTTTGCATTTTTTTAAACTATAATATAAATGACAAAAGTATGTACTGTACAAAGCAAACATTATGTGCAATCCAAAATGTGATTTTATTGTTAACATATATGCTTAAATATTCCAGGGGAAAGCTATTTTCAAGAGGTTTTTTGGTACCTTTATTGTTAACGCATATTTTGCTGACTTCATATTATTTTACAGTACTGCATCTGATAGGCCACTTTTTTAAAAGAAAGTAGTGTTCATATCTATCAAACATGTTGTTTTACAGACCCCAATGCCCCTAGAATATTCAAAATGGAAAGAAATATGGAAACCTTCTCCAGATAAAAATGTAATCCTTCCTCAGCCTCTGTTTCCTTCAAAAAACCTGAAACAAAATGTACCAATATGTTCTCCAACAATACCAGCTCTCCTTATAACTTACTACCATCTTCAGTTAATTTGGCCTAATTCAATTTTAGCATTGATTTGTCTTTCCTGGCATGAGGCTGTTTAACTTTGGTTTTCTTCATCCTCTATGAAATTAAGAGAACAAAGATTTGAAAGTTGCAAAATGTACATACATGAGACTAACATATCAATGCATGATTTTATATGAACTCTACTTTTGATTTTGTGCATTATAAATGCTGATGCTATGAATAAGAATTTCATAGAAGTTTTAATATTTAAAAAAAAGAAAAAACAATGTAATGATATTTAAGAAAAGCAAGACAACAGAACAGATGTCTAAATACTTAGCCTCCTTGAAACAGAAATGGTCTTTGTTTAGGTTAATGTGGAAACCGTCTCTATTTGATTAACACATTTGAAAGGAGATCAGTATGGCATCTAGTTAGAGAAGCATTAATAAGGTTAATATTTTAAGGTATGATATATTCATCATGGGTCTTGCTTTTCAAAAGCATATAAAATTTTAGTAATTTGTTTTAATATATGTGATATCCATAATCTTTTCAGGATATTAAAAATCTTCATGTGTACTGAAACTGACTGTTTTTTTTTTTTAAAAGAGTTTCTTAGCATGAAACTTTATTACTAACCTTCTGGTTCAATGCAACTTTTTGTTGGACAAGCTTCTGCCTTTCTTATAAATGAGTCCTGCAGTTCTGTATCGTTAAATGTGAGCAGCAACAGTTCGATATGATTTTACCAAACTATCTGCTTTAAAACTGTGGGTTAGGTGAGAGCTGCTGGCTCCTGGGGGTGGAGGCACAGTAACCACAGGTGATTGGATGATAGGAAGCTGACTGGGCTATTTACCCAGCGGGGGGGTGGGGGGGGGGGAGAAACTGTGTTACTGCTGTTCAATTTAAATCATATTCATTATAGCCACAAAATGAAATCTTTTTTAGCTTCTTTTTTCATATTTAAATACACACATACATGCACGCAATTGGTGTTAAGGTCTGGATGGGCATCTTTGTCCATCACTCATAGATAGGGACTTGCATTACTCTAAAGATATTTGCATTATAAAAAAAAAAAAAGCACCTAAACATTCTCTGCCCTACTGGGGAAGGGAAATATCTTCAGATTTCATATTTGCAGTCCATATAAAAGGAAGATCCAGCATTATAGTACTATTATAAAGCACTCACAAACCCAGTCTTCAAACCCACACAATCCAATGCTGAAATGTTTAAAATGTTTCTGCATTAGTTGAAGTAATTATTTAAAAAAACTGAAATCACCCCTTTGAAAACAGTGTTGTAATAAAATAAGGAGTGTAGCTAGAGAGTATACCCCAGTTCTGCTGAATTGTGATAGAGACATGCAGTACAGCATATTCTCCTACATATGGTTTGAAATATGAAAGTGCTAAGGACTGTAATTAGAATAACAGTCCAAATATTCCTGTGACATAACCAATAAGCAAGCCTCAGTTTGTTAAAAATTATCTTCCAGAATGAACTAAATCAAAAAGTATAGCAGTAGTTTTATTGCTTCTAATGACAGACAAAAAAATAATCTATGAACAATACAACCCCTACACACCAAACCCCAAATGCAGTAACATTTTTATTCAACCGTTTACACTGTTTTTTTAGTGCATCGTGTCACTACCACTTCTCATAATGAAGAGCGCTCTAGATTGTGTATCTCCACTTCGGGGTGTACACAATCTCAGAGTGCACTCTGGGAGGCACAGTCCTTCCAGGACCTTCCTGATGCTTCAACTAGCCTGCTCTTGAGGCCTGTGTGGAGAAGGAGACAGGGCCATACTCCTCCTCTTCCCACGCTTGTGGGGATAGTTTGCATCCCCAAGTGGGACCAGTCCCTCTGCTCCCTATATGCAGGGTCTGCTAGGGTTACCATATTTCAACAATCAAAAAAGAGGACGGGAGGAGCCCCGCCCTTGTCCTGCCCTAGCCCCGCCCCTTCCACTCCCTCCCACTTCCTGCCCCCTCAGAACCCCCAACCCTCCCCCCCACACCTTGTCCCCTGACTGCCCCCTCCTGGGACCCCTGCCCCTAACTGCCCCCCAGGACGCCACCCCCTATCTAAGCCTCCCTGCTCCTTGTCCCCTGACTGCCCCCTCCTGAGACCTTCCCCACATCCTAACTGGCCCCCTAGGACTCTACCCCCTACCTGTCCCCTGACTGCCCCAACCCTTATTCACACCCCCACCCCCAGACAGACCCCTGGGACTCCCACGCCCCATCCAACCACTCCCCACCCCCTGACAGCCCCCCCCAAAACTCCCGACCCATCTAAACCCCTCTGCTCCCTGTCCCCTGACTGCTCCGATCCCTCTCCCCACTCCTGCCCCCTGACAGCCCCCCCCGAACTCCCAAACACCCCCTCGCTCCTTGTCCCCTGACTGCCCCCTCCTGGGACCCCTGCTCCTAACTGCCCTCCAGAACCACACCCCCTACCTAAGCCTCCCTGTGCCTTGTCCCCTAACTGCCCCCTCCCGAGACCCCCCCACCTGTACTCTGCCCAAAACCTTACACCCCAACCCCCAGACAGCCCCCCCTGAACTCCTGACCCATCCAACCCTCCCCCTGCTCCCTGTCTTTTGATTACCCCCCCCCCCCGAACCTCCCTGCCGCTTCTCTGACCCCCGGCCCCCTTACTGTGCTGCAGAGCAGCGCGCTCGGCAGCGGGGGAGGGGAGCAGGGTCGGAGCTCCAGACTGCCGGAGGCAGAGGCGATGGCTGGCGATCTGTGAATGCAGGGCGGGGGGAGGGAGGGAGAGGAGGGGAGTGGTCTCAAGTTGCAGGGGAGAGGAGGGGGAAGTGAAGGAAGGGCTCTGGCTGCCGGAGCCCGTGCGAGTGGCACCATCCGGCCAGCTCTGCATGGGGGGCGGGGGAAGTCCGGACATTGACAAATTCCCCCCGGACGCTATTTTTAACTGAAAAAAGCCGGACACGTCCGGGGGAATCCGGACGAATGGTAACCCTAGGGTCTGCAGTTATGTAAGATGGGGATATGAAAAGTCCCTCAAACCGTACTTTCTGTTCCTACACACAAGGGCCAGAAACAACCTCGCCTTAGCCATTTTAAGTAAGTCCCAATCCTGGAACCACGGCAACAGCTTGCAGACATGTTGTCCACTTATGTAGAACAATATTACAGGCCTGGGGCTCAAGACACCATTTCCCATATCAACACAGGATATTCCTTTATAAAAGTGAAAAAGGGGTAAAGGATTCTTATTCTGAAAAGAAAACAAGAACCTCTTTAAACCTCTGTAGATATTAATTCTTTGCGCTTCACCCCTACCACCCCTACTCCATCCTTGCCAACTTGAGCTCTGCCTTCCTCCCATTTACTATTCTCTCTCCCCTGAAGTGCATGGGACTCCCCTCCTGTTTCCCTAGCTATCCCTACGGTTGCCAACCCTCCAGGATTGTCCTGGAGTGTCCAGGAACTAAAGATTAATCTTTAATTAAAGATTATGTCATGTGATGAAACCTCCGCTCCAGGAATACGTTCAAGCAAAACTGGCAACCCTAGCTGTTCCATGCTCTCAGCTCTTCCATGCTCCTGGACTGATCTCTCCTCCCCTGCTAGTACCCGGCCTGAGAGAGGGGCCAGCAGCAGGGCGATACAATTATGTCAGGAGTGCAAACTCTTAAGTGGAAAAGAATTCTTGGGAGGAGAGAGGCAGGAATTACTCTTGAAGAACCTACCCCTACTCCTGCTGCAAGCTAAAAACTTTTCCTTTTCCCAGTACAGTGCCCTCCTGCATTCCACAATAGCCTTGAAACTTTTCCAGTTCTCAGGGGACATACACCTAGGGTGTTACCTCGTGTCCTCCAAATTTGATATGGATTATTTTTAAACCAGGTAAATTAGAAACTGGTGTTGAAACATATATTAGTGCCCCTCAGAAATCAAAAGCCTGGGGTAAAAATACCCCCAAAGCTAGAATTCTGTAATAGCAGGTTTATTTCTTCAAAATATTCAATAAAAATTAAAAAAACTCCTGCTTTTAAGACAACAGCTAATTGCTTCATATTCCACTGAAGATATGGGTCCCTCTTCTTTTGATTTTTCTTCTAAAAGCTCAGCCTCTAAAAATAAACGTGGCAGAGCTGCAAGGTGCTGAGTGCAATCAACTCCCTCTGACGTCAGCATGAACAACGGCCGCCCAGGTCAGCGGCCCCATTGTTTGTAACCAATAGTAAGCTGTTTTTTCTTTACTTTAAACATTCACCACCCAGGAAAGATGTAAGCTGTCTGACATTAAAAGACTACTGACGGTCCTGATATTACTGCAGAAAAGAGTATTTCCTTTCGAATTTTATAGCTATGTTCATGGCTCCTTGTTGGTAGACGTGAATGTAAATGCATTTGATTTAAGTAGCAATCCTGTGCTGTGTTTTGCTGTCAGACCCCTGCACCTGTGCAGAGCCCCATGTGACTTCATCCATGCTCTGTGTCTGCCTATATGGAGAACAATGCAAGATTGGGATGTTAGTGATCTAACTAAAAAAACCTGTTTAAGCATTCAGAATGCACTCAGTAGAACTACTGCATTTTAAAGTTAGCTCAGCAAGAGTCACATGTGCACAGCCCCAACTATTTATGGCAAATTCAGCCTAAATTAGCAAAAACAATGTGGAGTCCTTGTAGCATCTTAGAGACTAACAGATTTATTTGGGCATAAGCTTTCGTGTGATAAAACCCACTTCATCAGATGCATGGAGTGGAAAATACAGTAGGCAAGTATAAATACACTGCACATGAAAAGATGGGAGTTGCCTTACCAAGTGGGGGGTCAGTGCTAACAGCACATCAGTACATTGCTTATATTAAACTGTTAAACATATCTAGTAAACTAGATATTGTTTTCAAACAATTTATTTAAGCTTTCTTCCTCAGCCCACATATACAATAGCACTTCCTTTAACTGAAAGGAGGATTTAAAAAAACAACAACACAGTTTTGTTTGTGTTAATTTTCATAATAAATTGTGAGTGTAGTTGTGTAAAATTTCTGTAATGATTTTAGAGCACGGTCTTTTTTTCCATCTTAGGCACAGAACAACAAAAATAATAACAGGAAGACAGTTCAAATTCTCTGAGTTTTGGTACATACCATAGTCTTGTATAATAATTACATTTCATTATGGAAACACGATTATGGAAGTGTACAAGTCTCCATACAAGTATCATATAAATATTCATAATCTGGATGATGGGATGGATTGCACCCTCAGCAAGTTCACGTATGACACTAAACTGGGGGGAGAGGTAGATACGCTGGAGGGTACGGATAGGGTCCAGAGTGACCTAGACAAATTGGAGGATTGGGCCAAAAGAAATCTGTTGAGGTTCAACAAGGACAAGTGCAGAGTCCTGCACTTAGGAAGGAAGAATCCCATGCACTGCTATAGGCTAGAGACTGACTGGCTAAGCAGCAGTTCTGCAGAACAGGACCTGGGGATTACAGTGGATGAGAAGCTGGATATGACTCAGCTGTGTGCCCTTGTTGAAGGCTAATGGCATATTGGGCTGCATTAGTAGGAGCACTACCAGCAAATCGAGGGAAGTAATCACTTCCCTCTATTCAGCACTGGTGAGGCCACATCTGGAGTATTGCGTCCAGTTTTGGACCCCACACTACAGAAAGGATGTGGACAAATTGGAGAGAGTCCAGCAGAGGGCAACGAAAATGATTAGGGGGCTGGGGCACAGGAGGAGAGGCTGAGGGAACGGGGCTTGTTTAGTCTGCAGAAGAGAAGAGTGAGAAGGGGTTTAATAGCAGCCTTCAACTACCTGAAGGGGGGTTCCAAAGAGGACGGTCAGCTGTTCTCAGTGGTGGCAGATGACAGAACAAGCAGCAACAGTCTCAAGTTGCAGTGGGGGATGTCTAGGTTGGATATTAGGAAAAACTATTTCTCTAGGAGGGTGGAGAAACACTGGAATGGGTTACCTAGGGAGGTGGTGGAATCTCCATCCTTAGCGGTTTTTAAGGCCCGGCTTGACAAAGCCCTGGCTGGGATGATTTATTTGGGATTGGTCCTGCTTTGAGCAGGGGCTTGGACTAGATCAGGGGTCGGCAACCTTTCAGAAGTAGTGTGCCGAGTCTTCATTTATTCACTCTGATTTAAGGTTTCGCGTGCCAGTAATACATTTTAACCTTTTTAGAAGGTCTCTTTCTATACGTCTATAATATATAACTAAACTATTGTTGTATGTAAAGTAAATAAGGTTTTAAAAATGTTTAAGCTTCATTTAAAATTCAATTAAAATGCAGAGCCCCCCAGACCAGTGGCCAGGACCCGGGCAGGGTGAGTGCCACTGAAAACCAGCTCGCGTGCCGCCTTCAGCACGCGTGCTATAGGTTGCCTACCCCTGGACTAGATGACCTCCTGAGGTCTCTTCCAACCTTGATCTTCTATGATTCAGATACTGCACACTGAACTAATAGTGTTTTTTTACTTTTGTCCTAACGCATGAAAAGAACCAATAATTTATACTGTATTATTTTCATCAGAGAGTTTTTAAAATACTACCTAGACAATTTTAGTTGTAATATTCCAAGAGAAAAATAACACTTCATAATATTACTTCCGATCATATTGAAACTCCTAGGGATTTCACTGGTGTCAGGATTTAGACAAAATAAGTATTTTGAAAATGTGGTGTTTCCTCCTACTAGGATTGTTGACACTTTTCCAAAGCAGTAACAAATATTTTAGGTCAATTTGTAGAAGGGACCATGCTTTCCTTCTAGAACTCTGACCCTTACCCTTATCCACTACAGTCTCTGGCACCCCCGCCAGCTTGTCAACTCCACACCATCAAAAAATCTCTTTTCTTTGTCATTGTTGTCATCCTAACAAGGCAAGGCAATTATCTCTTTATACATGATTATGATGACTTACCCTACAAGGAATGTAGAAACTTAGCCAAACAAAACATTTTTCTAGCATATATTTGCTTTCACGCAGTACAAAATACATTTCAAAAGCAATGCTTAAAAATGCTACATTAGTGCAAGCCGCAATGGAAAATACCCAGTTCATGTGGACAGTGAGGGGAATAGAGTTTGCAAAACCACAGTAGTGTATCTCATTGTAAGGAGGAAAAGGGAAGTATAGTTATTCATCCTCCTAGGTAGTTGGAGCTACCCTGATTCTTGATCTTCAGCACCACTTACAAAATCTGAGACACTAGTCTTCTAGGATTGCCTCTTCTAAACATAGGAGGTCTCCAAAGCTTCCCTTTATGAATAAGAATAGAAAGCAATGTGGCCAGAGTCATTAGGGAGATCTCTGCCTTGCAAACACTGATCATGGCTTCCAGAATACACACATGCTTCTTGGATGCATCTCAGGAGCTTGCTTCTCTCACCTGGCTAAGATTTCCAAGCTATCTCCGGGAGAATTCATTAGGACAAATAGGATTTGCTTTTGACCTAGCATCTGTGATAGAAAGGAGATTATGGCAAGTTAGTTTTGGTACTAACTGGAGTCCTCAGAACTCTCTGACCCTTTCCGTTTGGTTCCAGGATTGGGTACAACACAATCTATTGCTGGTCTTGTGGGTTATATAATATCCTTAAAGCAATAAAGATAAGAGGGTGAAATTCTGGCCCCACTGAACTCAATGGCAAAACTCCCATTGATTTCAGTGGGGTCATGATTTCACCCTGGTTCTTTCAAATTTATCAGCTGCCTTTGATACGATTGATCATGTGGTTCACTTTGCTTTTCTAAGAACTGATCCAGAGAGGAGTATGATTATGTGAATTAGATGACTGCTGTTCTGCTTTGAGCGCTGTCCCACTTGGACAATCATGGAACTCGGTTCTACCACCTTTTCTGCTCCTTTGAGGAAGGTACAGCCACCTTTTGTTAACGAGATTTGCAGTTTAAAGGTCCTGTTGCATACCCGGCTGCATCTGAATTTTCAGATAGAAAACATATTTTTTATACTACAGCTATCTTTGTCTAGTGCTAATAGGTTACCACTATTCTTTTCAGATCTGGACATCCCCACCTTACCTGTGTCTTTGACACCTTCCGACTAACTTTCTGTAATGCACTCTACTAATCAGTTTGCACAGTAAATTCCAGTTATAATGCATGGCATTGGTTTTGACCTACAAAGTGCTTTGTGGATTGAGTCTTTCCCTTCGAGGCTACCTCTCTCCTCCCTAGCAACCATATTCCATTTGAAATCATCAGCTGCTTCAGGCAACGGTTCTTAGGTTTGTATACCCCAGGGCCAGACAGGAGGACATTCTTGCTGGAGGGACCTCCCATTTGAAATTTGCTTCACCCCTTGATCAGAGATAGCTGAGTTTGTAAGCTTGAGAGTATGTTACCAAGCCTGTTTACTCAGGCTTTTCCAGAGGGGCTGGATGAAGCAGTGAAAGCTCTTATATTTTATTTTTTGTGGGGAAGGCTTCTTTCAGAAGTTTTGACATGTTGTCAATGTAGAAGAGTTTGAGGCTCTTGAAGAATTTTTAGTTCGTGAGTCTAGAAATTTATGGTCAGCAAATAATTTAAAGTAGAAAAAAAAAACATTGCATCCTGATTTACTTGTGAAAGGAGACTCTTGCATAAACTGGAAATGAAACACAGGAGTAATCCAAGGGACACCATGATTAGGGGACTGGGGGGAAGGGAGGGAGGGAGGTTAAACCTTCCTAAATATGAACACAGAGCTGCAGCCTCACAGCTATTGCCGTTGACTGATCTGCTAGGTATAATCTCTCAGAACGGCCGTAAGGGGCTGCCTTGATAAAACTGTAAAGGTTTAAACGTCTAAAGAGCTGACCCTGCAAAATCTTATGTATGTGCTTAACTTCACATACCACTCAGCGTGTGTGAAGTTGAGCATGTGCATAAGTGTTTGCATGATCGGGGCCTACACTTGTAAGTCAATAACCAAAATCTTCTTTGCCAGCAGCACTTTGTGAAAAAGCAAGTTGTCTTGCACTGGAAATCAGCAGAACTATGACCTCTTGTTTTATTACCTTCTTGGTTTGGGATTATTGACATCTACAAAGACTAGAGAACAAAAGTATTAGAGTACATGCACTATGGTATATATACACGTGTATTACACTGAACGCTTTTACCATTAGGGGCAGCATTTTTCCAGAAGACTAAGAAATATAGAAGCAGAATACAGTAAAAGATAAGAAATAAAATTGGGAATTTACTTGGGCAGAGTCTGATCTCAATTACCAACCATTACACCATGTTATTCCAGCGTAATTTGCCCTCCATGTTTTTCTTGGAATTATATTATATGACAAACTCATATTAACAGCTGTAACATGACTGCAACCATTGCCATGCCCAGGGAAAAGTTATGACTCAGCTTGTAATTTTAGATCATTCTGATACCAAAGAAGTATCATTGGCTAGTGTTGCATAAATAGATTCACGCATTACCACCAAGAACCTTTTTCATGTCTAGATTAATAAAGTCATTAGAGATCTGATATAATCTTCTAGGATGATCCCATGCTTAGGAGCTACAGACCAGGATAATTAAATACACAGTTACTTCCACATTTTAGTTTTAAGGCTCTTGATAGAAAAAACACAAGTAAAATTTTAAAAGGTCATATTATTTCAAAACTCAATAAAATAGCAGGGCATTAGTTCACTGCAGTTTTAAATGTGCCAGACCTCCTGGAAGCTTTTAAAATATTATTGGTTTCCAAGATTTATATCCATGTTGGCTTAAAATTAAATTTTTTATTCTGAACAGTAATAATGGACAGTTCTTAACTACAATGATTCAAAGCCACTAAGTAAAATGTCAAGTTGTGCAAGCTGGAAGGCAGTCTCCAAACTAAAATAGTAAACATCTTACTGCATTAGAGATCCCTCAAAGAGAAGAGAATGGCAGCACCAGCCAATGTTTTCTAAACTCTCACATTTCCAAATGTATTAATCAACATTACCAATAAACCATCCTATTTAAATGTCATTAATATCTCATTTTTGTGGCACATACTGAACGGGCTCAGTTCTGCATAATGATGAGTCCTTCCAATGAGATGCTGAGCAACCAAAACTCAGACTGACTTTAGCAGAAATTCAAGTCTGGGCTCTCATACCATGGAATGCACACACTGACAATCAGCAATCCATATTAGAGTCCCACGTGGGACTATTTTTAATCCCACTCCTGCTATTTTGGCAGCAGCTCCTATGAGACCTGGGGGATCCCGGTCCTGCTACAGGGTTCTACACTAATCCCATGCAGGGTTCTAATTCAGACACTACATCTGGTTTCTTGTGACACCTCACATATACACTGTGGGCCCAATCCTGCAGCTTTTACACAAAACTCCCAATGAAATCTCTGGGCTGAAGTCTCCCAGAGACATCAGTGGAAGTTTTGCCTGAGTAAAGCCTGTAGGATCAGGAAATAGGAAACTAAACAAATACCTGAATTAAAAAACAAAACAACAAAATACACACAGACAAAACCAATTACAACTATGATTCATTTAGGGACAGATTTTACGCACCTTGCTCATGCTGAGCAGTACCTTAGTCTATGAGTTGCCGTGGACTACTTGCAGTGTGGAATAAAGTACTATTCAACATGAATAAGAATGACAAAGTCTAGCCCACAAACAGGGTGAATAGAAGGTGAAAGAGGCTCTTGTTAACAATTTACTACACGAAAAATAAAAGTAAGGCACAAACATTTTAAACAAACTTAAGTTGACCCTCACCTGTTTCGCTTTATCTGGATACCAAGGATTAATCGGGAAGCGTTCAGCAAGCATTTGCTTTTAACATGGTGACTAAAGTTGCAGGTTGCACTTTTTAAAAATTAGTTCTTTAAAGCTCCCAATAACTCCCCCATATTCAGTCATAAAAAAGGATTCATAATGTTTAAGACTCCAATGAAAAATGTGTATAAAATTAAGAATAATTCTTTAGAATGTGATTTAACACACACACACTATTCTGAAAATAATACCAGGTTCCTGCAAAGAAATATCAGTTACAGTGTGAGAATATACAGCAATGCTATTTATGTGGACATCTAAAAGCACACACACATACAAATTTTGAAGAGAAAAAAATTAATTAAGCTCAATAATTATGATTTACATAATTACAATTAGATACTAAGAATAGGATAATTCTAAAATAGGCAGGTAGACTAATTTTCCAGGAAAATAAATGTAATTCTCATACCTTTTTAAAAAAATTTAATGTCTTTTACACATGTATAAAGACAAGAAAAATATTTATTTCAGTTTGTTTTGTTGTCTTATGATCTAATCAGATTGTTGACATTCTATTTCAACCTATGGTACATACTATATTAAATAGAGTTATCACTTACCAGTTCTCTCAAGTTTTCCTTAATACTCTTTTCAGTTTATATTTAGAAGAAAAATCATACAAAACAAAAAACAACTAGTCACAGCTGCATTTTCCAATTTTTTTTAGAGCGGCTCAATTATCTGTTGATAAAACACTGACACTACTAGACTAAGGCAAGCACATAGAGTAGTTTTGATAGTGTGCAGCTTCAAATGTAACAAAGAGAAGGATTAACAGATTTCCTTAGGAACAAACTCTTAATAGCTCTATTGGCCCCCAGTACTGGTCATTTAATCTGACCTTCAAGATATCTCAAACTGTTACACAGCAGTACTATATATCATCATCTGAATCCCAGATATTCCCAAGAGACCTACAGGAACTGCTTGTAACATTGCCACATAGTGCTGTCCCCAACTCCTCTCCACAGCACTGATTTATACAGCAGCCCATGGGAGGAACTAGCTATTTAAAGCTATACTCTCAAAATAAACTTTTTGGGGGAGGGGGCAGGGGGGCACCAAAATCCATAACAGAGTAAAGTTTGGAAGTATAAATGTAAGAAGAAAGTTTAAATAGCAAAGATTGTGACACAAACAGATGAAAGCCAAGAAAGTCAAAGTTAAAGCTAACACTCCCACAATGGAAAATAAATAAAATAAAGCACAACAGCCTCTTTTGCCAGGCAGCAGGAGACTGAAATGAAGAAGACTCTAGTCAGTTTCATCAAGCCTATTCAAAATCCCTCTGCAGGGATCAAGTCCATTCCATACTGTTGCTTGGCAAAGCTATAAGCAGCAGAGGTAGGCACTGGAGAATAGATTCACAAGAAGGACTTAGACACCAAACTGTCACTTTAGGCACAATAAGTCCACTATTTAGACACCACTGACTTTCACAAAACCACCACTCAGGGGCTGCCTAACCCCTGTAGGCACCTAGGGTACATCAACACTGCAATAAACAAATTACAGAACTGAGTCTCAGAGCCGAGGTCAATTGACTCAAGCTCTCAGGGCTCATGTTGTGTAGACATTTGGGCTTGGGCTGGAGCCCGGGCTCTGAGACCCACCCCTTCTGTGGGGCCTTGACCCCAGACCAAGTCTGTTCATTTACACACCATTTTATAGTCCTGCAGCCCGAGTCCCACGAGCCTGTCCAAGTCAACTGACGTGGGCCAGCCACAGCCATGCCACATGTCTTTTATTGCAGTGTACACGTACACTATGTTTCCACCATTACATTCTTCCAGGTGCCTAAATTTTGGCAGCTGGATATGTGTACAGCTGCCTAATTCCTGACACCAACCAGCAGCTCAGTACCTAACTCATGCCTAAACCCTGACGGGATTCACAAACAAGGTGTTCCCCCACCTTGGAGAATGTCTACTGGGTCAAGCTCCACACACAACACAGGGGGCAGAGGTGCTGCTGCCACCCTCATACCCAGTGGTTATAGCTCTCACCCAAGCACCCATCTCCATTCTGCCTGATGTGGAGCAGGGACCTAACCCAGATCTCCCATCTCCCAGGTGAGTGCCCTAACCACTCTTCTCTCTCACTCTCCTCTGTCCCAATTAATACTTAATGCAGGGATTGGCAACCGTTGGCACGTGGCCTGCCAGGGTAAGCCCCCGGCAGGCTGGGCCAGTTTGTTTACCTGCCGCATCCACAGGTTCAGCCAATCGCAGCTCCCACTGGCCATGGTTCGCCGTCCCAGGCCAATGGGAGCTGCGGGAAGCAGCACAGGCCGAGGGATATGCTGGCCACGGCTTCCCACGGCCCCCATTGGCCTGGAGCGGTGAACCGCGGCCAGTGGGAACTGCGATCAGCCGAACCTGCAGATGCAGTAGGTAAACAAACCAGCCCAGCCCGCCAGGGGGCTTACCCTGGTGGGCCACGTGCCAAAGGTTGCTGATCCCTGACTTAATGTATACACAGTGAAACATCTCCAACAGCAGAGGCTGCAAGCCCCACAGAATACCCTATAGCCAGTCATTAGGGCACTCAACTGAGAGGTGGGAGACCCGAATCTCACTGTCTCTGCTAGGCAGAGGGGGGGATTTGAACCCAGATCTCCTACACCCTCTGTAAATGCTATATCCACTGGGCAAAAAGCCTGGGGAGAGGGAGCAATGTCACCACCTTTCCTGCTTTTTTTGGTGAAAAACCACTAATCTGATTTGGGGCCCTGACTCCCTTTGAGAGTGGAGAGTAGACTATACACCTCTCTTAGGCATTTCCTACAGGCTACCTTAGACAGATCTCTGCTTAGCAGGTTGTCTCTTGTGAGTTCCTTTTTTAGGTGTCAAACTCTCCCCATGTATTCTATAGGGAGCTTAACTTGAGGCTGTGAATTCCTCTAGACAGCCTAAAGCTAGGTGCTGCAACGCTGAGAATTGCAGTGCTTAAGTCCTCATGGTGAATCTAGCCCTGTGAGGACCACCCAACAAAATGGAAAATGGAGGTGAAAAGAGCAGGAGATACTTCTTTCTCCTTACTCTCCCACCCCCACAGCAGCCAGGAGGCTCTGGGGAAGGGAAGAGTACTAGAGATACCCCATCCTTGTCAGTGGTGAGGCAGGAATGGGGACTGAAACATTTCCCTTCCCACAGTCATAAGTGCAGAAGCTCCAAGTTTATTTATTAAAATCACCTACTAGCCAGAGGCTGATTAAAAAATGAAGCCCTCAGTCAGGAACTGGGGAATAACATTGTGATGGCACTTGGGTAAATAGATCTTCAAATCAAGACTGGATGCCTTTCTGGAAGGTATGCGTTAGTTAAATACAAGTTATTGAGCCCAGTACTGGAGTGACTGGCATGGGTGACTGTTATACAAGAGATTAGACTAGATAATCAAATCATCTTTTCTTACCTTAAAAGTCTAGGACTTGAAGCACTTTCCTCCATCTAGTGCTGAGTACCAGTCATTTCCCCAGGCTCTTTGCTAGTGTAGGGTTACCATACGTCCGGTTTTGCCCAGACATGTCCGGCTTTTTGGTAATCAAACCCTCGTCCGGGGGGAATTTCCAAAAAGCCGAACATGTCCGAGAAAAATACTCCCAGCTTTGCTGGCATCCCTGGCTTACCTTAGAGCGGGCTCCGGCGACTGCTGCTGCTCCCTGACTCCTCAGCTCTGTAAGAGCCAAGCTGCCCGAGAGCTACTGGCTTCACGGTTTGCCGGGCAGTCCCCATACCTCCAGACCCTGCATCCCTAGCCGGGCGCTTCCCCTCCCGGGCTCCGGCTGTGCTGGGGAAGCGCCCGGCCCGGGGTGCAGCGGGTCTGGAGGTCTGGGGGCTGCCCGGAAAACCGTGAAGCCGGTAGCGCTCGGGCAGCTGTTTTGCGTGGCTGGGAGGGAGGAGGGGGAATGCGGGGCTCTCAGGGGAGGGGGCGGAGTCGGGCCGGAAAGGGGCGGAGTTGGGGCGGAGACTTTGGAGAAGGGGCAGAGTTGGGGTGGGGCCGGGGTGGGTAAGGGGCGGAGTTGGGGCGGGGAAGGGGCAGGGCCAGGGCCCCGTGGAGTGTCCTCTTTTTTAAAACCTTAAGTATGGTAACCCTATGCTAGTGGGGCCTTTCACCCAGCAGATTAAACCTCTGCTAGTAAATATCTGGTACATTTTTCAAGTCCTAACAAGGCGTTATGTTCCCCTTGCATGTAAGAGCAACGGCAGGAAATAAAATATCAGTACCCCATTCCATGCCTTTTGATGTGCAGTTACTGTGCTACATTTTATTCACCTTCACCATAGGACTGATGGGGATGTTACTATGCATCATAATGAACCAAACCAATAATCCAGCTAGACAAATATTCCCTCTCTAACAATGGCCTATGATGGATGTTTGAGGGGAAAATGAACAAACTTCCCAATATACCTAGCTAAGCATGTAATAACAACCTATTGAGCAGACTTTCTTCTTTACCATGGGTAGTGATTAGTTTATAATTTGGATATTTTTCATAACCAGTATCTTAGCTTATGTAACTGCAAATACTATATTTATCCCTATAAATGTCTAAACTTTTTTTTAAATGTTGATAAGCTGTTTACCCAAATATATGGCAGTGAATTCCACAGATTAATTATATGGTGCATAAAAAGTATTTTCTTTCATCAGTTTTCAATTTGTATCCTTTACTATTCATAGTGTTGTCTTCTTCTATTTATCATTTTCCATAATATAAGCATCCAACCAGATATTATTTTATCATATTATATATGTTTGTCTCATATATCCATCCATTTACTCTTCTCCTTTCCAGCCAAATCATCTCAAGATTGGCTTGGGATTATTTTTTCTTTTTCTTTTCTTTTCTTTTTTTTTGGGGGGGGGGGGGAAGAGAGAAGAGGAGGGGGCGGAAGGGGTGGTTGTTTGTTAGTTTTGTTTTGCTTTTTAAAATCTTTCCTTGCTTGGAACATCCTCTCTAGACCTGGTTGGAAACTGTTTGTTTCTCACCGAAAATTTCAACTTCAAAATCAAAATTTTCTGTGGAAAGCAGAAACTTTTAACAAACAAACAAACAAAAATGTTTAATTGAAAATCCAATTTCTGTGGAAAATTCTCAGCCAGCACTACTCCCCATCTTATCCCTGAAGTACTCCACTAACAGTCATTTTTCCACATTGGGAACTGGCTGTAAGACTCACCTGGAGGTTGATATTCCTACTTATTTGTTATTTCTTACGTTGTTTTTAACCAATAACAGGAGTGCTTTACTTCTTACTCCATGGTTACCAGGTTTCCATAACAGCCTCTTGTGTAAGATTTCAGCAAATGCCTTAGAAAGTCTCAATTAAATCTACAGTTTCTACTTTTTCACTAAAGTGTTAACTCTTTAAAAATTAAATTCTACCAAATTAGGAAAGCATGATTTACCCTTACAAATGCTACACTGATTTTCCCCTTACCATATTGCAGTCCCCTACTCTGTAACTGGATCTTTCACATTACTCCCAAATTTTTATATGGAGATATACCTATCTCATAGAACTGGAAGGGACCCCAAAAGGTAATTGAGTCCAGCCCCCAGCCTTCACTAGCAGGACCAAGTACTGATTTTGCCCCAGATCCCTAAGTGGACCCGTGGGTTTAGCAGGCCAATGCTCAAACCACTGAGCTATCCCTCCCTTGATACTAAGCGGCAGCTAACCAGTGTAATTCCTAGCCTCACATTTAGCTCTTTGTAAAGAGGAAGTTACAACATTGACCACCTTCTAGTCCTCTGATTGCTGTGCCATTTTTAATTATTTTTTTATTAGTAGCTCAGCTACTTCATTCTTTAATTCCTACAGAATTCTAAGAAAGAGGTTGTCTGGTCCTAAATTTATTATAGTTTTCTGTCGCTATTTTCCCTTTTCCATATCCACCACTAGAAGTAATTTCATGATAGGTATATCCCCACCAGTCACAATAGTAAACTCATGCAAATAAGTCAACTTCTCAGCACTGCCAGCCTTTGGGTTCTATATGAAATGCAGGGAGATAGAACTAGAAATGTAAGGGCTAAGCCTTTTTATTTAAAAAAGGTAAGCTTCTAGCCCTTTTCCTAGTGAAAATAACATTGAAATGCAGACCAATGTAAACACATTATTAGGGTTAGAAGCTTATTACTGATTTTTCCTAAAGATCATGGTTACTCACTAGGATGACCAGGTGTCTGGTTTTCGACCGGAACACCCGGTTGAAATGGGATCCTGGTGGCTCTGGTCAGCTGGCCATTGACTGTCCGGTTGGCTGCGCTGCGCAGCAGGGCTGGCAGGCTCCCTGCTAGCCTACGCGCTGTGTGGCTCCTGGGAAGCAGCCAGCATGTCCCCCTCCGGCTCCTAGGTGTAGGGGCAGCCAGGGGGCTCCGCACGCTTCCCCCGCCCCCCAAGCACCGCCCCCGCAGCTCCCATTGGCCAGAAACCACAGCCAACGGAGCTGCGGGAGTGGCGCCTGAGGACAGAGCAGCGTGCAGAGCCGCCTGGCTGCACCTCCACGTAGGAGCCAGAGGGGGGACATCCACTGCTTCCGGGAACTACTTGAGGTAAGTGCTGCCTGGAGCCTGCATTCCTGGGCCCGGCCCCCCAACACACACACCCTAACCCCCCTGCCCCAGCCCTGATCCTCCTCCCACCCTCCGAACCGCTCGATCCCAGCCCAGAGCACCCTTCTGCACCCCAAGCCCCTCATCCCCAGCCCCACCCCAGAGTCTGCACCTCCAGCCAGAGCCCTCACACCCCCTGCACACTAACCTCCTGCCCCAGCCCAGAGCCCCCTCCTGCACTCCAAACCCCTCAGCACCCCCTCCTGCACAGAAAACACCTCACTCCTGGCCCCACCCCAGAGCCTGCCCCCCAGCTGGAGCCCTCACCCCCTCTCGCATCCCAACCCACTGCCTCAGCCTGGAGCCCCCTCTAAACTCATTTCTGGCCCCACCCAGGAGCCCACACCCCCAGCCAGAGCCTTCCCACCCTCCCACACCCCAGCCCCCTGAGCCGGCCCAGTGAAAATGAGTGAGTGAATGAGGGTGGGGAGAGCGAACAACAGAGGGAGGGGGGAATAGAGTGAGCAGGAGGCGGTAATTCAGAGAAGGGGCGGGTCATGGATGGGGCCTCATAGGAGGGGCAGGGCAGGGGTCAGGGCAAGGGTGTTCGGTTAAAGTTGGCAACTCTACTCATGACTCCCACTTCACCTGTCCTAGTCCTGGGTAGGTCTTTGAAGTTGAGGAAACTGTAGTCACTGTTCCCTTGATTTCTGGAATGACTTTATATTTGCCTGCAGCTGTGGAGAGCAGTGCTTCACAATGGCCACCACAAGACCCTTCCCAGTGGGATGGGCAACTTTTAGCTGCAAGGAGGGGCAGCAGCTCAATAGCATGAAAGGTAGCATGATCTAGTGGTGTAAGCACTACTGCTAGGATGACCAGACAGCAAGTGTGAAAAATCGGGACAGGGGTGAGGGGTAATAGGCTTCTATATAAGAAAAAGCTTCAAATATCAGGACTGTCCCTATAAAATCAGGACATCTGGTCACCCTAACTACTGCATTCTACTCCTGGCTCTGAGACAGATTCCTTCTGCACATACAGCTTCTCCTACTTCTACAGCAAGAGGACATGGGGAAAGCCAGAGATCCCATATGAACATTTTTTTATATAATATCAGTTACTTAGAAGCATAAGGAAAATATCTCACTAACCCTGAACCAAATCCTCAAGCCAGCCATTTGTATAGTGATACGATCATGGTAGGGAAAAAATGTTTTGCAGGTCTCCCAAAAATCCCAGGGCAGCCATTTCCTTACCCTTGAATGCAGCCTTTAAACCCTTGTGATCTAATGGACTCAACAACCTTACTTTTCATACACTTTTATTTTTCTCCATAATGTTGGCTCCGTTTCCCATTTTGAAGTACCAGGAACTACTAACCTCCCTGAATCGAACTGATCTACTACTATAAACATTCAAAGGTACTTGTATCAGAGGGGTAGCCGTGTTAGTCTGGATCTGTAAAAAGCAACAGAGAATCCTGTGGCACCTTTAAGACTAACAGATGTATTGGAGCATAAGCTTTTGTGGGTGAATGCATGGTACTTGGGAATTGTGCTCTAAAGCACATGGCATCTTCCCTTTCCTTCATTCTCATACAAGTAATTACATTAATGGAGAAGGTATCTCACACAGTGCAAGACTGCATTAAGAGAATATGCTCCAGAGATCCTTTTAAAATGTTAAGGATGACTATTTTACTTAACTTTTCTCAAGGAAGTAAGTGGGGAAAAGTTATACAACATGCAAGGAGGAGGGGAGGGATGCTTCTTATTCACTTGAGAGTAGAACTGTAATTTAAATAGGAAGGAGGCCAGCCTGCATTATGTTACCAAGTATGATTGGGAGGGAAAAGATCCTTACAATACTACCTCACTGCTGTCCATCACATGACCAAGAAACTTTTATTTTAGAAGAACTGCAACACAGTCTCAGGGATCGATTTAGTTGTCGGCAAACAGTTTTGTAGCATCTCTAGAATCAGATTTTAGGATTAAAAAAGTAAACCACTATGGCCATTTAATCTGATCCCCTTCCACATTTAATTATTTAGCCGTTTCCATGCTTCGTTTCCAGTAAAATTTAATCCTCCATTGAAAGGGATAAGAAGTCCAATAGTGGGCTCTGGTATTCTTGCTTGGAAAGTCTTTTTTCAATATGTAATTGTTTTCACTATTCAGAAATTATTCCTGTTATCAGCCTGAATTAATTTCCTCATTAGTGTTAGGTCATATTATTTTAAACCTCTTTCAGATAGTACTGTATACACATCTTCAAAGTAGAAAAAGGATTATGGCAATTATTTCTATCTCATACTCCCCTACTTTTCCAGGGGGAGGGGTGTGTACAGAGCACGAGGCGGGGGGGGGCAACTATCAAAACAACAAGTGATATTCTTTCATTAAACCACTTCACAAAAAAAAAGTGTACTTGATGCCACAACTCCCAGTAGTTCATGAGTAGGGCCCTACCAATTCACGGCCATGAAAAATGCATCACGGGCCGTGAAATCTGGTCTTTTGCATGTTTTACCCTATACTATACAGATTTCACAAGGGAGACCAGCATTTCTCAAATTGGGGTCCGGACCAAACAGGAAGTTGCAGGGGGGTCACAAGGTTATTTTAAGGCAGTCGTGGTATAGCCAGCCTTACTTCTGCGCTGCCTTCAGAGTTGGGCAGCTGGAGAGCAGCATCTGTTGGCCAGGCGCCCAGCTCTGAAGGCAGTGCTCCGCCAGGAGCAGTGCAGAAGTAAGAGTGGCAATGCCATACCATGCCATAACATGCCACACTTACTTCTGTGCTGCTGCCTTCAGAGCTGGGCAGCTGGAGAGTGGCAGCTGCTGACTGAGGGCCCAGCTCTGCAGGCGGCAACAGAGAAGTAAGGATGGCAATACCATTCCATGCCATCCTGCCTTCTGTGCTGTTACAGACGGTAGCTCTGCCTTCAGAGCTGGGCTCCCAGCCAACAGCTGCCGCTCTCCAGCTGCCCAGCTCTGAAGGCAATGCTGCCACCAGCAGCAGTGCAGAAGTAAGGATAGCACTACCGCAACACCCCCTACAACGACCTTGCGATCCTCCACAACTCATTTTTGGGTCAGGACCTCTACAATTACAACACCATGAAATTTCAGATTTAAATAAACTGAAATCATGAAATTTACGATTTTTAAAAATCCTATTACCATGAAATTGACCAAAATGGACCTGAGGCGTGGAGCTCAAATGATGCCCCCATACCCTCTCACTTGGGCCAAAACTTTGAAAGGTCTCAATTCTGCCTTCTTCCTGTTCTACTCCTCTCATGGTACTGCTCTGCTACCTACCCCAATAAAGGAGAACTAACAACTTAAAATGCTTTGTTCAAAAATTTTAAGTAACACTTAACTTTCAAATGCCTGAACAGCAAAAGTAACTTTTATTGTCTGCATAGTAAACACTGGCATTTTTATCTGTTTGAATAATCAAAGTGGTGCTTTCCGTGCCTTCTTGGTTGCAAAGATTTGAACTGCTTCCTGCTGAAGCTCCACAGTCTGGCCCAGCTCATGCTCTATTGAGATGATTGCAAGGCCAACCAGCCTCTCCTGTGTCATTGTGGAGCGTAGATGTGTTTTTATTAACTTCAGCTTGGAGAAGCTGCGTTCTCCACTGGCAACTGTTACAGGAAGCGTTAGAAGTATGCGCAGAGCAACAAAAGCATTTGGAAAGAGGGTGGTCATCTTATTTGTGCACATATATTCCAGAACAGCCTTTGGAGTTGATCCTGCTGAAATGTATTTTGAAAGGGCATTCAGTTCATCACCTAAATCACTCGCATCAATATCACACATGTCATCATGTGTCAACACTGCCTCTAGTGCCCTGCATTGCTGGTGTAGGTCTTCTTCAGGTATAGTGAGGAGTTTTGGAATATCATACAACATCCCAAATATACTGCTGTGTTCCTTGAGCTGCATGAAACGTTCTTCAACTGACTGTATTGCACAATCTAGCATCTGGTTAAAGAATTCAACTTTGAATTGTTGTTTGGGGTCTCTTCTGGGATTATCCCTGTGCCTAGTAATCAAAAAGTCGTCTTCTTCAGTGACTCTTGTATTCTTGAATGGGGGAGAAAATAGCTTCAGTGTGAAGTTCCTCTGCCAACTTCTGTGCACTCTTCAGAACTTTTTGAAATCTGACCGGTAAGACTGTAGGTATGACTTTGCTTTGTCCAGTTGTTCCGTCGCTCCAGATATATCAAGGTCAACACCTTGGAGTCTCTCGCTTACAACATTTATTTCAAACAGTATGTCATGCCACAACACTAAGCCACACAGAAATTTGAAGTTATGTATGTTTCTGGTGATTCCATTTTCCTCTGCCACTGTTCTCCCATGAGCAGTTCCTGCCATTATGGAGGATAATACTATGACAACTATGGCATCATCTGTCTTCCCAATATGGTGTTTGATAGGCTTTATCTCCTCCACTCGACTTTCCCATCATGTGGAACTCAGTGGTTTCAGTGTCAGAGAGGATGTTCCCAGATGTTGCTTCAAAATTTGCCATCGATGAGCTGATGCAGAGAAAAATACATAGATGCTTTGAATTACATTAAAAAATTCAACAGCCTCACTAGAAGCTGATGCTGCATCACTGACCACCAAGATCAATAAATGAGAACTGCATGGGACAAAAAAAGCTTGAGGGTTTAACTCTCGGATCCGTGTCTGCACTCCTCTGTTCTTTCCTCTCATGTTGGCACCATTATCGTAGCCCTGACCGCTCATGCCAGCTGTCGCAATTCCCGTATCTTCCAGCTTTTTAAGAAGCACATTTACCATACCAGCTCCTGTAGTATCATCAATGTCAATACATTCTAGAAAATGCTCTCTGACAGTCACCAATGCAGGGACATTTTCACTAGGTTCTGTTGTTGTTACAAAACGCACCATTAAAGTCATTTGTTCCATATGGTTGATGTCAGGGGTGCAGTCCAGAATAACAGAGTAATATCTTGCTGACTTCAGATCTGCCACAATCTTCTGTTTGACTTTTGTTGCCAGTAACTGTATGATCTCATTTTGAATGGTTTTTCCAAGGTAGTGGTGTGTGTACATTTCTTGGGTGGCGACTCTTCTTAGATGCTCCCGGAGTACAGAATCAAACTCAGCCATCAGCTCCACAATTTTAAGGAAGTTTCCATGGTTTGGCACATACAGCTAATCTGAAGTGCCACACAGTGCTAGGTGTTGGGTAGCAAGCACTCTCACAATGGCAATGAGCCTTTTCAGAATATTTTGCCAGTAAAGAAACTCTGATGCAATCTTCTCTTGATGTTGATCATCTATGGTGGCCTTTAACCTTAGTCTCATCTCAAGCTCTTTCCACCTATGGAATGCTCTCTGGTGATTTGCTACCTTCTCATGGCATGCCAGATTTCTAGCCAGATTTTTCCAGTCCTTTGTTCCTGTAGAACTCAGTGTGGCTGGAACATTAGACTGGAAGAATTTGCAACAAAAACAGTATGCAGCATTCTGGGTTTTTGAGCACATAAGCCAGGGCCTCTCCACTTTGTCACCATTGGAGATTTCATGCCAGTAATGTGTTGGATGGAAACTTCTATTTTCATTGTCTTTGGGGAACATGAAGTTTTTCACTTGCTGTGGCCCATGCAGTACAAGGAAGTCCCTCAGGCTACCGCTCAAGTGGGTCCACAGTCCTGGATCATCTAGACTTAAGGAACTAAACTAAGCAGCAGCTGTTTCTTGCGCTTCCACCACACTCTTCTCTGATCTACACTTTTCTTCAGGAATGTGCATGGTTACAGCCATTTGAGATGAAGATATGGATGCTGCTGTAGCTGCCAGGTCATCTGCATTCTAACTGGAAGATCAGACATCTCCTCACCACTCATATCCTCACTGGGGCCGGAAGGCTCACCGTGAACATCTGTGTCTATGTATCTCAGGAGAGCGTCTTCCTGCTTAGGTAGAAAAGCTTCCTTTGCTTGCTTGCTTTTTCTGAATGCTGCCCCAGAGGGGCGTTTTCTTCTTTCACTCATGACTGCTGTTCTGTGCCAGCTATAACGGATCTCAACACTCAGTTGAAGGGAACAAATAAGCTAGGGTTACCATATCTGAACACTGAAAAAATAGGACACTCCACGAGGAGCCCTGGCCCCGCCCCAACTCCACCACTTCCCCACCCCCATTCCAACCCCTTCCCCAAAGTCCCCGCCCCAACTGCACCCCCTCCCTGCCCCCATTGGACCCCTTCCCCAAATCCCCACCCCAGCCCTGCCTCCTCCCGTGAGCGCGCCACATTCCCCCTCCTCCCCACTCCCTCCCAGCCACGCAAAACAGCTGCCTTCTCCCTGGACTCCAACTTTCCTGGCTCCCACCGCTCTCCAGCCCATGCGCCCCCGGCCAGGCGCTTCCCCCGCGCAGTAGCAGCAAGAGCCGGGGGGGGAGGGGCAGGAAGTTGCTTCAGGCCCCGGGCCTGCCCCCAAGCTGGGCATCCCAGCCCCAACGTGCTCCCACCTGCAAGGCTGCATCCCAGCTGCGGCCTCCCTCTCTGGCCGGGCTGAAGCACAGAAGTGCTGCATGCGTGGCCCGGGCCTTGCCCCTGGGCTCAGGGGGCCTCCACCCCACCCCCACCGGGACTTGGCGAAGCTGCAGCAGCTCAGGCTGGGCAGCTGCGGGAGGCGCTGCAGTGCGGGCCCTTCCTGCGGGGGAGGGGGGGAGGAATCTCTGGCTCCCGGGAGCCGTCGCTGCACGCCCTTCCTGCGGGGGAGGCAGGGGAGGAGGAGGCAGCCCCAGCTGCACGGACCACTGGCGGGGGGGGGGGGGGGGGGAGACTGAGGCTCTGCCAGCGCCACGGGGGATGCTCAGAGAAGGGAGAAACGGCCGCGGGTCCCCCCCACCCGCAGCTGGCTGCAGAGCCACCACTTCTCCTAGCCGTGGGGTGCGGGGTTGTAGCAGCACTGGGAGGGGGGGTTGCAATCTGCAGGCTGCAGCGAGCTGACACCCCAAGAGGAGAGAGGGGCAGTGGGTAGGGTTATCACACATCCGTATTTTCTGGACATTTTTATATATTTAAAAAATCCTCCCGGATGGTGATTAACTACTAAAAAGTCAGACATGTCCGAGAAAATACGGACATATGGTAACCCTAAATAAGCAGGCTGGTAGCAGGGCCTGAGTGAGGGAAGATATCAGTGTCTTAAGGGCCTAACTGGCTCCTACTACTTCAGTTGACTGCCTGTTCTCCTCAAGTGGGTTCAGGGAAGCAGCAGGAAACAGGAAGCTTCCTGAGAAGCTGGTGTTAATCAGTCCATGCTCCTGGGGGTGCTAGAGAGGTACATAAGAGGCTCCTCCTCCTCTGTCTCCCTGCAGCTCCTGCTGCTTTCCGTTATTCCCTCAGAGGGTGACCAGACAGCAAATGTGAAAAATCGGGACGGGGGTGGGGAGCCTATATAAGTAATAGGAGCCTATATAAGAAAAAGCCCCAAAAATCGGGACTGTCCCTATAAAATCGGGACATCTGGCCACCCTATTCCCTCTCACCTTTTCTCCTGCCTGCCTGTTATGTCTCTTGTGCCCTCCTTCGTCCAGCACAGCACTCCACCATCTCTGTGCATCTAGAGCAGAGAGAATACATATGCACCAGCAGCAGACCCAATTTTCTACACTGTGTCCTAGTTGCCCACCCCCCCGCAGTCTGGCACCTCAGGCGGTCACCTCAGTTCGCCTCAGGTCATGGTAAGGCCAGCCCTGAAATGGACTCTGAATTTGGTAGGGCCCTATTCATGAGATAAACAGTTGTGTTCTGCTGGACATTTTTACAATTAAATATTTATAATTAATCACCTTCTATTTGCTGAATTTTTAAAAATGCAACTTGCTAACATTCTCTTGCTTTTTTTATACCATGCATATATAGATGACCTCACAGTATTATGACCAAAAAAACCCAACAACAAAACCCTCAGCTTTTATAAGCTCCCACAAACAGAAAGCTGAGAACTTTTTGGATGTACTCATTGTTTGTATTCCACATTTCATTTATCTCAAGTCAACAGAGTGAAGTTTATTTAAAATATTTTTATAGGAAGGTTTCAACAAGTGTCATTTGCAGGAACAGTCTGTCTGCAAGCAAAAAGCACAGTTGCATCATATGGAGTTGCATACACTATCTATATTGCTTCACACAATTCATAAATACAAACTCAGAATATATGAGAAGTTATACTGAGCACATATCATCACAATGCCCCAAACTGAAATATAATCATCATTTTCCACAAATACAATTATATTAAAAACTTGAAGTGTCTTTAGCTGGTTTCAAGAATCTCCTGTTTTAGATGATCTGTGTTTAAAGAAAAAAAAAAGCTGTCATGTTACAACCAGAATTTACATACGCCTCAACAGTTATGCTCTCTGAATTTTAATGCATATCTAATTTTTTTCTGGTTTAGAAATTTATTGATTTACAGATTCTATTTAATTTACTTTGCAATTGAGCTAAAGTAAGTCACAGAAACATGAAGCTATCCTGTTCCTAGTCACTCTCCAACCCTTCCCCCGCAACTAAAACAGTTATCAAATGACATACAACATGTTATTTACTACTATCAACTATTAGCACAATTTTCGGTTTCAATTAAAGCTGGGCTTTGAGTTCTATTTACTTTCTTCCCACTCTCCAAAAAACACATACAAAATAATCAAACTACAAACAGATTTCCATGCTTTTTTCTAGAACTTAAATCATCAACTTATTTTATGTGAGATGCAATAGGCCAAGTTCCTACTCCAAATATTTTTTCAGTTAACATTTGAGAGTTTCTATGTATAATATTGTCTACATGTGCATAAACCACCACACGATCATCAGTGGATAATAAAATCAGCAATAAACACAGTGGGAGGAAGATACACACAGATAAAAAGAAACTCTGTGAAACTGAAACAGTCTATTTGGAATAAAAAAACCTCCAAATAATGGAAATAGTAAAAAAGGAATAATCTTAGGCCAGCAGGTTACCAGGCTTCCATGGCTTCAGGGAAATGAAGAACCTCTCAAATAAAGAAATGCATTGCATATCAATCTCTAAAATTTGAAGTTTATAATGGAAGTGCTGACTGACAGAACTTTAACTATAAAGCTTGCTCATAACTGCTGGTTTATTTAACTGAGCAAAACTATCAAGGATTAAATGTTATGCACTGTCACAATTAATCTGCTCCAAAAATTCCCAGATGTACATTTTGCTTTCTAAGCATTAATCAGAAAGAAACACACTTAAATGCTGATTTTGAAATAACTACAAGGGTTTTAAATGGGAAACCAACATACCCGCATCCCAAAATACTGGCTACATTTAGTATAAATGGAGAGGAATTCCTCTGAATTTCATATGAAAATAGCATTTTTCCTCCTTGGTAGAGTGCATTTGCATTTTGTAAAATGTATTTTACAAAAAAAAAAAATGTATTTTATTGGGAAAATCTCCCCACAGTAATTGTTATCCTCACAAATAAAGAAGTGCAATAAAACAACCTTGTGAGGGAGGATTAACCCATATAAAATTATAGAGGACTTTGTAAAATGCACTTAATCCTGAAAGGTTTTGGGCACCCACCACTTCCTCTGAAGTTAGCAGAAGGTGAAGGCACTCTGTACCTCCCACCTTGAAAAATCAAAATCTGTATTAGCAAGGAAACAAATGATCATTTATGGTCCTATATGCTTCTTTCAACATGAAATCACCATAATTATAAATTTGCAAAGTCCCAGTAAGAGCCCTTTTTTAGAATGTTAACCTTTGACATTAAAATGTAGGTATTCAAGCCATTACGGCATTATGACCATATAATATCTACTTCAAGATAATATAAATCCGAGCATCTAGCATTTATTTATAACTAAGGCAACTAATGCCAGAGAGTTCTGTTTTCAAGATACATTCTTTGCTTTAAATAGCAGCTCTACAGTTACTGCATCAGTATCAGGGTATGAAATTCATTACCACTTTCCACTTAAATATATTTTGAAAAGTCTTCAACTTTCTCAATGATTTGGAAGTACGGGAATAAAGCATAGGACTGATGATGCAATACTGATGTCATCAAGAGCATGCAGCACATTACAAGGTACACATGGCCATACTTTTTATGTTGTACCTCATGAAATAAATTGGGAAGTTGATCAGGAATTTCCAAGTGGTAGAGCAAGGGTAGTGTCAAGTTCACCCCCTGTTAACCCAAACCCACGTGTTGCAACTTTCCACACTGCTTACATAGCATATGCTACAGAGAATACAGAGCACTCAGCTTTGCAGCACTGTATTGCATTGCTTATAACAAGGCTTTGCTGTAGTTCCTTTAAAGACACTTCAATAAGCTACAAATTACTTGATAAAGCCACAGGCCTGATTCACCACTCTTGCACCCGGGGCCGGCTCCAGGCACCAGCTTGTCAAGCAGGTGCTTGGGGCAGCCGCTCCGGAGAGGGGCGGCACGTCCAGGTATTCGGCGGCAATTCAGCGGATGGTTCCTCACTCCGCCTCGGAGTGAAGGACCTCCCGCTGAATTGCCGCCGCAGATCGCGATCGCGAGTTTTTTGGGTTTTTTTGGCTGCTTGGGGCGGCCAAAACCCTGGAGCCAGTCCTGCTTGCACCTTATTCAATCACTTACAACTTGTGCAAATTGGTGTACCACTGTGGTGAGTAGCACTTTGTACTGGTATACGTAACTAAATAAGGTGCAAAACAGTGGAGAATCAGGCTAAGGAAGCCAATTCAAATCTCACATTGGTGAGAATCATGAATAATTGATATCATCAATGGAATTACTTCAGGACAGTACAGTACAAAAGCAATGTTAGAGAGATCAAAATTGGGTCTATACTATCATGATGCTTATTAAGACAATTAACAAATATCTACATGTTCTGGATCTCCACAGAGGAAATTATTTAAAATTACATTTCCTTCCCTGGGTATCTAAAACTGGAAACACGGATAGGACCAAAACACAGAAAAAGTTGAGATTAGTCTATGTATCACTGTCCTGCCCAGTCAATATGGCACTCCATCATCTTCAATTTACAGAGACAGTAACAGGTAGAATAATACAGAGACAGTAACAAATGCATCCAAGGTTTTGTGACCATCGCTGGTCAGTCCACACAAGAGGTCCACTTCCTAGACACTACAGTGCTAATAAGCGATGGTCACATAAACACCACCCTATACCGGAAACCTACTGACCACTATACTTCCTACATGCCTCCAGCTTTCATCCAGACCACATCACACGATCCATTGTCTATAGCCAAGCTCTAAGATACAACCGCATTTGCTCCGATCCCTCAGACAGAGACAAACACTGACAGGATCTCTATCAAGCGTTCTTAAAACCACAATACGCACCTGGTGAAGTGAAGAACTGATTGACAGAGCCAGAAGGGTACCCAGAAGTCACCTACTACAAGACCGGCCCAACAAAGAAAGTAACAGAACGCCACTAGCCGTCACCTACAGCCCCCAACTAAAACCTCTTGAGCGCATCATCAAGGATCTACAACCTATCCTGAAGGATGATCCTTCACTCTCACAGACCTTGGGAGAAAGGCCAGTCCTCGCTTACAGACAACCTCCCAACCTAAAGCAAATACTCACCAGCACCTACACACCACACAACAAAACCACCAACCCAGGAACCAAACCCTGCAACTAACCCCTGTGCCAGCTCTGTCCACATATCTATTCAAGAGACACCATCATAGGACCACATCAGCCACACCATCAGAGGCTCGTTCACCTGCACATCTACCAATGTGATATATGCCATCATGTGCCAGCAATGCCCCTCTGCCATGTACATTGGCCAAACCGGACAGTCTCTACGCAAAGGAATAAATGAACACAAATCTGACATCAGGAATTATAACATTCAAAAACCAGTAGAAGAACACTTCAATCTCCCTGGTTACTCAATAACAGACCTAAAAGTGGCAATTCTTCAACAAAAAAACTTCAAAAACAGAGTTCAACGTGAAACTGCAGAACTGGAATTAATTTGCAAACTGGACACCATCACATTAGGCCTGAATAAAGACTGGGAGAGGTTGGGTCATTACAAAACCTAAACCTAATTTCCCCCTACTGTTACTCACACCTTCTTGTCAAGTGTTTGAAATGGGCCACTCTCATTACCACTACAAAAGTTATATTTCCTCCCTTGGTATCCTACTGTTAATTGAATTGTCTCATTAGACTGACCTCACACTTGGTAAGGCAACTCCCATTTTTTCATGTCTTTATACCTGCTCCTGTATTTTCCACTCCATGAATCTAATGAAGTGGGTTCTAGCCCACGAAAGCTTATGCCCAAATACATTTGTTAGGAAAGATTTAATTAACCTTTTATCATTTTTGTTGCTTTGCTCTGGACTCTCTCCAATTTTTTCACTTCTTTCTTAAAGTGTGATGCACCGAACTGGATATAGTACTCCAGCTGAGGCCTCACTATTGCTGAATAGTGAGGAACAATTCCCTCCAGGTCTTACATACAACACTCCCGTTAATACACCCCAGAATGATATAAGGATTTTTTGCAATTGCATCACATTATTGACTCTCATTCAATTTGTGATTTACTATAACTCCCAGATCCTTTTTAGCAGTACTAATGCCTAGACACTTATTCCCCATTTTTTACTTGTACATTTTATTTTTCCTTCTTATGTGTACTACTTTGCATGTGTCTTAACAGACTTTATTTTATTGATTTCAGACCAATTCTCCAATTTGTCAAGATCACTTTGAATTCTAATCCTGTCCTCCTAAATGTTAGCAACCTCTCCCATCTTTGAAAGGTTTCAGAGTAGCAGCCGTGTTAGTCTGTATCCGCAAAAAGAAGAACAGGAGGACTTGTGGCACCTTAGAGACTAACAAATTTATTAGAGCATAAGCTTTCGTGGACTACAGCCCACTTCTTCGGATGCATATAGAATGGTGGTCTTACCACCTCTGGGAATGGTTGAGCCATTACAAACATTGAATCTATCTCCCCTTGTAAGTATTCTCACACTTGTTATCTAACTGTCTGTCTGTACTGGGCTAGCTTGATTATCACTTCAAAAGTTTTTTTTTTTCTCTTAATTAATTGGCCTCTCAGAGGTGGTAAGACAACTCCCACCTGTTTATGCTCTCTGTATGTGTGTATATATATCTCCTCAATATATGTTCCATTCTATATGCATCCGAAGAAGTGGGCTGTAGTCCACGAAAGCTTATGCTCTAATAAATTTGTTAGTCTCTAAGGTGCCACAAGTCCTCCTGTTCTTCTTCTCCCATCTTTGCATCATCTGCAAATTTTATAAGCATAATCTCTATTACTTTATCAAGTCATTAATGAAAATATTGACTAGTACCAGACCCAAAGGGACCCCACTAGATACGCCTCCCCCCATTTGACAGTGAATCATTAATAATTATGCTTTGAGTTGTGCACCCACTATGTAGTAATTTAGACCACATTTCCCTAATTTGCTCATGAGAATGTCATGTGGGACTGTATCAAAAGCCTTACTAAAATTAAGATATATCACTTCAACAGCTTCTCACCTATCCACTAGGCCAATAAACCTGTCAAAGAAGAAAATTAGGTCAATTTGGCCTGATTCATTTTTGACAAATCCATGTTGGCTATTCATAATCCAATTATCTTCTAGGTGCTTACAAACTGATTGTTAAATAATCTACTCCAGTATCTTTCCAGGTCTTCTCTTGATCTCTACCTTCCCATTAATATCAGTGAAACACCTCTTTATCACTTAAAGATATTTCACCCTTCCTTTTTTACTAAATTAGCTCACTATCCTTTCCAGCTGGGGTTACTCTATCTAAAAGCTAGGGTAACTTCTGTTTGCGTCACTGCTGTATATGGAGGGATACATGGGAAGAAAAATCCCATAACAATCTAAGAGGAGAGAATGTGTGAACCCCCTTTAAAAAAAACACCACACACACACACACACACACACACACACAGATCTCCATATTGTCAACCCCAAGTATTCAAAAATTCTGTGTCAGGCCCCAAAGAGCCCAGAGATTGGATTAAAATATCATGCTTTTAAAAAGAATAATAAAAAATTGAAAACTGGAGGTGAGATGTCCTTCCCAACCTTCCCCCCTATAATTATGTTCATGATTAAATCCCATTCTCGGGCGTATGGGTGGTTGACTAGACCAATAACAGGCCCATAAGGTCCAGCCCAGGGCACAATACTGGGGGGCATGCCTGTTTCTTCCATCTCCCTCGGAGAGACAGAGGGGAAATAAAGAGACTATTAATTTCTTTCCTGATAAGTTTTAAGCAGTCACACCAAGGAGCCCTGAAAGGAGGGAAAGGGACAGCCAAGATAGAAGAGGCGAGTATTGCTAGGGAAATAGTGTCGGTGAGGGGGACAGCGGGATCCTAATCAATGGCCAACTGATTGGCATGCATTAAGCAGATTCAGCTGTGCTAGCTTCGGCTGGGGAACTGCATCAACTGCATGCCAGCTGTGTGCAGCAAAGGAGAGGCGTGATGGAGGGCAGGGAAAGAGCTGCAATACTGGACAAGGAGTCTAGCAATCTTTTTGCATATGAGGGAATACTAATGTGCCTATAGGTGCTCATTTGGTTGAGATCACCCAGTCTATACTTCAGTTCATTCACTGGTTAGCCCTAACACATGGCTACTATGGCAACTGACTAATGTCTGGAAATAGAGATAGAAACCAAATAAGAGTATTTAAGAAGACATGAAGCACCGAAAACCAGATTCGCACTGCATTCAGGAAAAGGGTGTCTATTTGACACTAGGACAGAAGGCGTATCAGAAGGAAGAAACTGTTCTGACATTCTTCCCAAAATAGATGAACTGTCTTCCAGGTAAGCTACAGAAGCATTAGCCTCCAGTACACTTTCAGAACCTGGTTATAAAAATCCACCAGAACAGTGAAAACTGACACTGTGTCCGAGTGCAGACCACCAGGAAAAGATCAGGTATTACTAGGAAGAGATTTCCAACTGCTTCCAATACTATGTGTTTGCAGAACCAGGGTATTCTTTGAATTTGCTTTTTCAGGCCTATAAGGCAGAAGGATGATCTATTGTAACCTCAATGGAAAATTCAGCCATGGAAGAGGTTTCATCTTACTGAAAGCCTGAACAAGGACCGAACAACCTCTGAAATCCAATATCTGCTGGGTTAATATGGTGACTAGGATAATCTCTTAATTGTGTTCTCACTAGCATTTGGTAGATCATTAAAAGAGAGAAAGTATAAAATAAGACATCCAGTTCTGAAAGAGCATCTGGAGCCACTTCCTGCCCATATTAGTACTGTGTGGAATACGTGAGCCATTTCTTCAGTCTGATGCATCCACTATATTATTAACATTGTTCAACAGTTGTTTTTTTTAAATCAGCAAAAGATTTGGACAGAAATGGATGAATTCTAAATTCCTACCACACATATGAAGAGCAAGATTTAACAGAATGCTACAGTACATAAAATGTACTGATATTCTTTTATTCAATTTCCACTTAACCCCCCCCCCCCAGATGGTGTGAACCACTATGCTTATTTAGGTTAGTCGGACAACATTCTGTCATCCCCCTTCTGTGTTAGTCCAGCTGAGTTTTTGTGGGGGTAGTAAATCCAGACACCAATCTATATCCCCTTCTTGATAATGATCTGTAATGCATATTTGCTACACAGCTGTTATATGGGGGATCAGGGAAGGGGGCAGCATGTCACACTCAAGCTAAGAATACTGTTAGCTGGTCTAATAAGAATCTCATTTTGAGAGGCAAGGTGAGTAAGCGAATATCTTTTATTGGCCCAAGTTCTATTGGTGAGAGAGACAAGCTTTCAAGCCACAAGGAGCTCTTCTTCAGGTGTGAGAAAGGTACTCCAAGTGTCACAGCTAAATGCAAAATGGAACAGATTGTTTAGCATAAGTAGTCATTGGGGCATCCCTAGTGGGTGCGGGGCCCGGGGCGGAAATGACGAATCTGTCATGTCCGGGACCCGTCACTTCTGAGACCGACCGTGCTGGGCAGGGGAGGCGGTGCCTCCCCAAACAGCCAGGTGCAGCCCCACTCACATTCCGCCCCAGGGCCCCGCTTTGGTGGGGCCACTGGGCTCCAGGGGGCTGGGGCCATGCCACCTGCCTTCCTGGGGCTGGGGAGGCTGCACTGCCGCCGTGCGCTCTCCTTTCAGCACTCCGGGGCTGGGGAGGCTGCAGCGGTGCCGCCACGTGCTCTCCCTCCCGGCGCGCTCTCCCTCGGGTGGAAGGGGTGGGGCGGGGGACTAGCCTCCCCCAGCCAGCGGTTCACGTGCCAAAGCGCGGGGCCTGGAGCGATTGCCCTGATTCACCGTATCCTAGGGACAGCTCTGGTAGTCATCATATATTCTAAGGGACCATTCAAGGTAGAGTGGCTTGCATCTTGCCTCTCTAATATCCTGGGATCAACACAGCTACAATTGTACTGGATACAACCTCATTTTGAAACTACATTTCTTCTCTGCATTGGTTTCTTTGTCTGAGCTGTTATCTACCAATACAGGAAAAACATTCTGTAGATTGTCTCTGTATTCTCTTCTTCTGTATCATCCTGTCTGACCACCTTTGCCAGTTCCATGCCAAGAGGCTGTTCTTCCCCACCTGTACATCTCAAGCAGAGAAATTCTGACTTCCACAGTAAAAAGGATAAAGGGGAACCCCCCCTATTTCTAATAGTTCTCATGCTCTCATTTATCCAGTTACTTCCTGGAACTTCTATTTTAGACAGCTTTGTATAGACTTTTTGTTCTTGTAAATTAAAGCTTCGTTCTTTGCTGACTAGTCTCATCTATTCTGCGTGGAAGAACAAAGCTTCACTATAAAATCCTTCACATATATATTTGCTACAAAATAAATCCTTTGTATACCCTCTTTCAGCCCTAAACATGGTCTTCCATGAAGACTAGAATAAAAATGCCCTTCAGACAATCCTCCAGTCCACTATTATTCTACCTTTCTCACCTCTTCAAAAGTTTGTTTTGCTATCAGAAGTTTCTCCCTCTTTTTTTTTTTTTGCATGACATTACATAGCCATCATAGCATCCAAATTTCCTTCTGTGCCCATGTCTATTGTTATGACCCGCCCATCAAAATCTGGCCCTTCTTTTACTGAATCAATATTTATATCCATTTAAATATTTAGCTTGTATTTAAAAGAAACATCTGAGCAATGTCATATGCCAGAAATGTAAGTTTTAGGTAGATAATCAGCCTTGTGTCAAAGTCCATCTTGTCACATGAAAAGAGCAGCTGTCAGCAATGTGAGCACTAGGTGACCCAGGCAAAAACATATATGTAATCCAGCAAGAGGTGATTTTGGACAAGTGTCAAGAGATGCTAGGAAATACATTATTTGTCTCCTATTCAAATCAGAAGTTATCGATTTTGCAGTGAGTTCTAGAGAGTTTAAAGGTTGACACACACTCATTGCATCAGACATGCATTTTAATATTCTCTCCTCTCCACTTTAGTAAATAGAGTGAGCCCATGAGCCATTCTTACAGCATTTAAAGATATGCATTTGGAATCTCTAAAAGTAGATTTAAAAAAAAAAACGTCTATTTCAACAAAAAGAATATGAAAAGTAGAACACAACACAATGCACTTAAGATGAATACTAAATATATCAATTTTAATACAAACTTCAGCCTAAAAAAAAAAGAGGAAGACCTTTGTTTTTTATGTATCTGTAGCATTGTACTGTATTTAATGAAAGTTAGCTAAGTATTCAAATAGGTAGCATTTTCTGAATGTTCCCAATTTGACTATTCGCTAACATTCACCAATTTTTCCACTATTAAAACATTGCAAAGCCACTTAGAAAACTATGTTTCTAAGTTTGATTATTAGGATCTTTTTGAAATTGGAAAAGTCATTTTTAGCACCAAAAATCCAAAAAAGATTCTACAAACAAAACAAAACAGAACTCACCAGATTTTGGAATCTCAGAGCGATCTGAAAAAATCAGGGAAGAAAAAAAATTCCTCTTTCTACTCTGTTTAGAGTTTATTGGTTTATGTTATTGTTGTACTTCAGATTCCCCCAATTCTCATTCTATAAACATGTGAAATAGAAGTTTTTTTGGCAAATTCCCTACAATTTCCCAACTGTCATATGGCTTTCTCAGGCTATTCTAAAATTAGCACTGAATCAATTCAAAAACATACCAGGATAACTTTGAATAAGAGGGTGAAGCAACACAGGGAGAACCCACCCCAGCCACCACCACCACCATCTACATAACAGTAAGCAACAGGATTATTTCAGTTTGATAAACATGAAATTAAAAACCATCATGAATACATAAAGATTCTCTTGCCTGCATCGTCAGACTCTTATCAATCTGGCTAGCAAGCTCAGATGCAAAATAGCGAGAAAGCTTAGGAAGACCCTTGTATCAAGACATGGAGTTCAAAACACAAATGCATTACTTGTACAGACAGCAGAATCCACAGATGACCAAACAGTTTCCTTGCAAAGTTCCTCTGACAGAATCGCTCTTCTTTGCCCAGGGAGGTCCCCGAGAATGAGTTAAATTGCATCATAATTATAAGGGCATGGGGCTCTTTACGATTTGTTGGAATCATCAACTTGAGCTACCCAGTTAGCGAGGGTTTAGAAGTATTCCACTCCTATGTCCTTCCTATAAAATAAAATGCTCAGATTTTGACAGATTCTTTGATCTTAGGCAAATAAGTTTTAAGATTAAGAGCATGGCAGGAACTCTATAATTAGAAGGATTAGGCCAAAAAAAAAAAAAAAAAAAAAGGAGACACATGGAACTTGAAAGAATCATCTGCTGTGTTGGGCCTAAGGGCCGTTTCCCCCCCCATGTTATAGTGTGCACTCACAACCAGAGCACCCCTTATGGCAGGACATGGTACTGCAGAGGTTCTTTCTCTCTAGCACCCGTGCAGTAGTGGAAAGGTCTGATGACCAGCTTATCCAGTGGTCAGCTCGTGGCCTTAAAATTTCTGCTGGTTTAGTCATCCTAGAGGGGCCCCGGCAGCATCATCAATCAACTCCTTATGCTCCGATTGCTCCCCAAGAGTTCAGTCACTACAAAAGTGGGGAGGGGGGCAAAGGTAGGGGGACCCAGGCCCTCCCACTCCACTGGCTCCTGACCCAGGTCCCTAGGGGTTAATCAAAGTATCCAGTCCAGTTATTGAGCTACCCCAAATTATGTCCCTCCCCTCCCCCCCATGTCATTTCCTATCAGTCTGGAGCTCCTCAGTTTGGGGCAAGGTCACTGGCTTAGCAGGCTCTCCTTGGTCTCTTCAGTCAGTCAATCGCTCTTAGGACTTTCAACTCCCAAAGAAGGGAGGTGAGGAGGAATCCAAGTCCCTGCTGCTAAAGCTGCCTTCACAAAGCTGTTGCCGCTTCTGGTACAGCTCTCAACATAAGCCTTCCTTCCTGGTACCACATGTAGCTCATTCTCCCCATGGGCTACCAGCATCCTTTTAAATTGTTCCTCCACTGGGAACAAGCCTTGCACCTCTTGAGGAGCAAGGCTTCCCTAGCCCAGTATTGCTCTATTCCCCGCCCTGCTTTTACTTGGGGACTGTAGACCCCATCATAACCTCCTCTTGTGTCTTGATTCCACAATGGTTTGCCGCTTTCGTGGCCTACCCCTCCAGCACCCAGTCCAGTCCCCTTCCAGGGGTTAATAGAAAACTAATTAAATCTGAACTCAAAATAGCCATCTGGGCATTAAAGTCCATAATATCAACACTAATCCTTCACACAGCTCCAAGACCAATATCCATAAAATTAAACCCTTTACTGGAGGTTCCTTGAGTTAGGGCAGAGACCCTTCATTCCCTGTCCTGGCTTCACTCTAGAACTGGTTCCCAGGAGAAGCAGCCAGCTCTTTTTATCTATCCTGCTGGGCTGAGATTGGCCTCCACCTGTTCTTGGCCCTGTTAAGGGTTGGAGGACCAACTCTTGTTGGTACTGCCTGCAATTGACCATAGAAGGCCTCTTAAGGTGACTCCTAGAGGTGTAAACTCACTGCTCTTCATTTCCAGCAGGACACTTTCTTAGGGCACAGTTGGCATAGATGGCAGACCCTCTCTCACATAGGGCAGCAGATTCCTGACACATCCCCACACCCAGTTTCTAAAAGGGTATTTGAATAGACCCTATTAATAAAATTTGAATGCTTTCTGTGAGTTGACTGAAGTGATACAGCAATGGACACTCATTGTGTTTTGAATAATCTGACTCTGCTCTCCATTTGAGCTGTTGAAGGTATGTCTACACTGCAATTAGACACACTTGGCTGGCCCGTGCCAGCTGACTAGGGTTCTTAGGGATCAGGCTAAGGGGCTGTTTAATTGCAGTGTAGACATTCAGGTTCAAGCTGCAGTATGTGCTCTGGGACCCTCCCACCATGCAGGGTCCTAAAGTCCAGGCTACAGCCTTTGGCCAGTTTTATCATGTCCATAACTTCCAATAACAGATCAGAATGTGTAGAGAAGGGAGGGAGGGCTAGAGCCGCAAAGCTTCATTGGTTTACAAAGGGTACATGCCACTGAAATATGCCAGATGGTCTCATTCCTTTATACAATGTGCACCACTTTGCATTTGTTCACAACAAAAATCTAAGAATGTGTAAGAGAATGAAAAGAGCTTGAAGTGAGAATAGTGAGTGCTTAAAGCAGTACTCGCAGAAAGTTCTGAAATACAGGTTCATATAAAACATTTAGCAAAAGTAAAAATTGTAATCTCTTTGAAGACAGCTTGCTAATAGAATAAAAGAATAAATTTGCTGGAAATAGTTTGCCTAACTCTTATAGATTCATAGATTCTAGGACTGAAAGGGACCTCGAGAGGTCATCGAGTCCAGTCCCCTGCCCCCATGGCAGGACCAAATACTGTCTAGACCATCCCTGATAGACATTTATCTAACCTACTCTTAAATATCTCCAGATATGGAGATTCCACAACCTCCCTAGGCAATTTATTCTACTGTTTAACCACCCTGACAGTTAGGAACTTTTTCCTAATGTCCAACCTAGACCTCCCTTGCTGCAGTTTAAACCCATTGCTTCTTGTTCTACCCTTAGAGGCTAAGGTGAACAAGTTTTCTCCCTCCTCCTTATGACAACCTTTTAAATACCTGAAAACTGCTATCATGTCCCCTCTCAGTCTTCTCTTTTCCAAACTAAACAAACCCAATTCTTTCAGCCTTCCTTCATAGGTCATGTTCTCAAGACCTTTAATCATTCTTGTTGCTCTTCTCTGGATCCTTTCCAATTTCTCCACATCTTTTTTAAAATGCGGTGCCCAGAACTGGACACAATACTCCAGCTGAGGCCTAACCAGAGCAGAGTAGAGCGGAAGAATGACTTCTCATGTCTTGCTCACAACACACCTGTTAATACATCCCAGAATCATGTTTGTTTTTTTTGCAACAGCATCACACTGTTGACTCATATTTAGCTTGTGGTCAACTATAACCCCTAGATCCCTTTCTGCCATACTCCTTCCTAGACAGTCTCTTCCCATTCTGTATGTGTGAAACTGATTTTTTCTTCCTAAGCCTTAGTCCTAAATCAAATAAATTATTCAAAGAATATTTCCTCAGAAAAATACTGAAAAACATTGGAGTCATGACTATCTCAAAAGACAAAATCCATCTGTTCTGGTTTAGTGTGAATTTCATTATTCAAAATGCACTGAGATTAGTAAGTGTCATTCTAAGAAGGCACAAATGAGCAAGAGTATGTGTAATGAAAGGATATTTAGATGTACAATGAAAAACAGATGAGATGCATTCAATATGAAAGAACAGTAAACTTTTACTGTCTATTAGCATGCATTCTGAAATAGTATAAAAGTTTAGAATAGTAAATAGTATAAAAGATCAGGAAGTGGATTATGATACTTGCCCATGAAAGACTACATAAAAATAAATGGAATACCTTGCTAAAAGTGTAACTGAATACAGTTACATTCCTGAATGGTCTAGTGTAGCAGGGTGGTCCCCCGCTCCTGCCCTGAAGAGCTTAAAACAGCCAGGGAGCAGGGCTGGGGCAAAGGAAAAGCTACAAGGCTGATTGGGGAAGCAGCCGCAGCTGGGCCATGCCCCAATCAGGCCTCAGCTGGCCTGTATAAAAAGGCTGGGAGCCAGGAGTGCAACAGTCTCTCACTGCCTTCAGAGGGAGAAAGGCTTGGATGGAGGGGGGGAACCAACCAACCAACCAACCAACCAACCAACCAACCAACCAACCAACCAACCAACCAACCAACCAAACAGTGGAGCAGGGCTGGGGAGCTCCAGCCTGGAAAGCCCCAGGCTGCAGCCTAATAGAAGGCCAAGGGGTACTGGGGGTTGCAGAGGGCAGCCCAGCGGTAGGCCAAGGCAGCAGGTCCAAACCCAACCTTGCCTGTGATGAGTGGCCTATACTGCAGTCTGCTCCAGAGAGTGGGGGCTAGTTGGTGACTGGCAGTGGCCTTATTCTGAGGTGAGGTAGGGAAAGTGGGTGGGGGTTCCCTGGGGAGGGGAGACCCTAGTACTGAGGGGTGTACTGCCCGGGGGCAACACCCCAGATAAAAGGGCACTGGGGTCCAGGGAGGGACACAGGGGCCAGAGGACAGGTGGATCACCAGCCTGCAGAGGGCGCTCCGAAGCTGGAACGAGCTAATTCCCGGAGACAACCAGCAGGAGGCGCTGCAGGGGTGAGTCTGCTCTTCTACATCTAGATTTTAGCAGTTAATTACCCCTATACAGGACTTTAAATTTGGTTTCAGCTATAAAACATGAAGATACAGGCTACGTTATTACACAACAGAATTCCTGCTTCACTGACAACTATCCTAGAGAACTCATACCAATAAATAACTTAAATCTTTCCTTTTAAAGAGAGTTGGACAGTTGCTGACAAGCAATTTTCTTTTCATATCTGACAGCTGATGCTTCTGAGCAGTACTTTGTATTATAGCGAAAAGTAAAAGTGACTTGGTGATTCAATTGATTTGGATAAGTCTTAAGGCTGACGTGGTTCAAATTCATGGAACTAATTTGTCTGGATATGAGCTTTAGAAAGGTTCAGAGAAGTCTAGACATTTTCACTGTGGGAAAAGGATCCACAATCACTTTTACACAAACTGTTAAAAATCATACCCTGCAGTCATCCTTTTAAACTGCGAGTTGTATTTTTAAAGCAAAGAGAAGATAAACTAATGCAGCATAAAAATTGTTGTGTTTTTAGAGGATCAAAAGGTTTCTAGGGAAGTACAGACAGCTTTTGATTAAATGCCTTTGAAAGAACTAACAAGGCAAAAAAAAAATCAGAAAGTTCTTGGCTCCAAAGTGCTCAGTTCCTAGACCAAATGAAAGCATGACCCATTATTAGATAATATGTATTAGAAAGTAAATTATTTCAGTGACTTTTCAGAGTAATAGTAATCCAGCTAACACTCCATTCACTCTGAAACGCAAACAGAAGGAACCGTGTGAAGAGAGTCTGAACACAGTTCCAGGTAAACCCAGTTTCTAACACAACTTGGCTGGTCCAGGGCAGGAGGGACCAAACAAGTTCTCTAGCAATGATTCTAGCTTAGAACTAGGTTTTAAAACATAGTTCCAACATAGTTTGGCCTCAATCCAGTCTGGCAAGCCAAACTATGTTACAAAAGTGGTTTAACTGGAACCATGATTAAACACTGTTCCCAGGCTGCGAGAGCTCCAAAACTGCAGGGGTGAAGGAAAGTCAGCATTTATTTCTTCAGAAAGGAAAAAAATTCATCTCTAATACTTGCAGTTCAAAGAATAAGGAACAACTGAATAGTCTGAAATATTTCAAAATTAAGAGCTTTTTCAAAAGTTAAAATAGGCAAATGGGTTTATTATAGTTTGCCATATAGCAGAGTTTTTTCGACAAAAGACAGCTTTTGTCGACAAAACAGTGGAGGTGTACTGTAGTGAGGCGGAATGGCCTCCCACTGACCCAGAGGTGAAGGGGCCACTCACAGAGCCCTGGTGGTGGAGCCAGGCATGCTCACCTCTCCCACCAGAGGTCAGTGGATGGGACAGGAAGAACAAAAGCCGGGTCTGCGAGCTCAGTTGGGCTGCAGCTGCTGACTGAGCCAGATGTCTCCTGCCCGCTTCCGAACTGGGATACTGCAACGGATCCCTGCGGTGCTGAAGACTTGCCGACACTGCTGGAGCCACACACTGACCAAGCTGAGGAGGAGTTGCCGGGACTGCCACTGGCCTTCTACCCAGACGACATAGAGGACCCCTCAGAGACCCAGGTATGCCCGGAGGGGGAGATAGGAAGTAGCCCAGGGGAACTAGACAACTATCTGGTTGAGAGCTGGCTTGCGACCAAGTTAGTGACTGTGGGAGGATCCCCACTGACCCAGTGGCAGCCCCTCCGCCACTGTTAGGGCCCTGGGCTGGGATGCGGTGGAGTTGGGCATCCTTGTGTCCCTCCTGCCACCCCACTTACATCTGCCTACAGTCTGCTGAGTGAAGACACTAGGCTCTATTCCTGTCTGAGCCCCCCACAGACTGTGGTTGGGTGCTCTGCTCCTGCCCTAGACTGTGTTTGGGTACTCTAACCCTGCCTGAGCCCGGAGGACCTGATGCCTGCCCTGACTAAGGGCCTGGGCTCTGAACTATTTGTTTGCTGCTCGGCCCTGAGTGCAAGCCCAAGACCCAGACTCTGTATCGCCCTGCCCTGACTAAGGGCTGGACTTACTAACTGTTTAGCTGCCCCTCGCCCCTGAGTACAGGTCTGAGCCACGGAACCTTCATTGCCCTAATTGCGAGCTAGAGACCATAACTACCTAACGCTCTACCCGGATTGTCGACCAGAGCTACAGGCAGAGAGTGACTCAGCTAATTCTCCAACCGTGAGCAACGCCCCCCCGACGTAGTGAGGTGGAGTGGCCTCCCACTGACCCAGGGGGTCGCTAACCCACTTCATGTACACACTACAATGCTCCTCCCTCCAACAAAACTCTCCTGCTTTGCCGACAAAATAAAAACTACCTCGACAAGCAGTGTAGAGCTTTTTGAAGCAAAGTTAGATCAACAAAGTGTCAGTGTAGACACTATGCTTGATTGTATCACCGTAAATTGCCTCCAGGAAGTGTCCCACAATGCCCATTCCGACTGCTCTGGTCAGCTGTTCAAACTCCGCTGCCTTGCACCCAGGTACACAGTCATCTGCCCCTCCCCCTCTAAAGGGCTAGGAATTCCTGAAATTCTACTTCCTGTTTGCTTGGCATGGAGAGCTCACATCGGATCTTCCCAGCTGACCATGGTGACTCCACACAGCACATGCTCTCCTACTTGGAGCACACCAGAATTTTTGAATCTGCTGGGTCTCTGGGGAGAGGAGGCTGTGCAGTCCTAGCTCTGCTCCAGCCATAGGAACTTTGATACTACAGTCAGGTTTCTTGTCGCATGTTGGATAAGGATCAGTGCTGTGCGAAGATAACGCAGCTGAAGCAGGCATACCAGAAAGCAAGAGAGTCAAACTGTCATTCTGGTGCTGCGCTGAAGACCTGTCACTTCTTTAAGGAGCTGGACACCATCCTTGGTGGCGACCCCGACTCCACTGCCAAGAGCCCCGTAGATACTTCAAGAGGGGGGATGGAGACAGCAGCGAGTGGACTCAACTCCAAGGACGAAGTGGTGGACGAGGAAGTGGAGTTGGAGGGTGAGATGGGACAGGCAACAGGGCCGTCTGATACCATGGTGAATCAGGACCTCTTCTCGACCCTGGAGGTTTCAATCCCGTCCCACCACTCTTTCTCTGGCATGCATGAAACAGGAGAGGGGAGCTCTGGTAAGTGATCATTTAGAGTTGATGCTGCTCAGTTACATGAGGCAGAGCTGTCCTTTGCTTTGTTATATGCTAGATTAAGGGATAGAAATGTATAAGACTAGCTGTGTTTGCGTCTGCTTCACATTCCCTTGTGCAGCTACACAATGGGTTGGAAGTGTGTTAATGCACACAGAGATTTCTAGGCAACTTTCCAGAAAGTATTTGTCAATCCTGTGCCAAAGGTTCCTTGGCAGAACTGCTTTGTTCCTTCCCCCGTTGTAGGAAACTTTCTTGTGCCAATTGGCAATCACTTGTGTAGCAACCAAAGCTGCACAAAGGCAAGCAGCAGTGACCACGTCTGAAGCCGCATGCATTCAGGAGATGCACCCTTGTATCCTGGCTTACCCTCAGGAGTGATATATCAGCTTCAAAGACTCCCGCCTGTGGAAAACGTTGGCAGAGTTTACAATATTGTCCCTAGTTGCTTGCAGTGATCCCCTTAAAAAAACACCAAGACCCTTTGCCCCATCTTAAACGCCCACTCCACCCCCTGGCTGAACTCACCGTGTTTAAGGCATCCGTCGAGCTGTGCGCTTGCCAACGGTCAATGAGACACAGGTGTATTTTACTATTATGATAAGGAAGCAATCGAGGTGGAGTAAGGAGTACATGTTTCAGGTGGTGCTCCAATTCTTTGACAACGCAGAACAAGAACACAGGGCATGGACAGAGTTAATGAAAATTTTTAAATAGATAGGAGAAGGAGAGCGAGGAGCGAATTTTAGTGGGCCAGGAGCAGATGATAAAAATGATGGAGGCGCAAATGGAGATGCTGAAATCCCTAATTGCGCTGCAGGCACAACACGTGTGCTCACCCCTCCCTGCAGCCCATATAGAACTGCTTGCCATGCCCTCCCCAATCTCCTCCCACACATTCCTTGCATCTTCCCGGCTTGTCGCAGTACTCCTTTGGACAACTTCCAAAATGATAGCTGGAGTAATGCACAGCCATGAGAGCCTCCCTCGGGAGAGTGCCTTTTAGTGTTATCTCCCTTTTAACCAAGCATTTTGTGTTTATTGCTGCTTCAGACGGATCCCTGTGCAGCTCGCCTGTGTGCTGCTTTGGTCCCTGCACAATCAATCTTTATTTGTCTCCTACAGACGGTGGTTGCTGCTGGAATTAATACACGGTGGCATCTGGCACATTTGCAGACTACAAATCATGGTCAGGAAGCAATCATCAAAATTTTCATGCAAGACAGCAAGTTAACAAAGCAAGGCAGAATGCTTTATAGAAAGACACATTACTGGTGCTCATTGTCAAAATGGTGCCTCAATGCCACCCTGATTCAAATAACCTCTGTTGTGCCCCTTGAATAGCTCTAGTATCTGACTGCTCAAAATTAGCCACCAAACAATGCGCCTCTGTGCTCCACCCTGGGGAAACTTTTCACCCTTGGCCTCACAAATATTATGCAGTGCACGGCAGGCTACTATGACCATGGGAATATTTCCGATTTAGGTCTAACCTTCCATAAAGACAGTGCCAGCGTGCTTTTAATCTGCCAAACGCACATTCAACTGTCATTCTGCACCTGCTCAGCCTGTTGAAGCACTCCTTGCTGCTGTCCAGGTTTCCAGTGTAAGGCTTCATGAGCCATGGGAGTAAGGGGTACACTAGGTCTCGCAGGATCACTATGGGCATTTCAACATCCTCCACTAAAATCCCTCTGGTCTGGAAAAGTCCCTGCTTGGAGCTTTCTATACAGGCCGGTGTTTCTGAAGATGCATGCGTCATGCACTAGGCAATACAGTATGGGGAGGAAGTGAGCAGCCCTCAGTGGTTAAAGAACAGATTAAGGACTATTTAGAAAAGCTGGACATGCACAAGTCCATGGGGCCGGATGCAATGCATCTGAGGTTGCTGAGGGAGTTGGCTGATGTGATTGCCCATCTTTTAAAAAGAGAAGGAGAATCTAGGAAACTACAGCCACAACTCAGTCCCTGGAAAAATCATGGAGCGGGTCTTCAGGGAATCCATTTTGAAGCACATGGAGGAGAGGAAGGTGATCAGGAACAATCAACATGGATTCACCAAGGGCAAGTCATGCCCGACCAACCTGATTGCCTTTTATGATGAGATAACTGGCTCTGTAGATATTGGGAAAGTGGTGGACATGATATACCTTGAATTTAGCAAAGCTTTTGATACGGTGTCCCACAGTATTCTTGACAGCAAGTTAAAGTAGTATGGATTGGATGAACGGCCTATAAGGTGAGTAGAAAGCTGGCTAGATCGTCGGGCTCAACAGGTAATGATCAACAGCTCGATGTCTAGTTGGCAGCTGGTATCAAGCGGAGTGCCCCAGGGGTCGATCCTGGGGCTGTTTTTGTTCAACATTTTCATTAATGATCTCGATGATGGGATGGATTGCACCCTCAGCAAGTTTGTGGATGACACTAAACTGGGGGGAGAGGTAGATATACTGGAGGGTAGGGATAAGGCCCAGAGTGACCTAGACAAATTGGAGGATTGGCCAAAAGAAATCTGAGGTTCAACAAGGACAAGTGCAGAGTCTTGCACTTAGAATGGAAGAATCCCATGCACTGCTAAAGGCTGGGGACTGACTGGCTAAGCAGCAGTTCTGAAGAAAAGGACCTGGGGATTACAGTGGATGAAAATCTGGATATGAGTCAACAATGTGCTCTTGTTGCCAAGAAGGCTAACGGCATATTGGGCTGCATTAGTAGCAGCATTGCCAGCAGATTGAGGGAAATGACTATTCCCCTCTATTCAGCACTGGTGAGGCCACATCTGGAGCATTGAATCCAGTTTTGGGCCCCCCATTACAGAAAGGATGTGAACAAATTGGAGAGAGTCCGGTGGAGGACAACGAAAATGATTAGGTGACTAGGGCACATGACTTACGAGGAGAGACTGAGGGAACTGGGCTTATTTATTGTGCAGAAGAGAAGAGTGAGGGGGGATCTGATAGCAGCCTTCAACTACCTGAAGGGGGGTTCCAATGTGATAGCCACATCAACTCGACACAGATGGTTGAACACTGAGTTTTTTGTTGGTTGATATAGTAATATTACCATTATTGGTAATATTGCTTGGGGTGCAGGAGAGTGTATGGGGGGGCTGGCTTTGGGAGGGGGCTCAGGGCTGGGGCTTGGGGTGCAAAAGGGGTGAGTGGTGCAAACTCTGGGGGGGAGTTTGGGTGCAGGAGGGGACTCCAGGCTGGGGCAGAGTGTTCGGGTGCAGGAGGGGGTATAGGGTGCTGGCTCCAGGAGGGGGCTCAGGGCTGGGGCTTGTGGTGCAAGAGGGGGTATTGGGGGCTGGCTCTGGGAGGGGGCTCAGGGCTGGGGCAGGGGCTTGGGGTACAGGAGGAGGTATGGGGGGGCTGGTTCCAGGAGGCTGCATGTTGGGTGGTGGAAGAGCTATTCAGAACCTGCCCATTGAAGGGGGCAGCACTTATTTTGGGTGGCCTGGACCTCTCCCACTGCAACTTGAGACCATTGCTCCTTGTTCTGTCATCTGCCACCACTGAGAACAGCCGAGCTCCATCCTCTTTGGAACCCCCCTTCAGGTAGTTGAAGGCTGCTATCAAATCCCCCCCTCATTCTTCTCTTCTGCAGACTAAACAATCCCAGTTCCTTCAGCCTCTCCTCATAAGTCATGTGCTCCAGACCCCTAATCATTTTTGTTGCCCTCCGCTGGACTCTTTCCAATTTTTCCACATCCTTCTTGTAGTGTGGGGCCCAAAACTGGACACAGTATTCCAGATGAGGCCTCACCAATGTCAAATAAAGGGGAACGATCACGTTCCTCGATCTGCTGGCAATGCCCCTACTAAAATGCCGTTAGCCTTCTTGGCAACAAGAGCACACTGTTGACTCATATCCAGCTTCTCGTTCACTGTGACCCCTAGGTCCTTTTCTGCAGAACTGCTACCTAGCCATTCGGTCCCTAGTCTGTAGCAGTGCATGGGATTCTTCCGTCCTAAGTGCAGGACTCTGCACTTGTCCTTGTTGAACCGCCTCAGGTTTTTTTGGCCCAATCCTCTAATTTGTCTAGGTCCCTCTGTATCCGATCCCTACCCTCTAGTGTATCTACCACGCCTCCTAGTTTAGTGTCATCTGCAAACTTGCTGAGAGTGCAGTCCACACCATCCTCCAGATCATTAATAAAGATATTAAACAAAACCGGCCCCAGGACCGACCCTTGGGGCACTCCGCTTGAAACCGGCTGCCAACTAGACATGGAGCCATTGATCACTACCCATTGAGCCCGACGATCTAGCCAGCTTTCTATCCACCTTACAGTCCATTCATCCAGCCCATACTTCTTTAACTTGGCGGCAAGAATACTGTGGGAGACCATATCAAAAGCTTTGCTGAAGTCAAGGAATAACACATCCACTGCTTTCCCCTCATCCACAGAGCCAGTTATCTCATCATAGAAGGCAATTAGGTTAGTCAGGCATGACTTCCCCTTGGTGAATAGTCCATTGAAAATAATTTGAGCAAGCAGAATCCTATATAACCTTCTCTACCTGCATAGATAGGCTAGGCTTTGCTTCTTAAAGTCTGTAGATTACTCATCTAAAAAGGCTGTGTTCTACATTTAATACCTAGGAAATACAGATCTTTTAAAATTTTTCTTCACGCTTTCAAGTTTGTCAGAGCTCCAAAACACCTTTCAGATTCATCAGCTGAATGTTCAGTCAATTCGGAAGAATAATTTCATTCTCATTCTTATTCATTTCAGCACTTTAACGTGGCAATGTAGTCACGGCACCAGCACTGGGGGAGAGCTCTCCCAACATTGTAAAAAAAACCACACCCACGAGCTGAGTAGCTACCAGTGCTGGGAGCACAGTCTACACTACCACTTTACAGCGCTGAAACTTGCAGCATTCAGGAGGGTGGCAGTGTAGACAAGGCCTAAGTGTTTCTCTGGGGCTTCCTTGATGCCTTATTTTTGGGCTTCTGTGGTATTTTCTGCTCCTTCTCTGCCAAACACACAGCTTCACAGCTGCAATTCAGTCAATAATCCCTGTGCCCTGTCCCCGCAATTTATCATCAGAGCCCCAGGAAAACTCTTGGGCCACATGACCCAACCACTGCCCAGGTTTGTATGAATCATTTTAGTCCTTGGTTGGTGGTTTTCCACTGTTTCAGCTATCACTAAACAATGCAACATTTAATTGTTCTCTTGTTTAGACTGAGTGGAAGGCAGCCACCAGCTTCAAGGTTGTGCAACAGTAGTTATACAAAATACCACTATTTCATATGTTTTAATAATATGTACAATTGTCTGATTTAAAGGCATTCTGATAGGAGTGTGCTTATCAGAGGCTAAATACAAAATCAGAAAATGTTTAATATTTGAGACCAAAATTCTCAAACATAGATGCCTAAAGCTAGACACCTAGTTTCAGGAAAGGCATCTAAATAAAAATGCCTCTTTATCAAAGGTTATGAGCACTCTCAGCTTCCCTTAATTTCATGGGACCACTTTGATTTAGACATCTAACTTTAGGCACCTATTTTTGAAAGTATTGGATATATATTTGGAAATTTGCACTTCAGCCTTTAAATAACAATGCTGTATACAATATATATACACATTGCATTACATTTCACTCATGCCTGAAGCAAGCAATATGCTCTGAGTTTAAAGAGACTTGCATACACAACACGTCAATATTTATTTTTTCAGTATATTAAAAACAATTATAAAAAGTGACTGAGGACTGATTTAACTTCCCAGCATATATGCCAGCCACCAAAACTACTAGAGTAAACACTAACTAATCTGCCAGCATTTTCAAAACTGTTTGAAAGAAAACACGTTATTTTAGAGATAAACGTATTCAGGTAGAGAAGGTTATATTGGATTCTGCTTGCTCAAATTATTTATAATGAACTATTGAAGGACTAGCTCTGTTGAATCCAGACATTAAGATTTGTCATTGTCACCTTTAGAAAGAAAACTTGAACCTATTTAGCCTATTCCAGCTGTCTGAAAACTGAACTGTATTTGGAAAATTAGCTCTTCAAAATAATTTAATATTTGAACTTATTAGCAGCAATAGCTACCTTACAGTTTCACTCCACTTTAACTGTATTGAATGCCTGGCAACTTCATTTACACTTGAGTAGGGTAAGGATGTTTCCATTGTTCACTTACATTTGATTGACTTTCTCTCGGACTCTTTATTTTTAGAGTTAGGAAAGAAAGGCTAAGGGCATGGCTAAACTTACAGATGTAGAGTGCCATGAGTTAAACCAGCCCTCGGAGACCGCAGCAGGGAAAGCGCTGCTTTGTGTTCACACTGTCAGCTGCAAGTGCAGTGACGTGGCCACATTTGCGGCACTTGCAGCAGCATTGGTAGCGGTGCATTATGGGCAGCTATCCCACAGAGCACCTCTTCCCATTCTGGTACTATGGCTTGTGGGAAGGGGGAGGGAAGTGCGGGGCATCATGGATCATGTCCCAATGCCCCGTGATGCATCGCTTCGCATCCCAGCAATCCCTGAGCTTCCATCCACATTTGGCACCATCTTTCAACGGCTTTTGTACTGCGCGCTCTGTCTTCCCTTTCGGTCTGTGGGAATGGATCGTGAACTTGTGAGGAATATGCTGATGGGTCTCACCAGCATGTCACGAATTGCAGTCGAGTTACTCCTTAAGCTACAAAGTGACAGTGAGGAGTCTGACAACGATGTCGACTTGCATAATGCATACGACACAAGATTGCTTGTGGCATTCACGGACATGCTCACCACAGTGGAACACCGCTTTTGGGCTCGGGAAACAAGCACTGAGTGGTGGGATCACATCGTCATGCAAGTCTGGGATGATGAGCAGTGGTTGCAGAACTTTCCCATGAGGAAAGCCACTTTCATGGGACTGTGTGCAGAGCTCGCCCCCACCCCGCGGCGCAAGGACACGAGATTGAGAGCTGCCTTGCCTGTGGAGAAGCAGGTGGCTATTGCAATCTGGAAGCTGGCAACTCCAGACAGCTACCGATCGGTCGCTAACCAGTTTGGAGTGGGAAAGTCGACCGTTGGAATTGTGTTGATGCAAGTTTGCAGGGCCACTACTTGCATCCTACTTAGAAGAACCGTGACCCTGGGCAACGTACATGACATTGTGGCTGGCTTTTCACAAATGGGTTTCCCTAACTGCGGAGGGGCGATAGATGGGACGCATATTCCAATTCTGGCTCCAGACCACCTAGCCTCCAAGTACATACATCAGAAGGGGTATTTCTCGATGGTTCTCCAGGCGCTTGTGGATCACTGTGGGTGTTTCATGGACATTAACGCAGGCTTGTCTGGAAAGGTGCATGACACACGCATCTTTCAGAACACTGGCCTGTTCAGGAAGCTGCAAGCTGGGACTTTCTTCCCAGACCAGATCACCATAGGGGAAGTCGAAATGCCCATTGTGATCCTTGGAGACCCTGCTTACCCTTTAATGCTGTGGCTCATGAAACCCTACACAGGAAGCCTTAACAGCAGCAAGGAGCAGTTCAACAACACACTGAGTCGGTGCAAAATGACTGAGTGTGCTTTTGGCCATTTAAAGGGCCGCTGGCGCTCTATGTATGGGAAGCTGGACCTGGCCGATGACAACATCCCCATGGTTATAGCCGCGTGCTATACCCTCCATAACATTTGTGAAGGGAAGGGTGAAAGCTTCACTCAGGCATGGACCACGGAGGTTCAACACCTGGAGGCTGAATTTGAACAGCCAGAGACCAGGGCTATTAGAGGGGCCCAGCTCAGAACTGCAAGTTTTAGGGATGCCTCGAGGGAGCAATTCGCTGCTGAAAGCCACCAGTAATGTTTGGTGCCCTGCACGGGAGTGAAGTGCAGTGGTTTAAATGCTAGTAGGCATCTGTGTTTGCTACATATGATGCACTGAGTTACAGTGCCTGTTGCTTTCCTGGGCTACGGTATCTTTTACTTAATGCAATAAAGAATGTTTTCAAAGCCAAAAAATTCATTTATTGAAAAGAAACACAACTGCTGGGGAAACAGGAAGGGCATGACACATCTGTGCTGTATGGGAGAAGGGAAGGGGGCGGGGTGGGGAACGGGACAATCATAAATTTGCATATGTCCTCTTATCATATTCAGCCTTCCTGTTGGGAGTGCCATCCAATGAGTGCTGCACTTCAGGCTGGCTAAAATGCATGGTGATGGGGGTTGAGTGCAGTGGGTAAGGGTCATAGTTTGCAGGGCTGGGTGGTGAAGGTACAGGTGTTGGAGGCGGCTGGTGGCGATAAGAAACTCCACACCTGGCTGAGCAAACAGGAAGGGGAATTTCAAAATTCCCAGAGAATTTAAAGGGCAGGTCTGACGGTTGGTCATCTGAGGGCAGGGCAGTAGAGGTCAAAGTGATGACCAGAGTGGCTAGAACAGGCATTGTGGGACACTTCTGGAGGCCGATCAGAGTGCATTAATAGACCAGGGTGTCCACACTGGCGCCACGGCGCTCCAGCTGGGGTGCAGCAAGCTTTATGCTTCTCGTGGAGATGGATTACCAGGGGTGGTCCAGCCGCAGAGTCCAGGCCTCTATGTGCCTTGCCAGTGTGGACACCTCAGGAGTTAGGGCACCCGGGGCTGATTTAATGCGCTCCAACTTGCAAGTGTAGCCAAGGCCTGAATGTAGCATGCAGTGAACAAAAAAGGAAGTTTGTACATGTCTTGACAGCATACCAAAATTACTTAAAACTAAGGGCTTGTCTACACTGGCAATTAACAGCGCTGCAACTTTCTTGCTCAGGGGGGTGAAAAAACACATCCCCGAGAACATCAAGTTGCAGTGCTGTAAAGTTCCAGTGTAAAAGTGCCCCAGTGCTGGGAGCCGCACTCTCAGCGCTGGGAGCCACACCCCTCATGGAGGTGGTGTTTTTAGAGCACTGGGAGAACTCTCTCCTAGTGCTGTGCCGCAACCACACAAGGCATGTTAAAGCGCTGCCGCAGCAGTGATTTAGCATTGCCAGTGCAGACTAGCCCTAAGATTTTACACTGAAATGTTTGTTCTATCAGAACATTATATATTACTGGTGGCAAAGATAAGATAGATCCTTGTAAAAACTAAGGCTTTGTCTACACTGGCAATTGAGTGACAAAACTTTTGTCATTCACAGGTGCTTAAACACCCCCACACACACACCCTCCCAAAAAGACAGCTGTATAGTGTAGACAAAGCTTAACTATTGTGTGCCTTGTTCTGAACTCTAGTAACTCACCTGGCATCTCAGAATTATTCCTGATTTACACCAGGTGATCAAAATCAGGGTAAGGGTACATCTATACTACCTGCCGGATCAGCGGGTAGTGTTCGATGTATCGGGGATCATCTAGATGCGATAAATCAATCCCGAATCAAAGCCTGTACTCCACCTTGGCAGGAGGAGTAAGCGGAGTCGATGGGGGAGCCACGGCGGTCGACTCACCACTGTGAGGACGGCCAGGTATGTCAAACTAAGATACTTCAACTTCAGCTACGCGAATAGTGTAGCTGAAGTTGCGTATCTTAGTTCGAACCCCCCACTCCCCAGTGTAGATCAGGCCTCAGTGTGTAGTGCATGTGGCAATACAATCGTATAGTTATGGCAAAGGTGCTAATTAAATGCATGCTACGAACTACTGATATTAAAACTCAATATGAAACTCTCCATAAAAAATGGTTAAGCTTAGAGGGATCTTAATGAGCCCATAAAGGCTGGCTCCAGCAACCACACTTGGTAAATGGGATTGTGTGGACTAAACATTCTTTTTCTCTGGATAGGGACTAGCAAAAAGCCAGTTCCAAAGGACATTTAGTCATCAACATTGGCAATCCCTTGATTCAAGGATGATCTCTACCACAGATTTACATATGGGTCCTGAGATGACTCAGAAGTCCAGTCCTGGAACCATAGATCTGCCCGCAGTAGGTACAGACATTTCCCATCAGGTTACCTGTCTGATGTTCCTTTGTGTTTCAGAACAGCTGAACAAAAGTGGGTAAATGCTCAGGCCCACCTATTTTGGGAACAAAGTGCTCTATGTGGCCAATGGTTAGTGACTAAGGGCTAAGGGATTTCTCAGGTGAAAAGGGCAATGCACAGACAGGAGAGAGAAACAGAGAATGGGCTAAAAGCAAGGAGAGACCAAGAAGCAGAGAGAGAAATGGAGCTTATTTTGTGATACACAGCTGTACACAGAGATGTCTCAGATAGTTGGATTTTCTGCCAATGGAACTATGTGCAATTTTGAGCAGCTCAAATTGAAGCAAGTGGGATTTGTGCACAATTTGTAGATAAGTTACACTAGAAAATACCCTGAGTCTGTGATAGCAATTCCTCTTCCATTGGAAAGCTAACATTGCAAAGCTCCCCAAATGTGCGTCATTAAAAGGACAATATACACCATACATACACACACAAAAGGGAAAACGCTATCTTTTTCACATAATGAACCTTGTATATATATTTAGTCAGTAAGTGGGTTAGTGTAAACATTCAGTTAAATATTCAGAAAGTTCATTTAACCCACTGAGTGTGGATAAAAATGCAGTATCAACAGTAATTTGCTGCAAGTTCTGTTCTTCTTTCACTTGGTTCACTGAACTAAGTGCAAACCATCTGTTACTGGACAGGATAGAAAAATAGTCAAACAGATAAAAATCTCACTTTAAACCAAGCTGAAATTACTTGCTTAGACAACTATTGAATCTGACGGATTTAATCAAACACCACAAAGAGCTTTAAAGAACACTGTACATTTACAGTGGTTTTTAGAGGTAAAAATCCCAAGATCTTTAAATAGAAACTTAGATTTAACAAGTTCATTTTTATGTTTAAAGCTAAATTCCCTAAACAATTGCCTTATTAATGGGATATGTGTATTTATTAAGTTAAGATGGTCTGACAAAGATATTTCTAATTGACCAGCACTGCCTTGTGGCACTGCAACAATTTCTGGAATGGATACTCAGGAGTCATGTCCCACGAAAGTACAGTTGTTGAAATCAGTTTACATGTATTCCCTCCTTTAGCAAAAGCACAATACAGTACTTATTTTCTCACAATCTGTACCTCTATTTTTCTATTATGCAGTATCAGACAAGGATCTTATCACGATAAGATAAACGCTGCCCTTTCAATTTGCACCACTGTATCCATCCATAATAGCAAATCTTACCCAATCCGGTCAAAACACCTAATATTCAAGAAAACTGCAACAAGCAGCAAATTGCTCAGTTTCAAACTTGACTGCCTTGATAAAGCTGTAATTTCAGCAGATAGGTGAGTGAAAGGAAGGGCTTCCCAAACAGCACACAAACACTTTTTTTTTAATCTCCAGAGGATGCAAATTAATGGCCCAAGATCCTTGATGATCTGCAACAATTAATGTGATCACCATGAAAATGGAGCAAATTCATATTTATCCAGTGAGGGGAGGGGGGAGTAGTATGCGAGGAGGAAAAGGAGGGATGGAGAAAAAAGTAGCAAACAAAAAGGTAACTGGGAGATCACATCTGACAGCTATGTTGTAATAACAGAACTATAGAGGAAACAAATCGCTAAAATCAAAACAGATATGGAAAAATAAAAGAGAAAAAAGAATAACAGGTTTGTCCAGGAGGCCCACAATGTTAGGCTGATAAGAAAAGCCTGGTCTCATTATGAATTTCTAAAATACCAAGTTCAAGTTTCCAGTTTTTCAGCCACTCAGAAAGCAACTGACCAGGAAAGTCCCAGTGCTGTCTTTATTACCATATCCTTCATCCTTTCCTTCCAACTCCAAGATTAGACGGCATCTAAAGAGTATAATTCCTGCACTGGCTGAAAGGAGGAGTGCTCAGGGGAAAGTGACCATTAAACCTTTAGAGCAGGGGTGGGGAAACTTTTTGGCCCGAGGGCCACATCTGGGTATGGAAATTGTATGGCAGGCCATGAATGTTCATGAAATTGGAGGTGGGAGGGGGTGAGTGCTCTAGCTGCAGGTGCAGGCTCCGGGGTGGGGCCAGAAAAAAGCAGTTCAGGGTGTGGGAGGGGGTTCTGGGCTGAGGAGGGGGGGATGTAGAGGGGGTGAGGGCTCCAGCTGGGTGTGCTGGCTCTGAAGTGGGGCTGGGGATGAGGGGTTTGGGATGCAGGAGGGTGCTCCAGGCTGGGACTGAGAGGTTCAGAGGGCGGGAGGGGGATCAGGGCTGGGACAGGGGGTTCGGGGCATGGGGGAGTGGCTCGGGGTGCAGGCTTTGGGCAGCGTTTACCTGAAGCAGCTCCTCAAGCGGCTCCTACATGGAGGTGCAGCCGGGTGGCTCAGAGGCGCAGCCAGGTGGCTCTGCTGCGTGCTGCCCCATCCGCAGGCGCTGACCTCTCAGCTCCCATTGGCTGCAATTCCCGGCCAATGGGAGCTGCGGGGGCAGCACTTGGGGTGGGGGCAGCATGCATAGGAGGCGGAGGGGGGACATGCCGCTTCTTCCGGGAGCCGTGCAGAGTGGCCCCCAACCCTGCTCCCCGGAGCAGGGGCAAGCCCTAGATCCCGCTCCCCAGTTGGAGCTTGAGGGCCAGATTAAAACGGCCGGATGCAGCCCATAGTTTGCCCACCCCTGCTTTAGAGTGCGTGGACATACATATGCCTTCATTTAACTGACGGCCTAAAAAAATGACAATGAAGTGGGCTATAGCCCACAAAAGCTTATGCTCAAATAAATTTGTTAGTCTCTAAGGTGCCACAAGTACTCCTGTTCTTTTTGCGGATATAGACTAGCACAACTGCTACTCTGAAACCAATATTTTAATTGTTGTTTTTGTACTGGTTGGCATATCCTTCTGTTCACACACTGCTGTGTGCAATATGACGTACTGCATTACAAATATAAACAGATAGTTCTTTAAAGAATCCACTTGATAATGAAATTCAAAGAACATCAATTAGGAAGACAACACAACACATATATTTTATAAAGAGTACTGTGTTTGCAGAAATATTTGATACATTTTACTGCTGCTTGGATTGTGGGGGCAGGAGAGGAGGAGGAGGAAGAGAGAGATCGAGATCTCTACTCCTATTTATTTATACCAGTCATGGTTAAAGGAATTTCAATAAACAAGTAGTCAAAAATAAAACCAAAAGACTACAAAATATGCTTCCCTTTCTGATGTCTTGAAAACATGTAAATGAGCCTTGCTTGAAAGGTTTAGTTAGTCTGCAGGTTTAGTTTTTGTGCAAATCCAGCACATGCCCCCTTCTCTGGGGAGGAATCTGTAAGGCTGGGGAACTGGTAGGGCTCACGCCCTGCTAATCACATGCAGCCCAAGAATCTAGGCAAAAACGTGGGCTAAAAACCACAGCTCTTAGGATACCTCGTCCTTTCAGAAGCCCCTACACACAGCTCTGACACTCACTCCCACCAACATTCCTAGCTTGGACTGCTCATATACCTTGCTACCCTCAGTTCCTTAAGCACTGTTTGCAACGTCCCTCTCCTCTGATATGTTTAGATTATAGAGAGGAACTAATGCAGAAAGCTTCACCATTAGTTAATATGGAAAACCACTGTGTACATTAAACCCCTTTTCTGAGGGACCATGTCACATACAGTGGCTGCTCCCCAGTCCGTCTCTACATGTTGTATCCCTTTCTCAGATTACATTTCCCAGATCATGTGGTGTTAGCATAGAACTGTTGAGAGCATGGCATGTGGCCATCCTTCTCTTCTTTACACCCTCAATGGCCTCTATTAACATAAATTATTGTACTTATGCTCCCCTCAGTACTGTGAAAGGGTTAGGGCACCAAACAGAAACATCACCTCAACTCAGTTTATTTTCAAGCATTTGGGTATTGAAAAAAATAAGGATATTAATTTTAGCTTCCATCAGCTAAGGATGGACAGCGTGCAAGAACCCATTTTGTTCTTGACAAGAAGAAGACACAGTTATTAGGAATAGCGCTTCACTACCGCAGGCCACTTTCTCAACATTGTTTTCACTAACCAAATGCTCAGGACATATCTCGCATAGTCTGTTCTGCCCAACTACATCAGCATAAATGTAGAGTATTACCATGGACAACAAATAGAGTAACTCCAAACTTACACTGGTGATACCATGAGCTGAATTTATCCCTATATGTTGGGGGAAAAAACAGAATTAAGAAAGAGAGGACTATCAGATTATGAAGGAACAGCTAGTCATCTGCTTATCTCATTAGGGATAGTCCTACAAACTTCATGAAGAGAGACTTCATTCTCTATTCCAAATAATTGTACTGCGTCAAGTCACCAATGGGAGCAAAATCAGATATTAAGCTCAGGCTGCTAGAATGAGAGAGATTAAATTTCAAGGGACTTCGAGTGCAGGGTTACCCAGAAAAAAAATCAACCCCCAAAACTACAGTTTTAGGCAGATTAGTAAGAGAAATTTATACCTAAAAAGTTAGAGAAATCTTTCTTCCTCGTCACACTTTTTGTTTTGAGATAAAACAAACTTGATTTTCATGAACTTTACATTCAAGAAGAGTTTTGTCTGATTTAGGGAATACTGCACACTCTGTACTCCTCAGTAACTTCTCTAGGTTTTCTATCCAGCAGCTAATTTTTATAATTGCAAATGTTTATAGTTTCTAACCAACCAGAGACTTTATTGATTATTCATATTGCTATTTCATCTGGTGGCTCCTTTTTACTGAAAATTTTATACAGCTGCCTTTTTTTTCTTAACTTGGCACTGTGGGTACATGATAAATGTTTCTGATAACAACAGAATTTATCCAGAATCTCATTTTACATAAATTGAGGCTTAAATGATTTTGTAAAGCTTTTAATTCTATGGAATATAAGACAACACATTTGCAAAGCTTTTTTCTTTTTTTAAAAGACAGATGTTACCGCACTAACCGAACCCTATAAACTTGCTCAGTGGGGTTCCATACATGATGTAATGTTGGCAGCATAATAATACTTTGCACTTAGATCACAGAACAAAATGTATTATTGTGTATTTTGCAGATTTTACATTTAACTGAGAGTTTAAGTGACTTGTTCAAGTTCATAAAGCAAGTCAGTGGTCGACATAAAGACAGAGCCAAGCTCCCAACATAGTCATATGTTCTAACCAGTAGATAATTACTAACTAGGGTATCACTGAGAAAGTGCAAGTTACTTGTAGAAAGGATGAAAGTTACAGAACCTAAAAAGTGGGGAGAGCTAGAGATTTATGTGTTTATATAATGTGTTTAATAATCCTCTTATACTGAGACCCACATGGTGGCCTATAAATCCAGGCATGGAAGAGACCCCCATTGTGTGGGCCTCCTATTTCCACTTAGTCACATCTTTAGAATTGTTTTCTTAGACCAGACCCCGTAGAGACCTCTCTATGAGGTCCAGACTCTGAACAAAGAGAGGGAGATGATACACATCATCTCCTCTCCCTCCAGTGAGTCTCTGGAAAATATAATGCTGACCAAAATAAAAACAACAAAAAAATCCCATAATGTAACTGGGTAAATGTGAATGCTGTATGTGGGTGAAATTCCTCTTATTGTCCAATAGCGTTGCCAACTTTCTAATCGCACAAAACCGAACACGCTTGCCCTGCCCTGTGGCCCCACCCCTGCGGGAAGAGCTGTGGCTGGGGGTGCAGGCTGTGGGGTGGGGCCAAGGATGAGGGGTTTGGAGTGCAGGAGGAGGCTCCAGGCTGGAGTTCAGGGGTTCAGAGTGCGAGAGCGGGCTCAGGGCTGGGGCAGGGGTACGTGAGGGGGTGTGGGATCTGGGTGGGGGTGCAGGATCTGGGGTGAGGCCAGGATGAAGGGTTTTGGGTGCAGGAGGGGGCTCAGAGCTGGGGCAGGAGGTTGGGATGCTGAAGGGGGGCAGGGCAGGGTTGATAAAAATCAATGATTTAAAAAAAATCAGATTTTTTTAAATTTAAATTGGATTTTTTTGATAAAATGCTATTTGAGGAAAAAACCTATCTAAAGACAGTTTTAATTAAGATACATTATGGCTCAAAGATATCTCATCATGGAATAGGGATTATAAATTCTAACTCTATAGTATGAGACAATATATTCATGTAATGTTTAAGAAAAGTTTTGTAAATGAATTCCAATAGTTCGTGGATTAGGGACCCAATTTTATGGGGTTCCAGAGGCTTCTGTATAGATTATTTAGGTTACTCTTTCTATCTACTCAATGGGACTCAGTCTAGAAGATACTATCAGGGATGCCTAGTTTTGCAGTTCTGAAACTGTGGATTTGTGTCTCCAGAGATAACATGCTTGTTAACAGCAAAAATGTTTTAAAATAAATAAATAAATATATAGAGGTGTGAAATAACACCTCTGTCCCTCTGCAAATTTGTGTACACGGAGTCAATCCCTTACCTCTCTCTAAAAGTGCAAAGTTTCAAAAAGTTCAATGAATAGAAGACAGTTGGAGGCGGAATAGATCTGGACAAGGAGAAAAAGTCTGGAGATTAATGTGAGAAGGTGGGACATGCAGTAGAAACAAAAGTGAAACTGAGCAGCATATTCAAGAAGTCTTGAGGTCTTTCTGAGTGTAGCCTTCAATGATTTGAGATCCACCATCCCATTCTCTCACTAGAAGGGAAAACCTATAATGGCAGCAGGCTGTAAAAGAGACCCAGTTTGGGAATAAGAACCACTCAAGAAATATATGTTTGCTGATGATGTTTTAAAGAAAGTCACACCAGTGAACTGGTGGAAGTCACTTAAGCACTTGGATTCAGAGACTGTTGAAGTGATAATCTCACTTTTAACAGCAGTAACTTCTTCTGCTGGTGTAGAAAGAGTATTTTCTTCCTTTGGACTAATTCATTCCAAATTGAGAAGTCGTTTGGGACCTGAAAAATCAGGAAAGCTTGTTTTTCTTTTCCAGCTTATGAACAAACAGGAAAATGAAGGTGAAGACGACTGACTTTCGGGTGACCAGACAACAAATGTGAAAAATCATGACAGGGGTGGGGAGTAATAGGAGCCTATATAAGAAAAAGACCCAAAAATCAGGTCTATCCCTATAAAATCGGGACATCTGGTCACCCTAACTGAGTTAGCTGCAGAAGCCAATATTTTAAGTTTCTCATGTTGATCTGGCTGACATAGTCGATTTAATTTATTTGTTTTTTTAAATATTTCCTTTAACTATTTTAGTTAAAAACAATTTTAACAAAAACAAACCTGATTTTAAAAAACTTGAATGTTTAACTAAATTAAAAAATTCATATACTTGTTTTGCTAAAATATGTTTGCTGTTGAAGAAAAAAATCCAGAATACATAACGTTGTTGTTTTAGTTAAATAAAACAATTTAAATGTCTGTCTGGTAATGTTCTCCTCCTAATACAGCATGGCAAGAAAATCCTCCAAATAGTAATGATTAACCTGTTGAATTGTAGATAGTTCACCTCCCAATGACTTCATAAATATCTGCTTCAATTACCTTTGGTAAATGAAATAACCAAACAATCATTCATTTTCTGATACAGCTGTAAAACTAATCTAAAAAGTTTTCAAAATAAATCACTTAAAAAAATATATAGTGTGTACCTTCCTAAAATGAAACCTACATCTATCTGTGAGTTGTGAAGAATATATATTAAGGTTATAACAACCAACAAGAATGCATTTTTAATTAGAAATCAATGATTAAATCAAGTCTTCCTGACTAGTGATTTTTTTTAATCAATTTGATTTCAATCAAATCCACCCTAGGGCAGGGTGCAGGCTCTGGGAAGGAGTTTGAGTGTGGGAGGGGGCTCAGGGCTTGGACAAGGGTTTGGGGTGCAGGCTCTGGGAGGGAATTAGGGTGCAGGAGGCGGTTCCAACCTGGGGCAGGGGGTTGGGGTGTGGGAGGGAGCGTGGGCTGCGTGGCACTTACCTCAGGCAGATCCTGGTTGGCAGCGCAGCAGGGCTAAGGCAGGCTCCCTGCCTGGCTTGGATCTGCGTGGCTCCTGGACGCGGCCGGCATGTCAAGCTCCTAGGTGCAGGGGTGGCCAGGCAGCTCTGCGCGGTGCGTGCTGCCTGCACCCGCAGGCACCACTGCAGCAGCTTCCATTGGCCGCGGGTCCAAAAATGAGATGCCTGGCAACCTTACTGTCCTACTTCCCCCTAAACAACTACACAACAAGTGTTTCCCCAATATATTCGTTTAAATACCTTTAAAAATTATCTCCCATTTCAAAATCCTTCCAGGAGCAAAAGATTGCACTTACATCCTGCTACTGCCCCTGCACAAATGTTACATGCTGGATTAGCATAGGCACAGTTCTCCAGAAAAGAAACTCTAAGACTGTTGTAGAAACACATGAAGATACAGGATACCTGCCATCCTGTAAGAAGGTGGAGAGGAGGGCTAGGGCCAGCCAGCCCAGTTCAATGATTAGACCAAGCTGGGAAGGGAGAAGGGCCAAGATCCTCAGAGATATTTAGGCTCCTAACTTGCATTCAATTCAGTGGTAGTCAGGAACCTAAATACCTTTGAGAATCTGGGCCCAAGTGATTATAAAGTCAGCTAAGTGGCTCAGACCAAGTAGGCAGCTCTGCTACAAGTCCCATGACAAACTAAATTATTTCTCACCTCCTAATTATGACAATCAAAATACAATTTAACAATCTGACATACTGACCTAATATAATGGAACCAGGGGTGGTGGAACAGGGGAACATCAGAGGGCAATGGCCTCCTCACTTTTTACCAGCCACAAGGGCGAGCGATGCAGGGGAGAGGCTGGAGGGGGAGGCGGGGTCTTGGGGGGGAAGAGGTGGCATGGGAGTGGGGCCTCAGGAGAAGGGGCAGCGAGAGGCTGCAGCCTCAGGTAGAAAGGACAGGACTATGGTTCAGGCACTGTTGGCCCCCACCCTACGTTTAGGGACCTTCTGCTGCTCCTCATTGTTACATTTGCTCGTATTTCATGATGTGAAAAGCATGCATGTCTCACACACACACACACACACACACACACACACACACACACACAAACCACTTTTAGGCTTCCACAGGCTTGTTTGCAACTTGCAACAGTGACTTGTCATGAAGTGTTGCAACCACAGTAACTAACTTTTGTACAACTGCAATCTCTCAATTGTATGGTATTCTAAAAGTGTTAAAGTGAGGGAAATAATTCATATATCAATCACAGATAAATACTACATTCAGAGGAATTAATTCTTAATCCCCATGAGATTAATTGGAAATCCACATGATGTCCAAGTGCTAGATCTTGCTAAACATCGGGTTATTAGGTTATTAGCCTCAGAAACCACCCTGACATTATCATCAAAGAGGCTGATAAAGGAGGTGCTGTTGTCATCATGAACAGGTCTGACTACCAGAAGGAGGCTGCCAGACAACTCTCCAATACCAAATTCTACAGGCCACTTTCCTCAGATCCCACTGAGGAATACACTAAGAAACTGCACCATCTACTCAGGACACTCCCTACACTAACACAGGAACAAATCAACATACCCTTAGAGCCCCGACCGGGGTTATTCTATCTACTACCTAAGATCCACAAACCTGGAAATCCTGGACGCCCCATCATCTCGGGCATTGGCACTCTCACTGAAGGACTGTCTGGATATGTGGACTCCCTACTCAGACCCTACGCCACCAGCACTCCCAGCTATCTCCGTGACACCACAGATTTCCTGAGAAAACTACAATGCATTGGTGACCTCCCAGAAAACACCATCCTAGCCACCATGGATGTAGAGGCTCTCTACACAAACATCCCACATACAGATGGAATACAAGCTGTCAGGAACAGTATCCCTGATGATGACACAGCACAATTTATTGCTGAGCTCTGTGACTTTATCCTCACGCACAATTATTTCAAATTTGGTGACAATATATACCTCCAGACCAGTGGCACCGCTATGGGCACCCGCATGGCCCCACAATATGCCAACATTTTTATGGCTGACCTGGAACAACGCTTCCTCAGCTCTCGTCCACTCATGCCCCTTCTCTACCTACGCTATATTGATGACATCTTCATCATCTGGACCCATGGGAAGGAGACCCTGGAAGAATTCCACCATGATTTCAACAACTTCCACCCCACCATCAACCTCAGCCTGGACCAATCTACACGGGAGGTCCACTTCCTAGACACCACCGTACAAATAAGCGATGGCCACATTAACACCACCCTATACCGAAAACCCACCGACCGCTACGCCTACCTTTATGCCTCCAGCTTCCACCCCGGTCACACCACACGATCCATCGTCTACAGCCAAGCACTGAGGTACAATCGCATCTGCTCCAATCCCTCAGACAGAGACCAACACCTACAAGATCTCCACCAAGCATTCTCAAAACTACGATACCCACACAAGGAAATAAAGAAACAAATCAACAGAGCCAGACGTGTACCCAGAAGCCTCCTGCTACAAGACAGGCCCAGAAGAGAAACCAACAGAACTCCACTGGCCATCACCTACAGTCCTCAGCTTAAACCTCTCCAACGCATCATCAGTGATCTACAACCCATCCTGGACAATGATCCCTCACTTTCACAGACCTTGGGAGGCAGGCCAGTCCTCACCCACAGACAACCTGCCAACCTTAAGCATATTCTCACCAGCAACCACGCACCGCACCATAACAACTCTAACTCAGGAACCAACCCATGCAACAAACCTCGATGCCAACTCTGCCCACATATCTATACCAGCAACACCATCACAGGACCCAACCAGATCAGCTACAACATCACCGGCTCATTCACCTGCACGTCCACCAATGTTATATATGCCATCATATGCCAGCAATGCCCCTCTGCTATGTACATTGGCCAAACTGGACAGTCACTACGCAAGAGGATAAATGGACACAAGTCAGATATCAGGAATGGCAATATACAAAAACCTGTAGGAGAACACTTCAACCTCCCTGGCCACACAATAGCAGATGTAAAGGTAGCCATCTTACAGCAAAAAAACTTCAGGACCAGACTCCAAAGAGAAACTGCTGAACTCCAGTTCATTTGCAAATTTGACACCATCAGATCAGGATTAAACAAAGACTGTGAATGGCTATCCAACTATAGAAGCGGTTTCTCCTCCCTTGGTGTTCACACCTCAACTGCTAGCAGAGCACCTCACCCTCCCTGATTGAACTAACCTCGTTATCTCCACACTGATTTATACCTGCCTCTAGAGACTTCCATTACTTGCATCTGAAGAAGTGAGGTTCTTACCCACGAAAGCTTATGCTCCCAATACTTCTGTTAGTCTCAAAGGTGCCCCAGGACCCTCTGTTGCTTTTTATCGGGTTATTAGTTACTCAGTCTAAGGATGCCGAAGAGAGTGCAATAAATAATCCCTTCCAAAGTCCATTCTAATTATTTTTATTCCATAACCACAGTGTGCATGGTGCTTCACAAAAATAAAATAAATGTGGTCCCTCTCTCATGGTGACAGAGAGCTTGTAATCTAGCTGCAGACATGAAGCAACAAACAATAACCTCAAACAAAGGGCAAAAATAGGTGGTGTGGTGAGGAAATAGAACAAGATTTACCATAATGTTGCAAGGATTGTGTGCACATCTTGGTTTTTCACAATACAATACTGGTGTGTATGTTTATGCTCGTTAAATCACCTCAACTCCAACTTTTTCAAGAAGAGGTACAGGAAGAATTTGTGTTTTGTTTTAAAAAGTCTCCCCTTTTTACCTAAATCACACTGCTTTAAGAAATCTGATAGCACAAATGCAAAAGGACAGTAACTCTAAGGATCTACACCTTTGGGAAGACAATAAAACATGGGAGAAAGTATTTGGTGCAGCGTCTGCTATCACCGTCCACCTCCAACTGGTAATTTATTCCTAGTTTCCGAAATTCTAGGAGGGACGTTTGGCATTGATTTTGCTGATGCAACCCCTATATCAGGCATAGGCAATCTATGGCATACATGCCAAAGGCAGTGTGTGAGCTGATTTTCAGTGGCACTCACACTGCCCGGGTCCTGGCCACCGGTCCAGGGGGGATTTGCATTTTAATTTAATTTTAAAACCTTATGTACTTTACATACAACAATAGTTTAGTTATATATTATAGACTAATTGAAAGAGACCTTCTAAAAACGTTAAAATGTATTACTGGCACGCGAAACGTTAGAGTGAATAAATGAAGACTCAGCACACTTGCCTACCCCTGCCCTATATTATCTTTGTTCAGTAAGCACAGAACTCCAACTATACATATCCATAACAGATGCTGCAATGCTCACAAAATTCAATAATCAGTAAAACTAGACAATTCTGTGGGTGGGCAAGTCATTTGTTTTGCATCTGACTTTTAGGAACTTTTAGGAACAAAGAGGAGACCATTATTTTAATAAGGACAAGTATTCCGAAATGTAGGAGGATTGACTTTAGCACTAAAAATAAGACAGGGCAGGAGAGTCTTATGACCTAGTGGTTTGGTAACAAAGCAGTGTTTCTCAACCTTTTTGTGCTGGCGACCGCCTTTGGATTAAAAAAAAAAAATTGTGATCTCCTCCCCTCCCTTCCCCACTTAGACTTGAAAAAAGTGTGCCTCGCCCCCCTCCCCCACCATCTTAAATGTCATTACGTAAATTACTCAGGGCTGGCATTCGGGGGTGGCAAGCAGGGCAATTGCCCAGGGCCCCATGCCACAGGGGGCCCCACGAAGCTAAGTTACATGCTTCAGCCCCGGGACTTGGGCTTGGGCTTCCGTCCTGGGTAGCGGGGCTCGGGCTTCAGCTTCAGCCCCAGGCAGCAGGACTTGGGCTTTGGCGTCAGCCCCAGGCAGCATGGCTAAAGCATGTAACTTAGCTTTGCAGGGCCCCCTGTGGCATGGGGTCCTGGGCAATTGTCCTGCTTGCTTCCTCCTAACACTGGCCCTGCACTTGCAACCCCATAAACCCGACCCCCAGTTGAGAAACACTGATCTAGAGCACCAGATCTAAAAGCTGAATCTAACCCTACCTGTCGTGGTTCAATCTCAGAAACAGCAGCTCAGTTGGAAGCACCAACATGCACCATGGAATCCTTCAAACTCCCTGCCCTAGGGACTGGAGGTGCCAGGTAGTATGCTTATGCTCAGTGGCCCTTTCAGAAGCAGAAATGCAACAAGCTAATAGGTGTGGAGATGGAAGGTGGCTAGAAAAAGAGTGACATTAAGGAAGAAAGGGAGACAAGGTGACAAAGGCAGTGGGGGAATGAATGTACATGGCAGTTTCCTTCTATTTTTCCTGTTTGGCCTGTTGCTGCTGTTAGCCACAGGGCACATACAGCCTTTTGAACTTACGAAAGAGCCCACCTGCTTGGTAATAAAAGATCTAGTAGAAACTTGTCCTTGCCCGTGTGTTTCGGAGAAATTAAATAAAACATTTAAAATATCTTGCATAATGCTCTCCCTGTGTACTGGGCCTTTCTGAATATTAGCTTTAAATAATGGCATACTAGTATTAGAGGCTAGATAGTCCATTTGGGAGGAGAGTCATTGGCAGAGCAGTTCTTGCCTTTCCACTTCCATCCCACCCCAAAGTAAAAATGAGTGTACTACTGTCCTGGCTACATTTTGAGAAAACAGTTCTCAGTTATGTTATGGGTTGGGCACAACCACCACCTTTCATTTAAGATAGTTGTAAGAAACACTTAAGCTCCTTTGTGGTGCCTGATACCATAGTGGAACAATAACGGCCTCCACTGCAAATAGGCATATGACACTGCCCAAAACAAAGGCTCATGCATGTGGGCAGAGAGATTTCACTGTGAAAATTTGTCTGTCTTGGAAAGAAAGGCAGAAAAAGCCAAAGAAGCTGAGAGAGAACGCAGCAAGGAAGCGCCAGACACAGACACACTGGTAATGTAGCTCAGAGAAAAAGCTTAGAGAGTGCTTTTGCGCCAAGTGCTGGCTGGAAGGGGCTTGGAGCTGTGAGCAAAGAAACTTCCTCCTGTGTTCAGGCAACAGGATTTTCTACATTCTTTCTAATTATGGCTCTACCAATGATTTGAAGCATGACACTTAAACTGTGTCTGAGTTTCCCTATTTGTAATTGGGAAAAATACCTATCTACCTTTATAGGAATCTTTTGTTGAGTTAGTTCGTACAGTGATTAAAAAGCATAAAGTACAATATATGGTAAATGCTATATATTATATCATTCAACAGTTTCCAGAAAGAGAAGTTACCTATCCAGGCAGAAAAGTGGGGTGGGCAACTGGGAGTTGAGGGGAATCATCTCACTGACCCCAGGCTTTTCTCCCTTCCTCTTTCAAGAATTTTTTTTGATAAAGGAAAATGTAAATGTAACCTACACACTTCCTGGGTGTGGTGTTCTGTCCCATCTAGTGGCACTGAGACCACTTAAAGAGAGATAAAATGAGCATACTCTACAGCAGTGGTCCCCAACCTTTCAGTGTGGCGGGCGCCTGACAACTAGCCGCTGAGAAGCTCCGTCATCAAGAGGCTTCTTGGCGGCATTTCGGCAGCTGCTTGTCCAGCGGCCGCGCTCCTCTGCGGCGGGGCGCTCCCTTATCAGTAGGTGGGAGCATATAGATGCCCCAGCGGGCGCCATGGTGCCCGCGGGCACTGCATTGGGGACCACTGCTCTAAAGCCTTAACTACCAGCCAGTTGACTTTTAGCTCATGCTGTAGAGGCTCATGCACAAAGCTCCAGAGATCCCCGGTTTGATCCTGCCCCCCGCCGACCAGGGTCTGTCGGCCTTCAATAAACGCTTCCTTTTCAAGCTAGACCTTTTTTTCAAATTGGTGGGAAAGGAATGGAACACTGCAAGACCACTTATGCAGTATCAATGCTTCTCCTCTCCCAACCTGTCAAACCCACCCACATTTAATCATTATTTAAGCAGCATCTGGTAAAGAACTCTAAACTAAAACAATAAATGGCTAATTCCAGGGGTTTGGTTTTTAACCTTAGGATTTTCCCCTCACACTAGAGGGTTTAGTAAGTTTTTAGCTTTTCCATCTGAGGGCCCTACCTCTGTTGTGGCTCCAAGACTACTGATTTTGCCTCTCTTCAGTTTCTTGTTTTCTCACCTCTTTCAGTGACCCCCCAATACTATGGTTAGACATTGCTCATTGGTTCAGTATTGACTTAAAAGAATGAGAGCTAACTACCAAACCATACACAATGCATATATGCAGAGAATTAAGTTACCCCAAAATATCTAACTCATAACTTCTTGACTTGTTCAATTAATAATTCAGCCTTGACATTGCATTTCTTTTCTTATACCATATTTTACAAGATTACTATCATCCTTTGGCTTTTTAACCTCATAGCCATTGCAGGAACTGAGTTAGAATTCCATCTATTGTTTTTCCATTTCATTTGGAAAATCAAAGCTTTGTTTCCTAATTGTGCAAAACTGAAAGCAGACAGGTTGGTTATTTGCAAATTGTGTATTTCTAGTGTGCCCAAGAGATTCCAATTACAATTGTGTATTGCTTTCAAAATAAGATGTGAATTCAGAAGTCCTCCAAGTATCTGTATAGAATGTTTCATTATCTTAGTAAAGTGCCCCCAAGACAAGATCTTACAAGGTTTGTGCTACCACTCACTAATGTTATATATAGTATGTTGCAAATGAAACTGACTGCAACCTGCGATAGTTTAGATTGCATAACACTGTTTTTATTTGGGGCTTAATCCAACCTTCAGTCAAGACAGTGAAAGCCTTTTCTCCAATTTCAATGGGCACTGGATTGAGCCCTGTAATCCATGCTTTATAGTCACTCAGAGCTTTTTTTAACTTTCATCTTTTAGGCCTAAAACATCCTTGCCTAAAGGTTTCGCTTTGTTTTGGAAAGTTGGAGAAGGGAGAGTGTGAGGGAGAGAGGGGAGAGTGATTGAGCCATTTTGGTGCACAAGGAGTTGTGTTTTTTTTAATTCCATCACAAAAATCATTTATATTTTTACATGTACAGTCTTACAGCTGAAAAAGCATGGAGGTTAGAGATATAGTTTGGCCTGGGAATAGCTTTTACTGCAGAACAATACATTGCTTTGTTTCAAGGGAAGTTGGTTTTGATTTGATGGGAGTTATGATCATTTTACAATTGCCTACTGAGCACATACAGTACATATTTTTCTTGCTAAAGAAGGATATGCTCCATGATCCTAGGCCCATGGTTAAAGCAAAGGCTCCTGCACACCTTGTAAGGCACGTTGGGGCTGAAAAAAGGGTTCTAGACACTATGGGAAAGGAATTGCCTCCTATGCACTTTGGACCCAATTCAGCAAGATATTTAAAGATGTGTAACTTTAAGCACATGAATAGCTGCATTGACTTAAATGGGGGTACTCGCATGCTTAAAATTATGTGTGTCATTGTCAAAGCTACAGGACTAGCAGCACCTCTGTCCCCATCCTAATCCCGATAAGTGCATTGCCTCAACTGTCAGGCATCATGCCTTTACCTACATCCAGGTGGAATTCTGCAATTCTCCCACTTTTAGACCAGGCCTTGGGCTACAATACCCTGTGTATCAAATGTGATTACCTAGCAGGTCTGACTAAGTTCAAGTACTTGCAGTTCTTCCATTCAGGAGTCTCTGGCCAGTGACATACAGTGCCAAAACACCCTTCCTAAAATAAACAATACTTTGTTTTAACAGTAGGACAAAGAATTTAGAGGGAAGAAAGGATTTTAAAACAGTCTATATGCATGTCTATTTTACTTGGAGTCTATTCCCTGATGTTAACCTAGGTAGGCCTAACTTCTTCAGACATCCCAGGGTACGTCTGTGTCTCAGCCAAACTACTCTCCCCACTTAAGAGAAAGTCCCTTTAAAAAAAAAAACCCTAATAGTTCTTTTGATCTATTTTTGATCTCTTTTCCTGTCTTGGCTTTATCTCTTAACAACCCTCAAGTGTTTGCAGAGAAGTGATGCTTTTCTTTCCTTTCCTGCTTATTTTCCCCCTCCTCTCCCCAACAGTGCCCTATTAAATTTGCACAATATAGTCATATAGTAAACGTCCAAATAAACTGGTCAACATGCAATAGTCATAAATTATTACAGAGCAGCTCCAAATCCATCAGAGCCCTTAAGTACCTGGCTGAAACAGAGCATTTAGCAGAATTACTAGGATTATGCCCAGAGTGGCTCGGGAGGTGAGTACAGGTAAGTTAAATGCATTTTAAGCACCTTAAAACTGATTACAATTTAAACCAGAATTTGTAAATCAGGGAGGGGTTGAGACTAGGGCTGTAGTGGGCCTTGTCAGGTACACTTTTTGGCTGAGGCAAGGAATCTGGATTACACAGTTTACCTATGCTCTGTCCAATGTTTTGGAAGCCAATAGAGCTTCAAAAAGTATTGCATACTTAACCATTAAAAAAAATCCACTAAATCATCTCCCCCATACTAGAATGAGTGAGTTCTGTTTTCTCTGTCTCTATTACACTACAGACTCCTCCAAACAGGGGCCATCCTTATCGCTATATCTTGTACAATACTAGTCATATCGTCAGAGCAAAAACAAATACAGATTGTGATATTTTGGGATAATTTATATATCATAACACCACCAAAAAATAATTGTGAATCAGAAATTATAGTATCATGGTCAATTTGTATGTTTTATTCCCCTTGTCTGTGTATCAGATCCAGGATGACTTCAATGGAGTGCCATAAGTGTACAGGTGTGTACATGAGTGCACCCAGATGGCTCCAGTTGCAGCTCTGGGCCTTTGCTTGTAAAAGTTTTGGGGCTCTTTTTGTTTGGAAAATACTTAGTGCACTGTGGGTGTCAATGAAAAAATGTAAAATATTAATTTCATTTCTGAGTATAGATTTTTATTATATCATTGCTTACTGTTAAACAGTGTTATAGATCAAAGACACTTTACAAAACTCAAGACTTTTTCCCCACAGTTGAATCCAAGCACTAAGCACAGCACTGGATCTGTGTAGGGTCTTCCTGAAGCTTAGGTCATGTCTGTACATACAGTGCTACAGTGGCGCAGCTCTACTGATAAAGCTATGCCACTGCAGCATGTGTGGTGATGACACTATATGCCAGAGGTGGGCAAACTACAGCCCGCGGGCCCCTCCAGCCTGGCCCCTGAGCTCCTGTCCCAGAAGGCTAGCCCCCGAACCCTCCCTTGCTGTTCTCCCTCCTCTGCAGCCTCAGCTCGCTCCACCGCCGGCGCAATGCTCTGGGCGGCGGGGCTGCGAGCTCCTGGGGCAGCACAGCTGCAGAGCCGGGGCCTGACCCGGTGCTCTGTGCTGCACGGTGGCGTGGCTGGCTCCATCCAAGCAGTGTGGCTGTAGCGCCGCCGGCCACCCGTGCTCCAGGCAGCACGGTAAGGGAGCAGGGGGGTTGGATAGAGGGCAGGGGAGTTCGGGTTGGTGGTCGGGGGTGGAGGGGTGGATAGGGGTCGGGGCAGATAGGGGTCGGGGCGGTCAGAGAACAAGGGTGTTGAATGGGGGCAGGGGTCCCCAGGGACAGTCAGGAAGGAGAGGAGTGATTGGATGGAGCAGCAGTCAGGGGCAAGGGTTCCGGGGGGGTCAGGGGACAGGGAGAAGGGGTGGTTGGATGGGGCAGAGGTCCTGGGGGGGGGGGGGGCAGTCAGGAATGAGAGGAGGGGTTGGATGGGGTGGCGGGAGGCAGGCAGGGGTGGAGGTTCCGGGGGCTGTCAGGGGACAGGGAACAGGGGGGTTGGATGGGGCAGGAGTCCCAGGGGTGCCCCATCACAGGGTGAAAAGCAGGAGGGGTCGGATAGGGGGCAGGGGCCAGGCCATGCCTGGCCGTTTGGGGGGGCACAGCCTCCCATAATCGGCCCTCCATACAATTTTCTCAAACTGGGGGTCGGAACCCCTCAGGGGGTTGTGAGGTTATTACATGGAGGGTCGCGAGCTATCGGCCTCCACCCCAAATCCCTCTTTGCCTCCAGCATTTATAATGGTGTTAAATTAAAAACATTTTTTTACATATTTATTGGGGGGGAGGGGTCACACTCAGAGGCTTGCTTTGTGAAAGGGGTCTGTAGAAGGGCTCGGCCAAGGCTCGTCCCTCCGCAGGGCTGTGGGGTGTCCCACCGCCTCGCAATAGTTCGCTATGGGCCCAAGCCCTGAGTCAGGGCGGGCCAGTAAACAAACAGTCAGGAGCTCGGGCCCTTAGGCAGGGGCTGAGCCAACAGTTCAGTATGAGCCCTGGCCCTAGGTCAGGGCGGGGCAGCAAACAAACAGTCAGGAGCTCAGGCTTCTGAGCGTCTGGTGCAAGGGGGAGACTGCCACCCGTGAGTGGGGTGGCAGGGGGGACACAGGCCCACCCGCTCCACTGCATCCCAGCCCAGGGCCCTAGCAGCGGTAGAAGACTCACTGCTGTGTCAGTGGGGATCCTGACCGCAACACACTGACATTGGTTCTGGCCCTGCTGCGGCCAGGCCAGGGTCAGCTGCCCCTGGGCTACTTCTGGACTCCCCCTTGTAAGGTACCTGGGTTTGGCCGGCGTCCTCGGCGGTTTCCATCACCATCGGATCCTCCGGGTAACTAGCGAAGGGTAGGCTTGGCTGCTCCTCGGGGTAGCTGGCGAGGGGTAGGCGCGGCTGCTCCTCGGGGTAGCTGGCGAGCGGTAGGCGCGGCTGCTCCTCGGGGTAGCTGGCGAGGGGTAGGCGCGGCTGGCCCAGCCAGTCCTCGGGTCGGCTGCAGCCTGCCGGCGTTCCCCAACTTGGAGCTAGGCCATAGACATCTGGCCTCTCCGGCGGCTGGCTTTCAAGTGAGCTTTGCAGTGGGGCTTTTCTACTTCCTGTCCTGCGCTGTGACCTCTGGGGGAGCAGGCGCAGGACACACTGGCTCCGCCCACATTGGTGCTAGGGGAGGCTCGTCCCTCCATGGGGCTGTGGGGTGCCCCACCGCCTCGCTACAGGGTCACCAGTAAAAAAGTTTGAGAGCCACTGCTCTATGCCGACAGGAGAAAGCAATCCTGTTGGCATAAAAAAACCACCTCCACGAGCAGCAAAAACTACATCGGTGGGAGAAACTCTCCCGCCAACATACCACTGTGCACACGAGCACTTACACCAGCATAACTTATGTTGCTCAGGGGGGTGATTTATTCACCCCCCTGAGCGACATAAATTATGACAGCATAAACTGTAGTGTAGACATAGCCTTAATGTCAAATTTCATTTTGTTTTGTCTGTATGGGGACACTGGATAAGGGCTGCAAGCAAAACTGTCCTCAATTTATTTCACCACGCACAAGCATCATGAATCCCAGTCCTGAAAGATAACAAACTCCAGCAGTTTTCATGGTAACCAACATAAGCTGCCTGTGCTCACTCTCATGATCGTTCTCCATTACATCTTGAAGACAGCCCAGTTCTCCTCTCACACCAGTTTAATTCCACTGACTTCAAGATGTCACTCCTAGTTTACAAGCAAGATCTGAGTCATACCCATATAATCCTTAGCAGATACCATAATAGCTTTAGATTTGGAATATTGTATCTATATATTTTTAAATAGACAATTTAATCATCTTCTGTTATTTAGTTTTGTATTTTTAATGTCACGCAAACATATATATATATATATGTTAAAGTATTTCACTCACAACAGCTTTTTTCAGCTGCTACCAGGGATACAAACTTGATTGTGACACAAAACTCAAATTCTTCACAAGTCAGGATGGATAAAAAAACAGTAATTTAAAAAAAAATTAAATTTGAAATTTTATTTAAATTACATATATTTTTCTTTTTACAATAAATATATTTGTTATTATGATAAACCATATTATAGCCTAAATTTGCTTTAATCTATTAAAACTATTTAAATTAAAAAACAGTATATACTTGCTGTAAAGTTTCAAAGAAAATCAAACTATTGAACTGTTCGAAGTCACTAGCTAAACACCTGGAACTAAAGTTTGTTGAAGGTCTAAATCAGCCTTTGACCGCAGTACTCCTTCTGCAGGTGTAGCGAGAATACATCTGTTCTTTCAGTTTATCCAACTAGTTCAGTTCAATGACTAATTCATTCAGAATTAAAAACCAGATTAGAAGTTGAAAAAGTAGGAACGCCTGTTTTTCCCTTCCAATCTATGAATAAAAATGAGGTGTGAGAAGATGAGATCTACTACTGTAGTTCTAAAATCCTGAAGGACATGGTCACTAGAAACAGTCAAATTCACTAACTACAGATAGTATTTCTTTGTTTAATAAATCAGTTAGTTTTAAATACAAAGCATGTTTTGATAAACTTACTTTTGATCCCCTTATGTATCCAGTATATTTAAGATTGTTTGAACTAATAAAAACCACTTTAAATACTATTGTGTGCATTTTTAATTGAATGCCAACTTCCATCCACATTGAGTATAATATAGATCCTGAGTAAAGAACAATCATCTAGTAAATCAGAAATGAATCATTCTCCATTATCTAATATAAGAAAAAAGTGTAAAAATTAAGAATCTAAATAAATGTATGTAACACTATGTAATTGTTTAAATAAATGTGTATAAATAGAGCATTTCCTCCTGGTTACCAAAAAGTAGTACCAAATTTAGTGTAAAGGCTAGATTTAGTAGCAAATCACTATGTTTTAATGGTTACCAACACAATGGGAATCAGCTTTTCTTTAGGAAAGTAACTAAAATATGCAAATCTAAAACAAGATTTTAATCAAGCTTTCCTGCTTCTCCTTTAAGTAATGATTAAAATCACTTTGATTCTGATTTTAATCAATCCATCCGGTCGCAAACACATTTCTATATTTAAACATGCAGCGCTGGCAAAGGAACGGAAAACTGCCCTCCCCTAAAGTTCTGTTTAATCTATTAAAACCTGCCCTCCCCTATCTTCCTTTACATATTCAGAGAAGACAACTTGTCCTTTCCCCGGTCCACATTCTCTGCTGAGAGTGTGGCTTCGCAGCTTGTTAGCTGCACATGAAGAAAAAGGTGTGAAGATTTTATTTCGATTGTGTGCGGAAGCCAATGCGAGTTTCCGACATTGCTTGAATGGCACATACTGTACATGAATCTAACTCTAAATATGAAGTTACCAGCTTGCACGCAGTTGAACCACAGTACCATAAATACCGCCTGCAACTTAGCTTTTCACACACATCAGTTTCAATGAATGCTATGTAAACCAGTAAAGAGTCATTATTAAGTGTTTGGTCGTGTTGTGAAGCTGCCAGGTGTGCATCTTCCTCTGTGGTGCGTGCAGGACTCAGCTCCGATTGTCACCTCTTAGATCAGAGCAGTCACTCCTAGCAGCAACATAAACTAAAACACAACCGCCAGCAGCGCTCTGCACAGCAGGCTGCGACCCACGTAGAGAAGCACAACCAACCCCATTCACACCGAGCAGACTAAAAAGGACACAGAGGAGCCTTTGGCCTCCCACTCCGCAGAGCTCCCCATGCAACCTCGTCAAGCCCTAAGAATAACTCCGAGTCCTCGCTCTTCCCCCGCCTCTCCCTCCCCCACACGTCACCCCGTGTGCCCGCGGCGCGGGAGGCGGGAGAGAGACCCAGCCACCCCCGGGCACGGGCCAGCGGCTGCCCACCAAGCTCCCCGCCCCCAGCCATGTGGACGTTGCGGAGCTGGCTGCGCCGACGCCAGCTGTCCCGCCACAGCTCCTCGCCTGCCCCGTGGCGGGGCCGAGTCCCACTTACTGGGGTCGGAGGCGGGCCTGGCTGCCGCGGGCGAGCGCTGGGCTGCGCGGAGGTGGCTCGCGGACCCTAGCAGCAGCAGGATTCCCGGGTGCCCAGGCTTCCAACACGTGCACACACCCGGACCCAGACACAGCCCTGCCCCGCCTCCAGCCCCCGGCCCGCACCCCACGGGCCAATGGCAGCCCCAGGCTCGGGGACCTCCCCTCTGGTAACCGGGGGCCCTCGGCTGCGCGGTGACAGCTGCCCGATTTCACTGCTCCTGCTGGCCAAGCCCTTCTCCCGCTGCCTCTGCCTTATGCTGGGGAGGGGGCTGAGGGAAGGCTCCCCGCGCACCACCCCACTGTGCGAAAGGATCCGTGCCCTGTTGGCACTAATGCCACTTGCTCCCCAGCCCCAAGGAACGTACGCCCCCCTTCCCAACTTGCCTCTGTTTTGTATCAGCAGAACATAAAAATTGCCATTAGGAGAGCAGATCCCTGCTCCTTCTAGTCCAAGATCCTGCCTCTGCTAGTGGCCTGCAGCAGAACTTCAGAGAAAAGATCAAGAAACCCCACAAAAGGCAAATACGGGCTAAGCTGCCCCTTCCCCGTCTCATCCTTCTCTCTAATAGTTAGAAATTGGTTTAAACTCTGTTATAAGGGGTTCCCCCACCCCAATGTTTTTGTTGTGATTAATCATTGTAACTCTGGATATTCTTTATTAGCCATATGTGTCCAATCCCTCTGTGAATCTTGTTAAATTCTTGCTTTAGCAATATTCTGTAGCAAGGAGTTCCACAATCTAATTATGCAGTGTATGAAAAAGTATTTCCTTTCATCATTTTTGAGTTTGCTGCCCTTTGATTTAATGGAATTTCTCCTTGTCCTAGTGGTAAGAGACAAGAACAGAAGCACCTTCTTTCTACTATTCATTATTTTATATATTTTTATCATTTGCTCAATATATTTTACATCACACTTTTTTTAGACACTAAGATTTATGCAGCTCCACCTGTAATGTTTTTGTTGGGCTTTCACAAGTGGTGGTAACAGCCAGATTAGAGGGAAAGAAGCAGACAGTCTGCCTTAAAATGAGATTGGGAAAGATTTCTTTCAGGATATGGTCCCTATCAACTATGGGTTGAATTGTTTGATGTACACTGTATGGGTGTGGACGACTAGGGGAATGTGGTAATTCTTTTTTTCCCCCTGTATTGTAGCAGGTTCGCCCGGTACCTGGGTGATCCTTTCCATGTTGCGATCTATGTCACTGGTGGAGTGTCCTTGTTTAGTGAAGGCAGTTTTAAGGGTGTTTAGGTGTATATCCTGGACTTTCTCTTCAGAGCAAATTCTGTGGTAGCTGAGTGCCTAGGATAACATATCAGCACCTTGTTGTGAGATGACATTGCATGCAAAATCCTGCTGCCAGCCTGTGGGATGTAAGAGATTCCATCCAAGATCCATGACAGGGCTGCCAAATGCATGAGTATCACATAAGGTACATGACATGCAGAAGCTCGTCAATCCATAGCTTGTCGAACTTGTGTCTTCCCCCCATATGCTAATATTCAGCTAACATATCAGAGCTGCATATCACTTTCCCCCCATCCATGAATTTAAAATCTTTGTATACACTACAAACACCAAAAATGGCTAGGGGCAATTCTTACAAACTTCTCTCACACACATCACATACAACTGTATAACTTTTCTCTCATTACTGCTCTAACTTAAAATATGCCCATGATTAATAAAATCGCATAGACAATTGTTCTCGAAGTTTCTAGCTACCTACTTCCTTCTCCATTTGCAAAGCCCCCATCACCACAGTTTCTAGGTGCCAGAAATACTAACCACAACTTTTAAATTTTCAAAGAAAAACACAAAACAACGATTTATCAAAAATTATATTATCGCTTGAAATCTTAAACTTATAGCCATTGTAATATTATTTTGGTATGGTTGGTAAAATATCATTTAAGACATTCCAAATGATGAGGGCAGAAGTGACACATTCATCCATCAAGGTTATGCACACTGTGGTGTTATTTACCTCAGTAAATTTAGATAAGATTAAAAGCAGCAGTGGTGAAAGAAAACAGAAGCCAGAGCTCCAAGTAGTTTTTATTTATTAGTGAATTCAACAATATTTTTATTGGTTTACTTAAACAAGAGAAGTGTGAGGGATGTTAAATGGTTTAAAGGAATTTAGGTCTGTTCTACACTTAAAAGTTAAGTTGACATAGCTATAGCATGCAGGGCAAGTCGACACTAGAACACTACATCAGTGCAGCTGGACCAATGCAGCTGGGCCGCTGTAGCACATCTAGTGAAGACATGTTATGCCAATGGGAGAGCGCTCTCCCACTGGCATAATTACTCCACCTCCACGAGTGGTGGAAGCTGTCAGTGGGAGTCCGTCTCCCGCTGACATAGTGCTGATGTGGACAGCAATTAGGTCGATGTAACTTACTTTGCTCAGGAGGGTATCTTTTTCACACCCCTGAGTGATGTGAGTTAGATTGACTTAGGCGGTAGTGTAGACCAGCCTTTAGTATGAAAATCTACACCTCAGAGCACCATAGCTATGCCAACCTAATCCCCACTGCAGGTGCAACTAAGTCAATGGAAGAATGCTTCTGTCAACTTAGCTACCACCACTCAGGGATCCAAACCCCAAATAAATCTGTTTTACCCTGTATAAAGTTTATGCAGGGTAAACTCATAAATTGTTCGCCCTCTATAACACTGATAGAGAGATATGCACAGCTGTTTGTCCCCCCCCCCCCCGATATTAATACATACTCTGGGTTAATTAATAAGTAAAAAGTGATTTTATTAAATACAAAAATTTCAATTTAAGTGGTTCCAAGTAATAACAAAGAACAAAGTAAATTATCAAACAAAATAAAATAAAACACACAAGTCTAAGCCTAATACAGTAAAAACTAAATGCAGGTAAATCTCACCCTCAGAGATGTTCCAATAAGCCTCTTTTACAGACTAGACTTCCTCCTAGTCTGGGTCCAGCAATCACTCACACCCCTGTAGTTACTGTCCTTTGTTTCAGTTTCTTTCAGGCATCCTTTGGGGTGGAGAGGCTATCTCTTGAGCCAGCTGAAGACAAAATGGAGGGGTTTTCCCAGGGGCATATATAGTCTCTCTCTTGTGGGTAGAAACCCCTCTCTCCCTCTGTGTAGAATCCAGATACAAAAGGGAGTTTTGGAGTCACATGGGCAAGTCACATGTCGATGCATAACTCAGTTTTCTACAGGGTGTTCCCAGGAAAGCTCAGATGTGGACTCCTCATCCCCAACCCCACCCCAGAGCCTGCATCCCCAGCCAGAGCCCTCACACAAGGGCTGTTTCCTGGCTCTGCTGCATGGCACAGGAGAAAGACGGCTGTAGGCGGGAAACAACAGCAGCAGCAGCACAGCCTCTCCTGCCCCATGGCAGGCTACACTCCCCGCCTGCCCCTGCTGCCGCGGAGGCTGCCGCCACCCTGGGCTCGGGCCGCCCGGATCCCCCCGAGAGGCGCCTGGTTCCTGCTGCTCTCAGCCGGCAGGTGCGGGGCCCCAGCCGAGTCCTGCCCCTTGCGTCTCCTCCGCAGCGGCGCCCCTGCCCACGTCCTCCTGGGCGGCTGCAGCGGCAGCGGCTGGGGAGCCTGAGAAGAGGAGTGGCCCCCGGGCAAGCGGCGGAGACTCCGAGGTGAATAGGCTGCTGGCTCTGGCGCGGCCCGAGCGCTGGAAACTGACAGGTACTTGCCCCTGCCCCATCCCAGCACTACCTGCCCCCCTGCCCAGTGAGTGTTACCTGCCCCACCAGCCTCAGTGCCCTGCCCCACACTGTCAGCCACCCCAAGCTCATTGTAACACCAGCACCCCTTGGCAAAGGGCCCCCTGATCTTCACAAACAGTTGTCACCACGGGCCTGACAAACTCACTGCACCGCACACGTGTTTTACAGGGCACTTACCCACAAAGAAGAACGTGGGAGGAATCTACACAAGGCTGGTAACTTGTCAAGAGTGAGAATCTTTGTGAGATGTGTGCATGGGTAATATTGAAGGAATAATGTATTTACCTTAAAAGTCTGCTTTATAGACTTGGAGTAGAAATTAGTCACCAGGGGATAATGGCCCTTTGGGACAAGGGGGATTTGTCACCCTGCCTAACCTGGTTGTTTAGCTTTGAATGGGACACTAGCAGAGGCAATGGCAAACAACTGAAACGCCTTAAAGGTAAAAAGAAACATTACAAAGCCCTTACCCGTTCTGACAGGCTGTTTATAATGCTAAGTTTACTAGTTTTCGGAGGTTGTCGGGGAGGGGGGAGGAGAGGGGGGCGCAAGGTGGAAGTTTCACCTAGGGCGCAAAATATCCTTGCACCGGCCCTGGGGCTCCACAATACCTTAATCCACCTCTGGACCCAACTGGGTTTATTTTTAATTAAATCTGTTGGTTATCAATAAGGTGACTGACGTGTATGTGTAAGCCCTTGGCCTAATAGGGAGATCTCTTCAAGAGATCTATTGAGGGGTGGGTAAGAATGAGTTGGTCTGAGTCATTGTTGCTAGGCAGATGCACAATTAGTCCTCTACACTCAGAACTTTCTGGAATTGGATGTGGTGGGTTTGGGTGTGCTCAATAGGTTCCCTGTTGCTGGACACAGACTCCACAAGGGCAAGTAGTCAGGGTAACTGCTTTGCACAAGGTTATGTGCACTGTGTTGGGAGAAGCTGAACCCAAGGAACAGACAGCAGGCTGTTGTCCCTAACTCTGAAGCATTTTGCAGCAGGTTAGTGATATTGTTAACCCTCCAACAGAGCAGCCCTGGCAGCGTTAATTATAGAAAGGGGAAATGTGGAGAAAAAAAGTATTTTTTTTATTTTAATTTTATACTTTGAATGTTGTTTGATTTTAGCCAAACTGTTTTAGTTAAATTGTCTCAACCAGTATGATTCACCAACTTTTCTCTTATTTAAATGTGATAATGGGGAAAGAGTTATTTATATTTTGCTACTCAGATCTGTATTTTGTCACAGGTGTTTTTTTGTTGGTTTGTTTTTTTAATCTATATACATAACTGGAGTGGTTGGTTAATTGGTTAGCTGACTGGCTAACTGAATAATTTCAGTAGAGGAGGAGGAAGAGTCTGCATGGATTCCAGATGGAGATTTCTACAAGCAAGTGGAGGGAAGATGTTGCTTTTGACTCAGCAGACTGTATAGATTTGATTATCAAAGATTAACTGAGATTCAGGTGAACTCAACCTAAGCTTTTGGGAACTCTGAGTTTCTTCTCGCTGTGCTTCTGTGAGGAGTGGAGACTGACCTGTTTAGAAGCAATTTGTTTTTCTTTATTTATGTTTATCCATATCTGAAGATAATATAAGTAGCCATGTTATGTTGTAAAAATTAAGTTATTATTTATGTTTCTTTATCAAAAGATTTTATAAAGTTGGTACTTAAGAATTAAATTGATTCCTTTTGTTCGTTTGGACTTGAATGTGAGGAGATTGACCCTGTCCAATCCTTGCTGAAAATCCTCAGGGACTGAATTCTTGGTCTCTTGTATTTTTCTATGGGAGCTGGGTTTCTTTGGCACTGGAAAAGGGCAGTGAAGTAAACTCCAGCCCACCCAAAGATGTCTATACACTTGCAAGCAGTTGGCCCTTATTACAGTGATTTTATGGCCAGATTGTGCCTATCCCTTGCTTGGGTAGATGCAGAGGGATCCTCCCCCATTTATACCCCAATGTAAGGCCCCAATCTGTCACAGCCTCTGAACTCATGGGATAGCTCCCTTCTGGTGTTCCCAGGGGCTCAAGACACCTCATAGGGGCAGAAAGAGGAAGAATCATGGATTCTCTCCTCCCTGCTGTGCTGGTAAAAGTGGCTGTGTACAGAGATGGGGATATGTTGTATCATTAGTGATTCTGCAACATGCACACTTCCTCCGCATGCCAGGGAACTTTGGGACATAATTCCTCCCACACCTCCCTATAGGACAGTACAGCTCTACACCCTCCTCCCCCCTCAAAGTGAGCCAGTGTTTACATTGCACAATCAGGCCATTTATGTAATTGTACGCAAAGTCAACTCTACCAAACAAGCAGGACAGAAAAAGACTAGGAGAAGCAAAATGTTTAGTGATGCAACACTGCGTCAGTGACTGCAGGGCTGGAAGGAGTGAACAAAAGTCCTAGAGCCACTGATTGCCCATTTTTTTCTCCGTATGGGTTGACCTCTATTACTCTTATTCTCAATAGATTTCTCAGACTTTTCAGGTCCAGCATGGAATGTCATGCGTATGCCGGGGTAGGGCATGTGTGTGTGGGGAAATCTACAGTGTTAACTTCAACAGTACATCAAAGAGTTTTTCCATATTGCACACCACTTATTCAAAGGGATTACAGTACTATGAGGAAACCTATCCAGCCAAAACACGATCTCCAAAATGACCGTACGAGTTTTAACTGAGTATTGTAATCCATCAGAATAAATGGTGTGCATCACCGGAAAATCCTTTGAAGTATTATTGAAGCAGTAATTTTATACCAATCAGATCTGACAGTGACCCTTTACCTAATCTCACTGTGCTCAGATTTTACAACACATATATAATGTCAGATGGGGATGGTAACTCTGTGACACAACAGGATGAATTAAAGGCATCACAGCAACTGTACAAACTTCTACTCTTTTTGCAAGTTTCCTTGAACATTATCACTATTGTTGAACTTTATGTTTATTATTGTGGGAATACACAGGTCATTTTCCATCCCCTTCATTTATTGGGCCAGTAAAAGATTTTTTAAAATCGCAAATACAAAAAATTATAGCCATTCACCCTTTCCTCCCACCCCCAAAACTCCTACTGAAATGGTGCATGAGGAACGTAGGACTGGGCCCTCAATTTGTAAGATTTGTTTCTTTTTGTCAATTTCTTAATGAATTGCTTTTCCCTCCTCCCATTTCCCTTTAGAGAAGCTCCCATTACGATTCTCTATGGGCTCATTAAATTGTATCTATTTAAAGTACCACATAGTTATTAATGGGTTGCTTTATGTGATAAGTGAGCCTTTTACACTTGGGGGGGGGGGGAAGCTGCAGAGATTTTTTATATTTTGTGGCCAAATTTTTGAAACCTGGATCCCTGAAGTTAAGCTGCTTAATCTACATTTAGACACCTAATATAAATGTGTTTTCAAAGGTCTTGAAGAGTCCCAGTACCCCTTTCCTCAACCCTTTACAGTGGAATTGTATAATATTCCAAACTTTTAAGTAATGTTGGGTGTAAGCAAGTTTTCTAAGCAAAATGCAGGATCAGGCTCACCTTTAACTACACATTTTTTGCTACAACAAACTTTGATATGCTTCTCTTGCATATAATATATTAGATGACCACAGAATACATACACTAGTTAAATTTCAGACAGAATATCCAATCCTGCAAACTGTCCAATATCTATGCTCATTTTAGGGTTGCTAACCCTCCCAGATTGGCTGGGAGTCTCCCGGAATCGGCCCCAATCTCTCGGTTGCTATTGAAAGCAATCCAGAAGATTTTAATAGGCCAAAAGTCCAGTCGGCAGCACAGCGGGGCTAAGGCAGACTCCCTACCTGCCCTGGCTCCACGCATTTCCTGGAAGTGGCTGGCATATCCAGCTCCGAGGCACATGGGTGGCCAAGGGGTCTCTGCACGCTGCCCCCGCAGCTCCCATTGACCAGGAACCACTGCCAATGGGAGCTGCAGGGGCGGTATGCAGAGCCATCTGGTCACCCTTGAGCCAGGAGCCACAGGGACATGCCTAGGGTGACCAGACAACAAATGTGAAAAATCAGGACGGGGGTGGGGGGTAATAGGAGACTATATAAGAAAAACATCCAAAAATCGGGACTGTCCCTATAAAATTGGGACATCTGGTCACCCTAGACATGCCGCCGCTTCTGGGAGCCACCTGAGGTAAGCAACGCCCGGCCAGAGCCCGCACCCCCTCCCACACCCCAGCCCTGAGCCCCCTCCAGCATCCAAACTCCCTCCCAGAGCCCACATCCCAAACACCCTCCTGCACCCCTGCCCCAGGCTCAGCCTGGAGCCCTCTCCCACACTCCAAACCCCTGGGCCCCAGCACAGAACCCGCACCCCAACCCCCTGCCCCAGCCCAGTGAAAATGAGTGAGGGTGGGGGAGAGCGAGTGTTGGAGGGAAGGGGGATAGAGTGAGTGGGAGGTGGGGCCTCAGAGAAGGAGTGGGTCAGGGATGTGGCCACAGGGAGGAGCAATGGAGTGTGGCTTTGTGCAATTAGACAGTTGGAAACCCTCTATGACTGGTCCCATTTATATCAATGAGACTATGCCTAGGAGTAACCATAAATATGAGAATATGAGATTGCAGCAGCACATCCTTAAATATTTCATTTAATTTTTCCCCCTTCCCTTTCTAAGTAGAACTAAAAAGAGGACTCACTTTCTGGGACACTTTAATTAAAAAAAACTAAAACACATACACAAGTAGTTCTATTGAAATCAATGGGATTATTCACTTAGGGAGAGCAGGATTCAGTCGATGGTTTATTAGTTTGTGGAAAAACAGCTGAAGCCATATGTATCTATTTCTATAGTTCTGTAATTTCTGCTTGATTGATCTGTACAACATTTATAAAAAAGAAAGTAAATACCTGTAGGGCTTACAAACTTGGGCCTTAATTCTGCAGTATTTCTGCACACAGAACTCCCATTCACATCCAGGGGAATTCCACACATCCGGTGAGTGGTGACTAAATAAATTTAATCCCCATATAATTTCAAACAGATAATAAAGGCATTAAAAATCACTTTAGAAAGAAGTTAAGAAATTTTTAATAATTGTTTGTCATTTAGCATTTCTTTTTTTGGTAAAGTGATACTTATGAAAAATCCAGGATTAGATTTTTTTTTTTAACCTCTTTGCTCTGATATCATGGTTTATTACCATAGCTTTTAGTAAAGCCACTCTTTACATTTTTTTTGTTAATGACTTTAATTAACTGGTTACAGATTGGGGGTTGCATAGAAAGGTGACAAAGCTTCTTGAATAAATTCAATTGACCTTAAACTCTTTTTAGGTTTCTAGAGTAAAGGTGAGGGAGTTTTTCAAGTTTGTGTAAGGGATTTGTTCCAAGATTAGTGGAAAATTTAACAAATTAGCGTCAAGTCTACAGCACACTCTCTGAGGTCACACAGAGCAAAGGAGACCATTTAACCTCACAAATCAGTAATTCCACATATTAAGAGCTACATAATCTTTGGGGAAATGGAAAAGTGCTTTTTGTGAGGATTTGAAAGCTTGCAGAGAGTTTTTCAGGTTGACAGTATATTATTTTTTTATGGGATGGATTTAAAGTGCAAACTACTAATAAATTTCCCCCAAGGGTAAAATTCTGACAATACGTGATTGTCAGCTACATACAGCAGGTTTCTGATTAGAGGCACGAAGGGGGTGTGCGAAGGGGTGTGCGAGGGGGAGTGGTAGGGCAGCCGCAATCATTTTCATGCTTCCCCAGAACACTGAGGTTAGTGCCAAATACCAGGAGCAACCTGTGACAAGCCTCAGATGTTGAGCAACTGAAGTAGTGTCAACGTTATAAAAAGTAGTGCAAATAAGTATGTAAACTTTTCTTGGCACATCTGGGTGGAAAATATACAGTTTATTATTATCAGCAGATTGTTTACATATTAACCACTGCTGTACAGCCTCTTTTCTTGGCAGCTAGAACAGCCCACAAGCTCTACATTTTCTCTACTGGGGCTTCAATCTAGCAAGGTATTTAAAACTATGGTTAAAATTAATCATAGAATTATAGAATATCAGGGTTGGAAGGGACCTCAGGAGGTCATCTAGTCCAACCCCCTGCTCAAAGGAGGACCAATTCCCAACTAAATCATCCCAGCCAGGGCTTTGTCAAGCCTGACCTTAAAAACCTCTAAGGAAGGAGATTCCACCACCTCCCTAGGTAACCCATTCCAGTGCTTCACCACCCTCCTAGTGAAAAAGTATTTCCTAATATCCAACCTAAACCTCCCTGTAGCAAGGCAGTGGGATACCCCAAAGCCCCGCTGAGGGCCGAACCTCCCCTAACACCAACATGGGTGGAGCCACCGGGTCCGGCGCCCGCCCCTCAGAGGTCACGGCGCCGACCCGGAAGTATAAAAGCTCACCTGCAGAGCTCAGTGGAGAACAAGCCGGCGGAGAGAACAGACGTCTGGGTGAGCTCCTGCTTGGGAGACAGCAGCAGGCCGCAACCGGCCTGCTGACTCACCAGGCCAGCCGAGCCTACCCCTCGCCCGATACCCTGAGGAGGACTGGCCAAGCCTGCCCCTTTCCAGTTACCCCGAGGAGGAGCCGAGCCTGCCCCTTTCCAGCTATCCCGAGGAGGAGCCGAACCTGCCCCTTTCCTGCTATCCCGAGGAGGAGCCGAGCATACCCTTCGCAACCTACTCAGAGGAACTGATGCTGGTGGAGAGCACCGAGGACACTAGTACAGCCCAGGTACCCTACGAGGGGGAGTGTGGAAGTAGCCCGGGGGCAGCCGACCCCAGTCTGGCTGCAGCACTGCCAGAGCCGATGTAAGCAGAGTCAGGATGAGCTCTACCCTGACATCTGGTGGTGAATTATGGCGAGTGTGGAAAAGAACTCCAGGGGCTGATCTTGTTTGCATAGGCACACCCACTCGCCTGGCAGGAAACAACAGCAACTCAAAGTGGTTACTTTGGCTGGTGTGGGATCCCCAGTTTCTCTGTTATTGGGGCAGGAAGAATAAAGTTTTGTTACCCTGATTCTGTGAATCAAGGCCAGTGGAACTGGTGTATGACAGAAGGACTGAGTGAGTCATTCACCATTACCTAAGTAGCATTTGCTTGTCAAGGGGCATGGGTTACAAAACCCAGTGAATTGAGAGAGGTTGGGGGCAGGTATTGGTACCTGGTGGTGTGGGTCCCTTTTGTGGGCCTGAAACACCAATTGCACCTCCTCCTCTCTCCACTGTTGAATGTCAGAGCTAACTTTGATTCCCTTAGGAGTCTAGTTACGGACTGCTGAGCTGAATTCACTCTGGGCCGATAGTGCACCAGCACTGGGGCTCCCCTACTACTAGCTGAAATCACTAAGAGCTGAAATCACTGAGAGCTGAAATCACAAAAGAGCTAAAGCTATTTAAGAGCTGAGATCACTGAGGCTGTGTTAACTAGTGGGGGAGCCTGAAGCTATATTGCTAAGCTAACTTAGCTTAGCGGGGGCGAGCGGAGCGGCTGGAGGAGCAGCGAGCAGAGCAGAGCCTTGTGGGAGCGGCCCAAGGGACGGGCGGAGCGGAGCGGAGCAGTGCGGCTCACAGGTCGGTGAGCGGAGCGGAGCGGCCTGGCTCACAGGTCGGTGAGCGGAGCGGAGCGGCGCGGCTCACAGGTCGGTGAGCGGAGCGGAGCGGCCTGGCTCACAGGTCGGTGAGCGGAGCGGAGCGGCGCGGCTCACAGGTCGGTGAGCGGAGCGGAGCAGCTGCCAGAGCAGTTCGTGGGACGGCAGGAGTGGGACTGCGGGTGGAGTGGAGCAGTTCGTGGTAAGGCTGCGGTGGAACCCCACGGAGAAGCAGCCGGGTTGGCCTCGGATCACGTAAGGTGCCCCTTAACACCCGGCTCACCCCCCCCTTTTTGAACTCTGGGGCTGCACTGATCAGGGACAGAGACTTTGGGGGGTTGTCGGACTTTTGGGACTTTTGTGATTCTTGGGTTGCTGGACCCAAGAGACTTTGGGATCGGTGGACTTTTGGGACTTTGGTGATTCTTGGGTCGCTGGTTTCAAGAACCAACGGGAGAGGACACGGCCCAATTTGCTGGGGTGGGTCTTCGCTCATGGTTTGGTCTATGAACTCTAGTTGTGGTGTTTTCCCAATTTAATGCTATGTCGTTTACCTCATGTTATTAAACATTTTCTGCTACACCGAGGCTCTGTGCTTGCGAGAGGGGAAATATTGCCTCTTCGAGGCGCCTAGGGGTTTGTGTAAGATTTTCCCAGGTCACTGGGTGGGGGCTCGAGCTGGTTCTGTGTCACGCTGTTGGGAAAGGACCCCTATGTACTGAACCCGGCCCTTGCTGCTATCAACTTGGCCTGGCAGAAGGGTTACACCTATGTCAGTGTGTTGCGGCCAGGATCCCCACTGACAGCAGCGAGTTTCTGCTGCTGCTAGGGCCCTGGGCTGGGATGCAGGGGAGTGGGAAGGCCTGCGTCCCCCCTGCCACCCACTCCTTGGGTGGCAGACTCCCCCTTTCTCCTGGCCTAGAGAGGCTGTGACCTCTTGCTCCTTGACTCAGCCCCTGCTTAAGGGCCTGGGTTCCCGACTGACTATTTGATTGCTGCCCCGCCCTGACCTAGGGCCCGGGCTGCTACAAACATTGACTCAGCCCCTATTTAGGGGGCTGGGTTCCCAAACTATTGGCTCAGCCCCTGCTTGAGGGCCTGGGGTTTTTTCTGACCTATTGGCTCAGCCCCTGCTTAAGGGCCTGAGCCTCTAACCGTGTGTTTGCTGTCCCACACTACCGCTGGACCAGGACTGACGGCAGACCAGAGCGAGGCGGTGGGATACCCCACAGCCCCGCTGAGGGCCGAACCTCGGCCGAGACTACTACACGTGGTACCAGAAGTGGGGATCTTGCCCAGGATGTGGGCACGAGCCCTTGACCCCTGTGAGAAAGGGTCCAGGGGGGAGCGGTCCCCCACAGGAGACATGGATTTGACCAAGCTCTTCACGCTCCTGACGGAGAGCCAGGAGCGACAGCAGGCCTCCCAGTTCCAACAGCAACAGCAGCTCGTCCAGCAGCTGGGAGCCCAGCAGCAGCAGCTGATACAGGACCTGACTGTGCAAAACCGGGAGTTCCAGCAACAATGCTTACAGCAGCTGGCGATAGCCCTGCCCTGGCCCACGGGGCCCCAGCTGGGAGACCCGGACAGGGCTCCCCGATGCACCCCGCCTGTAAGACTGACCAAGATGAAACCACAGGATGACCCCGAAGCCTTTCTGGTGACCTTCGAAAGGGTCGCGCACGTTGCCGGGTGGGCGCCAGACCAGTGGGCCACCATCCTGGCACCATACCTGACGGGGACAGCGCAAACGGTGTACCGGGGGTTATCCACAGAGGATGCAAGAGACTATACCTGGGTAAAGGCGGTGATTTTTAGATGCCTTAGACATCAGCCTGGAAACCTTCCATCAGCGGTTCCGGGGCTCTGTCCTACACCCCGGGCGCCTGACCCCGGCTGGTGGCCCAGGAGCTGAGAGACCTGTGTTGGTGGTGGCTACAACCCGACAGGCGGAACCCCGAGGAGCTCACTGAGCAAATCCTATTGGAACAGTTCATCCACATCCTCCCGTCACGGGGGAGGGCCTGGGTCCTCCGCCACCAGCCTCCAATGGTGGCGGCTGCCGTTGCCCTCGTGGAGGACTTCCTTGCAGTGGAAGCCCCAGTCGGGCCGGTTATGCAGGGCCACCCTCCAGGGCCTTGCATCTGAAGAAGTGAGGTTCTTACCCACGAAAGCTTATGCTCCCAATACTTCTGTTAGTCTCAAAGGTGCCACAGGACCCTCTGTTGCTTCTCACAGATTCAGACTAACACGGCTACCCCTCTGATACTTGCCTCCAGGGCTCGATCGCCCCAACCCCAAGAGATGGGCAAGCACCCGAGTCGAACCACAGAATCCCCCGCGGAGTCAGGAGCCCCGGTATAGACGTCCCGAGGGTCCCCCTCGGCCTGCCCCCATGGGGCCAGAGACCAGGACTGGCCGCGGCCCGTGGAGTCCCCCTAGGAACCAGGGGGGAGGCTCAGCCGGACCCGGGTGACCTGAAATCAGGCCATGTTTTTCCTGTGGGAAGTGTGGGCATCTCCAACGGGACTGCACTGAGATGGACTGCAGCTTTGGGCACGTTTGCGCCAGAGAGAACCATGCCCGACCACCGCAGGCTACCAAGGTCACCGTGCCTGTAGTTGTTGGAGACTGCCAGACGCGGGCCCTGGTTGACTCTGGCTGTGGACAGACCCTAGTCCGCCAAAGCCTGGGCTTCCCTGAAGACCCCCAGCTGGGGAACATTCTATTGCAGTGCATCCATGGTGATGTGCGAAAGCAGTTTTTTCCTGTGACGTGGGGTCGAGGGGAATCTGCCAGTACCCTTTGCTTAGGTCAAGGGTCGTGAGGAAGCGGGCCTTGCCTAAACGGTCCAGCAGCTCATCTACCCGAGGCATTGGGTAGGCATCGAACTTCGAGGTAGAATTGACGTGGTGGAAATCGATGCAAAAGCGCTGTATGCCGTCTGGTTTGGGAACCAGGACTACTGGGCTGCGCCACTCGCTTTGTGATGGTTCAATGACGCCCAGCTCTAGCATCTCTCGAACTTCCTCCTCGACGACCTGCCGCATACGATAGGGTAGGGGTCTAGTTGACTCTCGGATCACCACCCCCGGCTCCGTCTGAATGGTATGGTATATGAGGGTCGTGTAGCCCGGCTGGGTGGTGAACATCCCATGGAATGCCTGCAGGAGGCACCCGGTCTGGGACCTCTTGCTCTTTGACTCAGCCCCTGCTTAAGGGCCTGGGTTCCCAAACTATTGGCTCAGCCCCCGCTTGAGGGCCTGGGTTTTTTTCTGACCTATTGGCTCAGCCCCAGCTTAAGGGCCTGAGCACCTAACCATGTGTTTGCTGTCCCACACTACCACCGGACCAGGACTGATGGTGGACCAGAGCGAGGCGGTGGGATACCCTACAGCCCCGCTGAGGGCCAAACCTCGGCCGAGACTACTACACTCCCCCAACTGACTACTCACATGCTTAAAGTTAGGTGTGCCCTTAAGTATTTTTGCTGAATCAGGACCATGCTAGGGGAGTTTCTTCACACTGAAGGAATGAAAAGGTGCTGTCTGTGATCATGAGTGTTGTCTGCCTGTAGTCTCTATTAGGGCTGTTGATTAATTGCAGATAACTAACGCAATTAACTCAAAAATTAATCACAATTTTAAAAAGTAATCATGATTAATCGCAGTTTTGAGCACACTGTTAAACAATAGAATACCAATTGAAATTTATTAAATATTTTGGATGTTTTTCTACATTTTCAAATATATTGATTTCTATTACAACACAGAACACAAAGTGTATAGTGCTCACTTGATATTTTTTACAAATATTTGCACTGTAAAAAAAATAGTATTTTTCAATTCACTTCATACAAGTACTGAAGTACAATTTCTTTATCATGAAAGTGCAACTTACAAATGTAGATTTTTTTTTTGTTACATAACTGCACTCAAAAACAAAACATTGTAACACTTTAGTGCCTACAAGTCCACTCAGTCCTACTTCTTGTTCAGCCAATCGTTAAGACAAACAGGTTTGTTTACATTTACGGGAGATAATGCTGCCCTCTTCCTATTTAAAATGTCACCTGAAAGTGAGAACAGGTGTTTGCATGGCAATTTTGTAGCCTGCATTGCAGGGTATTTACATGCCAGATATGTTAAACATTCGTATGCTTCATGCTTTGGCCACCATTCCAGAGGACATGCTTCCATGATGATGACACTCATTAAAAAAAGAGTTAATTAAATTTGTGACTGAACTCCTTGGGGGAGAATTGTATGTCTCCTGCTTTGTTTTACCCCAATTCTGCCATATATTTCATGTTATAGCAGTCTCGGATGATAACCCAGCACATGTTGTTCATTTTAAGAACCCTTTCACTGCAGATTTGACAAAATTTAAAGAAGGTACCAATGTGAGATTTCTAAAGATAGCTACAGCACTTGACTCAAGGTTGAAGAATCCGAAGTGCCTTCCAAAATCTGAGAGGGACGAGGTGTGAAGCATGCTTTCAGAAGTCTTAAGAGAACAACACTCTGATGCGGAAACTACAGAACCTGAACCACCAAATAAGAAAATCAACCTTCTGCTAGTGGCATCTGACTCAGATGATGAAAATGAACATGTGTTGGTCTGCACTGCTTTGGATCATTATTGAGCAGAACTCGTCATTAGTATGAACATGTCCTCTGGAATGGTGGTTGAAGCATGAAGGGACATATGAATCTTTAGCATTTTTGGCACATAGATATCTTGCAACTCTGGTTACAACAGTGCCATGCAAACACCTGTTCTTACTTTCAGGTGACATTGTAAACAAGAAGCGGGCAGCATTGTCTCCTGCACATGCGATTAGCTGAACAAGAAGCAGGACTGAGTTTTATTTTTGAATGTAGTGATTTTTTTTGTGCATAGTTCTACATTTGTAAGTTCAACTTTCATGATAAAGAGATTGCGCTACAGTACTTATATTAAGTGAATTGAAAAATACTATTTCTTTTTACAGTGCAAATATTTATAATAAAAATATAAAGTGAGCACTGTACACTTTGTATTCTGTGTTGTAATTGAAATTAATATATTTGAAAATGTAGTAAACATCCAAAAATTTAAAATAAATAGTATTCTATTGTTAACAGCGCGATTAATCGTGATTAATTTTTTTAATTGCTTGACAGCCCTAGTCTCTAATATGCATGAGAGGATGGGACATGGGACAATCTCTAAAGTCAGGTGGATTGTGATTTTTTTTTTTTTTTTTTTTTTAAGTCTCCTTAAAACATGAAATAGAGTTCAGTGCTGCAATCTGATCTGTGCAGGAGGATATGCAGCATTCCATTGAAGAAAATAGGGTTCTGCACTGGCATTGGATCTGACCATGAAGATTTGATTGCAAGGCTAGCATCATAAATAGGGAGAACAATAACACCTAGCAACAGCACAGTGGGGAATGGGAGACTGTGGGACTTAAATTGCAGTTTCTTTTTGAAAAGTGATAGTGCAAAAGTGGCATTATGGGGTACCATGGTCATTGTCTCTAAATGATATCCAGGACCAATGCCCTCAGTTTACTAATAAGAGATTATTTTTTCTTTTGCCCCCCCCTCCCCCAACTGCCAGCCCTGCAAACTCAAGACAGGCTTGAGAAGGCAAGTTGGGTTATTTTCTTCTTGTACATTATTACCAGAGCCAATTCATTCCATGCTTCTGTGGCCTCAATTCTCTTCCTGACACAAAAATGTGCTCCAAAAATCTGCTTTTAATTCACAACAGTGTTTTTTCCTCTCATGATTGTGAAGAAAGCCTAGAAAACATGACCCTAATAAACAGATGCAATGGCAGTCTTACAGAGTTTGATATGAACTGCCCCATTCATCTGAACTGGTAGTTTATTTTGAAATCTAGAGATAGCAATTTAAATGCCAGCACTGTTAAATAATTCACTGCCAAACATTTGAGCAGAAGCATGAAGCTAATATGCTTACTCTGCAATTCTATACGGTCTCCCACACCTATCAGCTACCAAAAGCCTCAGTTGTCCTCTACTCAGCTGCCAAAACCTCCAGTCTCCTCCTGGCACTTTCTGTGATGCTGTTAGGTACTGTCACAGAGCCCCAACTGACATTTTTACAGCATCACTTTACATATTAGAGCTGCATTTTGACCAAGATTTCCCAGAAAGATTCCATTGACCTCAGGGTTGTAGCAAAGTCTCACACACAGCTATTCTTCCCCTTTCCTTCGGTTGGGGACATGAGAAAAGAGCTTCCCACAGGAAAAGTGTGGGAGAGGGCGGCCAGATGTGGAAGACTAAACAACCCTGCTGTCCTTGAAAATGAGACAATATATGAACACATTTTAATCTCAGCATCTGCCTAGGAGAGAGGGAAGGAAGTTATCTGGATCATTCAAACGCACACTGGTTATACCACTAAGCAAACATTAGTGTCAGTATGCTCAGTTCCCTCCTTTATGTGTCAAGAATATTCTGAAATGCTCCCCAAGGAACATAATTTTTATGCTTGAGGCCTGTAAAAGACAGTGGATAATGTCATCAATACTATTATTAGGACTATTAGGAATTCACATATTCTGACGTTTTTTTTGTTTTTTTTTTAAAGCAGGTGGGGGGAAAAAATCCCAAAGCAGTATGTTTGCAGGTTTCCTCCCTACAGATAAAGATGTATATGTTTAAAATGGTAAGGAAGAATTAAACACTTAAAGTATGGGGTTGTTTTGCATATTATTTCAAATGTCCCCCATTTGTTTTATAATATTTGATCATTTGAAGCTGTCTGTACATTTGGAAAAAAATTAAGACGTGGGGCTCTTTTCTGAAGTTACCACTGGATTTCGCATTCTTCTTTATTTCCGGCCATGAACTCTTTAATACTAGACAAGAAGACAGCTGAACTGTTCCATCCCAGAGGTTACTGTGCTTCAGCAGTGGATGAAGTGATCCTTGTATACAGGGCCGCCCAGAGGATTCAGGAGGCCTGGGGCAAAGCGGGGGAGCTTGAACTCACCGGGTGGTGCTCCGAGGCGGCGGTGGCATTTCGGTGGTGGGGGGGCCCTTCAGTCGCTCCGCGTCTTTGGCAGCACTGAAGGGCCCCCCGCCGCCGAAATGCCACCAAAGACCCGGACCGCCGCCGGGTGAGGAAAGGGATTCTCGGCCAGGGCTTGTGGGGCCCCTGCGGGCCTGGGGCAAATTGCCCCAATTGCCCCCCCTCTGGGTGGCCCTGCTTGTATATTTAGTTTGTAAAGTTCTTTGGGGATCCTTCAAAGTGAAAGGTGATTATATATCTAAGATATTATTCATATGATAGACATATATATATATATCTTGGCTACTGCTCTTTATTTCATACACAACTAATGCAGTTTGTACTCACTTAATTCTGTTCTTATGATATCTACAATGTTGGCCTCTTAAGTAATGAAAGAGAGGTTTGATTTTTCTGCTGTAGAATTTGTGGATCGGCAGCCATATTTATGCCTTCTTCTGTTTTGGCACCCTGTCCTATAGCTATCATTCTTTAGGCTGAGGAGCACCAAATGTCTCTCCTGAGCCACTTTAGGTTGAGGAGCACCTGCCAGTACCATTCATCAATCAACAGGAGGGGCTGTTGAGAAACTGGAGGAGCTCCATCTTTCTCAAGACCTCAATGGGATTATTCTGGAGCACTCCTAAATTTTAATTCTAATCCTAATCAATTGTTTGATCTGAGTATAGTGTCTGATTGCTGGATGCAAGGACTGATTGCTAGATGGAAGGAGCCCATTTTATACAAGTTTCACAAATTAAAGGTAGAGGAAATGATTTTGATATTGTTAAGCGATTGGTTTTATTACTCATAATGCAAAGAGGTTAAAAGAAAAATCACTCTGGTCTAGTGATTCTAGCAGAATAGGAACCTGCTTAATTGGACCATTTTCTCTCTACAGTACAAAGACACTCCTTAAGAAAAATTTCCACATCTGCAAGGGTCTCTGTAGAAGCCCATGGGAGGGATAAGTAATTCTGATTCATGAACACATGCAGCTGTGGGAGGAGTAAGGCTGAAGCATTATGCTGCAAATGCTGGCACAAGGAAATATGCAAACTTTCCTGGCTTTAAAGATAAATTTGGAGAAACTTCATTAGAATCACTATGTTTGGGTGACAAATTGTTAATTTTCTTATGAGTTAAGTTATAGCTTTCCTGACTCAAAAAGCTAAATAGATTGTAGATAGCATTTTATAAAGAGAGGAATATTTGGGGTTAGATAGCATTAGGTTTAGGTTGTAATACTTATTTTGGTTCTTTTATGTAGCAGTGAAGTCATTACCTTGTGCTCTCTGCTAGTCAGTTGGTAGACTTTGTCTATGTGTTACATTATGATTTAGTCAGCTGTGATTGATATTTAAGTTTGTTAAAATTCAGACCCATTATCTTATATATAATATGTTAAACATATTATACATTAAGTATTACTAAAATACTGACACTGTGAATATAATCTGGATTCTCATATTGCAGTGTAGATCTGACTGATGGAAGTTAATCAGAGATTTGCCATTAGCATCGACGGGAGCAAGATCAGGCAGGCCTGTTAACCATTTAGTCTGGGTTTAATGTGCTATCTAGCCTCTGCACACTGAAATGATCCATAGGTTTTTTTAACTGGGGAAAGTTCTCTGTTTGATAGAGGACTTTGGTTACACAGTTGCAAATCTGGATACAACTGAACCAAGCTTTCTAGTGTGCCATTTCATTAACTGTATTTGCTTCTTCATCCTCTCTCAGCACTTAGCACTCTATGGCTTGATTCTTCAAGGTGCTGGGATCTTCCCACAAGTAGGGATGGAAATCCATTAGGAACCGAGGTCACTCAGCACTTCGCTCAATCCGCTCCCCAAAAGATATTCAGGTTTGTGGCACTGTGTAATTGATCAATGCAGACTACAGTGGCCTTACTCCATTTTGTTGTAGAGAGTACTTTCAATTGTTCATTGTTTCTCACATATTTAGGGGGCACCTGCAAAGCCAGAAAATGAGTGAAGCTCGGCAATGTGCTGAATGACCCACTAACCAGGCCATTGGGAAGTGATTCAGCACACAAATATGCTTTAACAATTCCTTTTACTTCCCCCCTGAAAGTCTACTGGCTTTCCTGGGTTTGCAGAAGCTCCACAATGGATCATTTTTGGTACATTACAAATACCTAGAAAATGTCCTTGTTTGTATATTGAATTCAGTGAATTTTCACTGTGGCTAAAAGTGACCATATAGCCTGGTTACTAGGGACATTCAACACATTTCTGGTCTTAATTCAATTTTGGGTTTGGCTTTGGATTTCCAAAGTCATCCTTAACATGCACTATTCAGAGGAGAGAAGTGTCTTTGAATTTTCTACCTCAAAAAGTCAACAGATTGAGGGTACCAAGAAAATTTCCCTTATACTTAGTGGGTAAACAATCAAGAGGCTGGAATGTAATTCTGGCAGAGGCCCAAAAGTTCAAATGCTGGTTCAGAGTATATCAACTTTTGGGGCCTTACCATGCTATGGGACTGAAACACAATTATAAATTCTTATTTTGACAGAAATATCGCCAGCACTGAGAAGAAAAGGTAGTGGGAGAATTTTAAAATTAATCCCAAGATTCCTTTATTTGTCAAGTTTCTTTCTAGCAGTTGGATAAGTGGGAACATGCACATGTAATGGGCAAAATTTGCTTCTCCATTTAGTTGTAAGAGACAGTTAAGGGACAAAGCCTAATAAAATCTGCCAATAAACTAGCACCATGTGGGCAGAAAGTTCGACTGTGTATTGTGACAAGATCTGTGGGGGTGTGTGTGTAGGTGTCAGAGAACACAAACTGAGGACAGATGAGAAGAGAGCAAGAAGGGAGAAGCAAGAAAGCCAAGCAGTAGCCTGCAAGGACAGTCTGCTCCTGGAAAAAGCAAGAGAGATACTAGCCAACAGACCCCAAAAACAAAAAAGATTGGGGCTGTAAGCTAAGAAACGGCTTCTTTTGTTCTTGGTCCATTTTACATTCAGAGGAGCACAACTTTGTGCATTCCTTGTAAATAAATAATATTGCATCAAAGAAAATACCAGACTCCATCAATTTTTACTTCCAGATGGAACTTCCCCAGGGTCCTGAACTTTGACTAGTCACTTGAGTCAAAAAGGGACAACAATATATTCTCTCACTCTGAATGCCTGTTACATACATTGCTGGATTTGACCAATAGTATCACAAGTTGTCACCAAAAGCACAATTCACCTCAGTACAAAGGGTATCCACCTGTAAAATCCCATTTAAATCTTCAAATTAGAATTTACATGATGTATACTCTTTGTGGGGGCCCCCTGCATGTGGGTGAAAGTAGGCACCAAAAACCTTACCTGTGTTTGTAGCATCCCCTGGGAGACATTACTGAACATGAGGGTCTATATGCTAGTTAGTACTTTTAACAAGATAGAGAGAGTGTGACCAATTTGTCTCTTAGCAGCAAGGTTGAATGGTAAAGAGTAATATATATATTACACACACATACATATATATACACACTAAACAATTAAGCATTTAATCATTCTCCCAGAATAGAAATTAACAACTAAATTATAGTGACTTTTTATAAGAATCACTTTATTTAGTAGCTTTAACTTTATTTAGTGCTACTTAAAACTTACTACTTAGCACTATTATAAGTGACTACTGGGAATAGTTGAATCTAGCATAAAAACAGATTCCTTACAGAGTAATAAGTCACTGTGAATACAGCTGCCAGAACTAGTATAAATAGGTACCCGTAATCATCATGTTGAGCTCTCCTGTGAGGTGATGCGCACCTTCAGTGTTATGCCCACACCATACAAACAGAAAAAAGTTAGATAAAAATCATAAGAGACTCTCTTGAGGAAGGTTGTAATGGGATACTACTTTCTTAAAAACCCAGAACTTTAATACACAGGAACCAAAAACAAAGAAAAAAGCAAGCTACTCTCTAAAATAGCCAGCCATATCTCACCCCACCTTCTTGTAGGCCAGCTTTGCAAACTGATTGCTGCTAGATGCAGATCGCAAGCTTCCTGCAGAACCCCCTAGCCTGCAAGCCTGGCAAGGAAAATCCTTGAGGATTTAAAATGATAGCTTACAATTTTACTATGCTTTTCAATACATCACATGCAGTTCTCAAGCCTTTGGACTATGTAGAGCCCCAGTAGAATTCCAGTGGAGTTTCTCAATGTTGTAAATATATTTTTGAAGCAGGTAGCTCTTACACTATTGTCAATGATTGCCTAAGTTTAAAGATGAAGACATTTATTCACTGAGCATTCTCAGTTTATGCCAGGGAATGTACAAAAAATAAAGAAAGCACAATTTCTGCTCCAATAAGCTTATGATATCTACAAGTCTGATCCTGAGAAATCCTGAGCTCCCACAACTCACTGAAATTGGGCACAATCTATATGATAGATGTAGCTAATATAATTCACAGAATACAGAAGATGCTGACCTCATTTGATGAGGACTGCCACTTGGTGGCTGGAAAAGGAACAATTTTATTTTGAGTTCTATATAGTATGGCTGCAGTTTTATATATTGTGACAGACCCAGACCAGTGGGGTACAGGAGTCTAGTAGAGGGCAAATATTCTGGTCACTGGATGAGTAGTTTTCTGTTCCCTGAGTGACCAGAGCAGGGGCTGTACTAGAGTAATCAGGAACCTGCTAGAACCAGTTAAGGCAGGCAGGCTAATTAGGACACCTGGAGCCAATTAAGAAGAAGCTGCTAGAATCAATTAAGGCAGGCTAATCAGGGCACCTGGGTTTTAAAAAGGAGCTCACTTCAGTTTGTGGTGTGAGTCTGAGGAGCTGAGAGTGAGAGCTGTTGGAGGACTGAGGAGCACAAGTGTTATCAGAAACCAAGAGGAAGGTCCTGTGGTGAGAATAAGGAAGGTGTTTGGAGGAGGCTATGGGGAAGTAGCCCAGGGAGTTGTAGCTGTTACAGGAGGCACTATAGACAGCTACAGTCCACAGGGCCCTGGGCTGGAACCTGGAGTAGAGGGTGGGCCTGGGTTCCCCCCCCAAACCTCCCAATTGACCTGGACTGTGGGTTTTCCCGGAGGGGAAGGTCTCTGGGCTGTTCCCTAACCCACATGGTGAATCTCTGAGGCAAGAAAATCCGCCAATAAGCATAGGACCCACCAAGATAGAGGAGGAACTTTGTCACAATATATATGCCGGGGTAGGTAACCTATGGCATGTATGCTGAAGGTGGCATGCAAGCTGATTTTCAGTGGCACTCACACTGCCTGGGTCCTGGCCACCGGTCTGGGGGCTCTGCATTTTAATTTAATTTTAAATGAAGCTTCTTAAACATTTTTAAAAATCCTTATTTACTTTACATACAACAATAGTTTAGTGTTATATTATAGACTTAGAGAAAGAGACTTTCTAAAAATGTTAAAATGTATTACTGGCATGTGAAACATTAAATTAGAGTGAATAAATGATGACTTGGCACACCACTTCTGAAAGGTTGCTGATCCCTGATATATGCAAACTAAAAGCAAGGTTTTGAACAGGTGTCTGACTGGTTGTGGTGATAGTTATATAAAATGATCACCTCACCCAATCATGCAGCAAATTATAAATGCTACATCCAGTTCTGTATAGCAGTTTTTACAAGACAAATTGTTTGTTACTTAAATTATGCTACCTTCTTGCAAGCCAGCCTGGAGGAGCATGTAGCATATATGTATTGTTAATAATAGTCAATCATTAATATCTCAATTTTGAAGAGAGGTGAAGCTTTTATTCCTTTTTTTTATTTGGCAAAAGAAAAAGCTCCTTGAGAAGTCAGCTGACTTTCCTGACTTATCACTGCTAAAAAGATGCTATACTACAACTAGAAATAAATGTAAATAAAATATAAAGAGCTAGATGGTAAATTCCTCTGATGCTGGGATACCCTCAAAGTATCAGTGTACTAACTGGTAGGCATGGTGCACCACTATGTTATGTTGTTCCCTGGATTCTTGTCTTAGCAAGGTAGCCATCGGCCAACTCATGTCAATGATACCATCGGCATCTGAACCCATCTTGCTTGTCATATCAGTATATGACTAAATATAATGGACCTGAAGAGTTTTCAAATGGTTTCTTAACTAGCATAACTGCAGTCAGTCAGCACATCAGCTATGGAAGCAATCCTATGGTCTTATATAGGCAAAGATGCCACTGAGTTCAATTAGAGTTTTATCTACAGGGCTACATCCTTTGTATATTAGCCGATGACAAGTCCCAGACAATGGTGTGTAGATACCTATGCTACCTGACATGAAACATACATGGTTATTGCTATTTTTTCTTGTTGTTGAATATTGATATAGGCTCAATGCTGTTCTGGAACAGATGACATATTTCCTGTCTTAAGGAGGTTAAAAATAGAGATACTTGGTAGCTTCCTACTTTGTGTATATACAAAAAATTAAGCAAAAAGCACCAAAGTTTTACTAATCTTGCTTTCCCTCCCCTACAGCATCTGTTACAGGTTTTGACAGAGGCATGGCTCAAGTCATGCGCTTAGCAGCTTTAGAATAAAACACACTTTTTAACTCAATATGGTTTTATTTAATTTGATAACACTTGAGGGTTTTAATGTCTACTTTGCCATTACTGTTAGTGACAGATACACACTAGTAGAGGATGGGGCAAGGGCATCCCTCTTGTAAATAGATCAGAATTCTCATTTCGAGTCTTTTGACTCACCCGATTGTCCTTTTTCTGGAACCTGATTGGTGTTACAGATGGTTTGAGCTCATACATTAATGCATACCAGAGTGGTCAGTCTCTTTTCTCTTGTCTGTAGACTTCAGACTTGGCCTAGCTGGTGGTTCACTTCTCCTTCTCCCAGAAGAGAGCAGGGTAAGGCTTCAAGTGTCATCATTGGCATGAGAGAGCACTCGTCCTGTCTGCAAACAGTTAGAGTTATGTAGGAGTCACATCTCCTCTACTCTGCTCAGGGACCACCCTTGTATCTTCAAAGGCCAATTAGGAATTCCTGGATGTTGGCTATAGTTCAAGGGTGACCAATCATTTTGTATCTGAGTCTGAGGTCATAGTCAGAGATTCCAGTCTGGAGTAGACATTTTCTTGCAAAATCCATGAGCAACCATAAGCAGATTTCCCTTCATAAAAAGGAAATGTGAGAGGCCCATATAAGAAGGAGTTGCCAGATTTCTGTCTAACAACAGAAGACCCATTTTCACTTTGCAGTTACCTTTTTCATGCATTCCGATACATTCCTCATGATAATTAGTCATGACATTAGGAAAATAACTCTGGGGTCTAGCCTAGTATCTTTATGGCCTATTCTATTACCCTTTTCCCCACAAGCTACTTTAACGTTTCATTTACCATTGACCAACTGAAGTTATCCAGGCCCCAAACTCAATTATGGACCACATTGTTACATAATTTAATGCTATTTGTAGGCAAACTGCCACTGAATCAGAAGACAACACTAAATGGTTAAAACTCCAAATGCTACTCTGCCTCCACTCCTTGGCAGTTACATAATGTATTATTTTGACTTCTGACAGATGATACTGAACATCCTGTCCTTTGCCAACATTTTGTACAGCTTCCAATGCCAATAAGGATTTGAGTTTGAATTTGACTATCCTGTTTAGTGAAAAGGAGATGCTCTCTCAAGACATGGCCACACTTGTGTCAAAGAATTTGGCAAACTCTGTCTGCTAGTTGTTCATTAAGATCATTGGATTGTGGCATTCCCTTCTGATGTCACCTGAGCAGCAATCAGCCTTCTGGGTGCAAATTTGCTCTAAGTCCTCAAGTTCACAATGGCTGATTAAGTGTTTCTTGTGTCTTTTCATTTCTGTAAATAAATTCTACTCTAGTTCTAGGGCTTGAGTTCCTTTAGGACTCTGGTCATCAAATACCATTAGACCCATGAAACTCTCCTTCACAAGGACAAAGTTACAATCCTAAAGAAATATAACTGATTATTTAGAACACCATGATATTTCAAAGCAACAGCCAGATAACCATCAGGAAGTAATCATCTAATTCAATAGCAAACAAGTTTAAGATTCAAAAGTTCCATTTGGACAAACTAAACTTATTCAAATCTCTTTGGTTTACAAATTAGGATAGAAATTGTACAGTAACAGGGATGGGGGTTTTTTAGTGTGGTTTTTTTTTTTTTTAATAAACCGACTGCTATGCAGTTCCACATCTGCCATTGTATTGCAGAGCAGAACTAGCAAGAACTTCCTATAACTTTGGAGGCCAGAGAGCAGAATCCTCTACAAATTCCATTATATTGACAGTTATGTTTATAGTTTATCAGTGCCTAGATATTATGCTAACATACTATATAAAAATTTAAGTAACACTGCTATTAGCTTCATCATAAAAGTAAGGATTTGATGCATAGCGATTGTTTTATCTGAGCCTATTAAAGGATACTTATTTAAATTAAAATGCAAATATTTTAGCTTTTTTTTTTTAATAATTAACAGGTAGCATTCATGGGATATCACTGAGGAAAACAGCCTGGTCTACACTATGGGGGGGGGGGCGGCGGCGGATCAATCTAAGTTACACAACTTCAGCTATGTGAATAACGTAGCTGAAGTCGACGTACTTAGACCTACTCACCACGGTGTCTTCACTGTGGTAAGTTGACTGCTGCCACTCCCCTGTCGACTCTGCCTGTGTCTTTCGCAGTGCTGGAGTACAGGAGTCAACTGGAGGGTGCTCAATTTATCGTATCTAGACTAGACGTGATAAATTGACCCCTGGTGGCTCAATCGCCGCCCACTGATCCGGCGGGTAGTATAGACATACAGACTGGAGTAAGGCCCCTATATCACAAACACTTATATGCGTGCTTAACTTTAAGTATTCCCATTGAAATCAATGCTTAAACTTAAACACATGCTTAACGTTCAGCAACACACCTATAGGTGTTTGCACAAAGGGGTGTCACATGGGGGTACTCACCCAGGTCACCATTCAGTTCAGTCCCCTTCTGGAGTCAGGATCAGTCCTAGGTGTTTTGCCAGCCAGGGTGGAAAAAGGTTTTGGTGCCTACCTGCCACTCTCCCTTCCCATACCAGCAAGCAAAATAAAAAAAATTGGTGTGGTGCGTCCCCAGAAGCTGACACCCAGGGCAACCTACCTGCTTGCCCATCCTTAAAACCAGTCCCATCTAGGGTACAGAAAAGAGTACACCCAGAAAACCCAGGGTCTAGTGGTCTTTATGCTAAGACTTCAATCCCCAGCTGGGACTTCTGTCTTTGCCTTTTTGAGTGCTGATGCTTATGCTTCCTCTCCAGGGCCGGCTCCAGGCACCAGCGCTGCAAGCAAGTGCTTGGGGCGGCCAGCGGAGAAGAGCAGCACATGCGGCAATTCAGCGGCGGGTCTCTCAGTCCCTCTCGGAGGGAAGTACCTGCCGCCAAAGAATGAAGCCAATCGCGGCTTTTTTGTTTTTGTTTTTTTTTTGCCTCTTGGAGTGGCAAAAACGCTGGAGCCGGCCCTGTTTCCCTCTTATGGGGGAGGGGAACCCAGGTCGGCCATCTCAGCTCCAGCCCAGAGACAGCTAAGAACCCACTCCTTCCAATCCCTCACATCTTCCTTCCCTGGGCTGCTCTTACCTTTTCCCTGTTTGTCAGTAACCCTGAGAGGTCGACAAACTCTGCTATTCCCACTCTGGAGTTCTGTCTTCTCATGTAAATTCTTTCCAAACAGCTACTGAGGAGCTTTCTCAAGGTCCTTCCAAGCCTCTTTGGCAGTGTCTGGCCTACTTCAGATCGGCAGTCTCTCTCCCTCGCCTTAAGGCAGGAGATCCCCCAACCCTTCTCCTGGAGCTGGGGGTTGTACTTCAAACAGGCCCCCCAGTCCTCCTCCAACAGCTGGGGTTGTATTTCAGACAATCCCTCTGTCTCTCCTCCTTTGAGCTGGAATTGTGATGTAAACCAGCTGTAGGGCCTTAGCCAGCTTCTTCAGCTAACCCCTTTTCCCCAAGCAGTTCCCAGAGCACTCAACAGGTCAGCCTTCTCCTTCTGGTGTTTCCCTGCTACCTGGGAGGAAGCAGCATATATGTTCATCCCTGTCCCAAAGCTCATCCCAACTGGCTGTGAGAGAGGGGGAGCCTTGCCTCACCCACTCTCCAAGGCTCCTTGCCCCAGGGCCTTAAATAGACAGTAATGGGATTTCTTTCCAAACACTACTTATTTCCCAGACTGCTTCCTCTCGTCCAATAGTTCCTATATCCTTGCACTCCTCAGACCTCCCAAAACCTTAAAAGGGTCACAGCATGTGACCAGGTGGGATTACCCCTAGGCCTCACCACCCTTAAGAAGACAGACCACCCTGTCACAGGAAGCTTTAGTGTCTAGTTATCATAATTATAGAAATAAAGCTATTGCCTGCAGTTATGCTGAGTGTAACAATTACAAAGGTTATTAATCCTAATGCTTTAGGGCAAAAACTGACCACCAGCAAGTGAAAGGAAGTAATTTCTCCCCAAAGTAATGAATAGCATTAGAGAACTGGTAAGATGTATTTCAGAGAATTTTCATCTTTTTCCTGAATCTTCTCACAGTGATCACAGTATACAAGATGAGATGGAGCATTTGTCTGTTCCTGTATGGAAATTCCTCTGAAGTAGAAACCCTTCAGTCATCACCACTCCTGAATATCAACCAATATATCCCAGTGAGCAGTGGGAGCTGCAAAAGCCCACCAGTTTTGAAAATCAGGTCACATAATATTAACCATACCTTTGAGGCTCTTTAATAGGTTTCCCATTTTTGTGAGAAAACCCACCAATACAGTAGACCAGTCCTCAAGAGTCAAGACTGGAATGATATAAAATAGAATAAACAACACTAATAGAAAAGCACATGATGCCTTAGGACTTTCTGTATTGCTAGGCACACTTCACACACAATAGTCTATTCACTGTGGACTTTCCCATGCCCAAGTATAAGAGCCAGAAGTGGTACTCCACATTAATAATTAGTCTCTAGAACCTGTCAGTTTTCTTGTCCACAGGGACTGATGCTCACATATGCAGGAGGGTGGAGTTGGGTGGGAGCGAAGGTCTGTCACTGTAATATGGGAGCTAGCTCCTCTCTGAGAAAGCTGAAAGTATTGAAGGACATCTAAAAGGTAAGACATTCAATGTCACTCCAATGTGCAGGGCCGTCCTTAAGCATATGCAGCATGGGTGCCTGTGTAGGGCACCTGAAAATTTGGGGCACCACCGGGACCATAGTCACTGACTTCTCATCTTGCCAGGGGGTGCTCGACACCTGCCCTCCGCTCCAGGCCCTGCCCCAACTCAACCCCTCCGCCCAAGCTCCTGCTCCCACCCCGCCTTTTCCCGCCTCTGCTTCTCCCCCTCCCTCCCAAGCTTGAACGCCACGAATCAGCTGTTAGCAGTGCTCCAGAAGCGCTGGGAGGGAGGGGGAGGAGTTGGCAAGCATGGGGCCACCAGCATGCACAAGGCATGGGGGGAGAGGGGCAGAGGAAGGGATCTTGGCGCCGGTACTAAATTTTCCCTGTGAGTGCTCCAGACCAGGAGCACCCACCCACTGAGTCCGCACCTCTGACCGGGACAGCAGGTAAAAGCAGGTCAGCTCCCACACACCCAGTGCATGCTGCAGTCTCCTTACTAGGCAGAAGACAGGAGCCGTATTCACAGAGCTGAATGCGCTGGCATAGGGGCACCAGTATTCACAGAGCCGAATGTGCTGGTGTAGAGGCACCAGTTGCACCAGCATAGGGGCACCAGTTTAATAATACTGTGTAGGGCCCCATAAATCCTAAGGACGGCCCTACCAGTGTGCTATAGTATCATCCCAATGAGCTTGATCCATAGCCTTGCTTAGATTTTTCTCAGAATACACTGATATAAACATGGGTTAGCAGCATTGTAGAGATAGACCTATAAGTATGGTTCCACCTTTAGAGCAGACAGAACCTCGCTGCCAATTTATGCATCTATATTTGAAGATAGCACACTGTGTTACATGACTGGTCACTGCAAGTTAGGGAGGAAGGTAAATACACTCTTTTTTTTTTTTTTTTTTTTTTTTTTCTTCTGAGGACATTGGTGATGAACTGTGATAATGGTGAATTATGCATTTGTTCTGGTGGTGTTAGGTGAGAATACAAAGATCATATTACCTAGAAGTTAAAAACTCCATCCAAAACATGAATGTGAGTTTTGTTCTTTGATCACAGCATCAAGCTCCAATGTGTTGAATATAGAAAGTATTAGTTGATGATAAAAAAAACCTCATTCATGTACAGTTGTAAAAAATCATACACAGGACAGTAACTGAACTGTCAAAGCAATGTTGTTGTTTCATAGATTGCATGCACTGAATGTAAACATCTTAAAAAGAAGGGTCTTGCATTTAGGACCCAATCTTACAAGGTGCTAAGCATCCCCATAATTCCCACTGAAGTCAGTGGGAGCTGAGGGCACTCAGCATACTGCAGGCTTGAATCCTCAATCAGTAGAGAAAAGCGTGTTTTCATTAGAACAGAAAGCAAAGAACAGTTTGGGGTGTAGGACTAATTCACAGAAAAATGAAGATTTGCAGCTGATTCACACAAAGTATTATCCAGCAACAATAACAGAAACACTTTCTATACTTAATGTAACCCTCACACCTTCTGGGTGTGGTGTTCTGTCCAATCTAGTGGCACTGAGACCACTTAGTGAGAAAGTTAAAGTGAGTGTGCTCTACAGCCTTAGCTAACAGGCAGTTCAGGTAGTGGCTCATGTATTAAGCTCCAGAGTTCCCAGGTTCAGTCCTGCCCAATGACAAGCAGGGTCTGTTGGCATTACATTAGCACCATTTGATGTGCCCTTATATTTTTTTTTTTTTTTTTTTTTAAGGGCACATCTTCACTACCTGCTGGATCGGTGGGTAGCAATCAATCTATTGGGGATCGACTTGTCACGTCTAGTGAAGATGCGATAAAATTGATCCCTGATCGCTCTGCCATCGACTCTGGAAATCCACCGCGGCAAGAGGCGGAAGCGGAGTCGGCGGCGGAGCGGCAGCGGTCGACTCGCCGCTGTCCTCACAGCCAGGTAAGTCGACCTAAAATACGCAACTTCAGCTACGCTAATCACATAGCTGAAGTTGCGTATCTTAGGTCGACCCCCGCCCCATAGTGTAGACCTAGCCTCAGTGGAAGTTGGAAAAGGGATTGCTCTATTCCTTTCCAACCAGACATGAATCTTTTTATTATGATTCACTATGCGATCTTTGATTCTATCTTACGTATTTCTGTCTCATTGGGTTCCACTCACCTAAAGCAAGGGAGGCAGCTACATATTTTAGATGTAGCTTTTTCCTACCCGTTTTCTACAGTTTAAGCTGAGGGTACTCTTGTGTGTGAATTTTTTTGATCATGTACAGACATAGAAAAGACAAGTCCTCTGGCATTCAGCTTAATCTTTTCTGTCAGGTACAACAGCCCGTAAGAACTCATTAAGCAAAAACGCCTCATCTCACAATGCCTCAGGGGAAAAAAGTCTTTATAAACATCCAGAGTAATAACATACATTTCCTCTTAGTTTTATTTTCACTCTCTGGGCCAACCTACCATTTATGGCTCTGCTTTGTTCCAGCACCTTTCAGCAGTGTGATCACTATAAATCCTCAGAAAACACAAATATACTTTGTTCCAAAGAGAGAGAGGGTTAAAATCTGCAGTTAATCCAGTGGTATAAAATCAAGTTCTTGCCCATAGTCTCTCTGGGTGAAATTCTGGTCCTTTTCAAGTCAATGAAAATTTTATATCAAGGGGATACAGGATTTTATCTTCTATATCTACACTGCTTGCTTAAATAGATACTCAAAGATCTACAGTTAAGAGTATGATGAGTTTTATTACTGTTATTGTGACATCATAACTATGATCCAAATTTTAATAGACAGTCACCAGTAAGCCTGCTACTTATATAGGATGGCCAGGTGTCTGGTTTTTGACCGGAAAGTCTGGCCGAAAAGGGGACCTGATGGTGTCCAGCTAGATCCACTGACTGGACATCCAAAGTCCAGTTACTATGGGCAGGGAGGCACAGAGTCATCACCTGCACCAGCCCCTACTCGGCCAAGGCCACCTCCTACCTGCATGAGGTGGATGCAGCTCCTAGCCCCAGCTCTGCAGGTGAGTCCCTCCCAACCCATGCAAAGGGGTAGGGGGAGAGGAGAAAAGCAGTGAGCAACCGGGAGAAGGAAAGAGGAACAAACAGAGGGTGGGGTTACAGGGGGGAGGGGCAGGGCAGGAGAGGGGTCTTGAGGGAAGAGGCGGGGCAGGGGTGTAGGCCAAAAGCCTAATGGGGGAAAAATTGTTTCAAGTAAATTGTACTCCATTTTGCTAGCTTTAAATTAGTTTAAAAAAAAATTTGTAGCCTTAAATTAGTAAGAAAAAATTGTTCTAAGTTTATTCTTTGCTAACTGTGTTAATTGTTCTTAAAAGAACAAAAGTTTTATGGCTGTAATTATTGCCTTATTTACTGTTTGGTGTGTAAGTGAAAAATGTCTGGCATACTAATTAACTAAGAAGAGACAGCAGGGCCGAATGGTCAAAAGGGAAGTAAAAAAGAGTCAAAAGGCACCAACTTTATTATCAAAATCACCCGGATGGCAACTTAACTTTTTTTGTTTCTGGGGTGTATACCTTTGCTTTAGGGTAGTTAAGCCAGAAGAACAAAATAAAAAACAGCTGCAGATCCTCCCGGTAACAACTAAAAATAATGCTAATTAAGAGCAACCTTGAATACCTTGTAATTAACAGCTGCGGTGTGACACAGCAAGGTCCATTGACTTGTATGGAAACTTTTTACTATTAAAAAAAGGTGTATTGCCATGGAACTTTGAGTTCATTCTGCATCAACATCGGAGCTTCAAACATGTTCAACAAAGACCCAGCTACCTCCCTCGTGTGCCGTTTCAACTGGCCACTGGAACTGACCAAACTGGTAATGATAAACACGCGGCGCAGAAGGACCCCCACCACCGAATGCTCGGAGGAGGAGCGCTGCCGCCTACGGCGGCAAAAACCCTGCTGCCGCTCCTGTATATGCACCTTTTTTTTTTTTTTTTTTTAAATGGAGATATCCCATCTCCTAGAACTGGAAGGGACCTTGAAAGGTCATCGAGTCCAGCCCCCTGCCTTCACTAGCAGGACCAAGTACTGATTTTGCCCCAGATCCCCAAGTGGCCCCCTCAAGGATTGAACTCACAACCCTGGGTTTAGTAGGCCAATGCTCAAACCCACTGAGCTATCCCTCTGTTGCAAGGGGTGGGGTGGGTAGCCACACCACTTTCCCCTTGCATAAGCATTTGATTCATAATGTAATTAATTCTATATGAATATAAAAGAGTCATTAAGAAGAGAAGAATCTAGCTGCAGAAGTTCTGGGTATCTGTGGCGGGGTGGTTACCCTGCTCCTGCCCTGAAGTGCTTAAAACAGCCCTCTCCCAGGGCTGTAGCAAGGGAAAGGCTGGGCTGATTCGAAAGTAGCCACAGCTGTGGCTGGCTTAATGAGGGCCCGCTGGCCCTTATAAGAGGGCTGGGGCCAGAAGCCAAGACACACACTCTAGCTACTTGGAGAGAGGAGGACTTGGCTGCCTGGGAAGCTGAGGAGGGTACCTAGGGCAGAGCAGTGCTGGGGAAGAGTAGAGGGAGCTCCAGCCTAGCAGAGCTGCAGGCCAAGGTGAGGGCCCACGAAAGGGTACTAGGGCTGCAGAGGGGCAGCCCAGACCTAGGAAGAGGCCGCTGGTCTGACCCCTCCTTGCCAATGATGAGTGGTACAGACTGCAGTCTGCCCCAGGGAGTGGAGGCTAGATGATGACTGACAGTTGCCACTGAGGCAAGGGAGGGATAGGGGGTGGGGGTTCCCCAGGGAGACCTAGACTAAGGGGGTACTGCCAGGGGGCAGAACCCTCATCTAGAAGGGGCACTGGGGTCTGGGAGGGACATGGGGGCCAGCAGCAAGTGAGACGGCAGTCGGCAGAGGGTGCTCCTAGCTGAAAAGAGCTAATTCCCTGGAGGTGCTGCACTGGTGAGTCATCACCCCGCCACAGTATCCACAAAGGTCACATATGTTAGCCCAATTATCCAACTGTTACAAATTTGATTAAAAACAACATTTTTATAAATGGAATTATGAGGAATTAAAGTTATACTAGTTATAGACACAATGGCTGAGTGTTGCACTGATTTACACCCTATATATCAACAAAGGGTATAAAATAGTGCAGAATTTGGTCGCCACAAATTCACTTCTCAAATGTCTGAATGGATTCAGCCTCTGGTTTTGGATCTTACAACACATTCCAAGTTAATCTTTTGGTGTTAGTTCCAGTACACTTTATCTTGTAGGGATTGTACCATTCATGAGTTATGGGCTTAACAAATGTTACAAAAATGTGTGATTATGATCAGGGCCAGCTCGAGGGTTTTTGCCGACCCAAGCGGTGCAAAAAAAAAAAAAAACAAGCCACGATCGGGGCGGCAATTCAGCAGGAGGTCCTTCGCTCCAAGCAGGAGTGAGGGACCGTCTGCCGAATTGCCGCCAAATAGTTGGACCTGCTGCCCCTCTCCGGAGTGGCTGCCCCAAGCACCTGCTTGGCAAGCTGGTGCCTGGAGCTGGCCCTGATTATGATGAAAGCTCTTTCTCTAAATTATGCTGTGAACATTTTATTTTATACAATAAAATATATAGCTCCGGATTTCTCTCTCTTTATGCCTACAGCATGACTGTGGCAGGCATGTCAACAGTTACTGCTAAATCCAATCCAAATACAGGTCACTCATTGAAAGTTAGAGCCTCACGTTGTTTAACAATTGTGGGGGGAAATATTTTCTGGGTTTGTTTACAGAAATAAATCTCCTGCTAATGAGGAGCCTCTTGTCAAGCTGGCATTCTAAATAACACAATACCTCTGATCCCAACTCTAGTCCTATTATGTGCACCTATTCAAGCAAACTCCTGGGTCTAACTGACTGTGAAATATGTTGTTATACACATTGTCTATGTCAAACTGTGAAAGAAGTTCAGACAAAATCGGAGAGACTATATCTGTTGTTTGAATCATACATCTTCTGATCATATCAACCAGCCAACTCACATTGCTGTCACATAAAAATAGTTTGTAGTCATAGGAAAAAAAGCTACCTAACACCGCTGCTCCTCCAAAAAAATCTCAGCTTTGTTGCTTTAATTTTTTCTGCAAAAAGGTCTATACCTCTCATCAAGGTGATTTTTATTTTGTTGGCAAAACAGCAGAGTTTTGCCACCAAAAGTAGCTTTGTCGTGTCGCCACTGTTTTGTTGGCAAAAGCTGCCTTTTGCTGACAAAACTGGGTAGTGTGTAGGGAGCCTGAGCACGTGAGTAGTATACACCATCCAGGCATCTAAGAAACAGAGTTCTCTGTAACACTTTAGAGCACTGGTCGACCCCATCCAATGTTCAACACCCTACTTTTTCCGCCTGTGAAGCATTTTTGTTACTGCCCAGAACACACTTTGAGTTCTCCATGAGTATTTAATTTCCTTGCAACTATTTGGAATAGACATCCAAAAAGTGATGGCTGCACATTAACCTAGGCAAAACAAAGGAATATAGGAATTGTCATCCCAGATCACACCAATGTCCCACATAGTCTGGTTTCCTGTCTCTGGCAGTAGCCATTAAGGTCCAAAACGTTCAGGATGGACAGTTGTACCCAGCCTACCATGACTGCTACCTCCATTGAAGATATCTGTGCTGCATGAAACATCTTCCACTACCTCTGTTTTTACCTACAGATCACCTCTTTTCTTCTCTGACAAGGACCCGTCAGTCATGTAGATTGCATGCGGCAGCTCAAGATAGGACTACTGGAATTCTTAGGGTTGTTAGCCAAGTCCATCAGAAACTCCACCTTGAACAGCAAGCAGCAATTTTTGAATAGGACTAGCCAGCAAGAGCATAATATGCCAGTACTCCAGACATCCCATTAATCCTAATCTTCAAAGCCTTCAGAGGTTTGGGAACAGACCGAGCCAAAGGGTTAACTGGAGACACAGTCAGAAGGTGGATGTAAGGGTCAGAGCCAGGAAGGAGCTGAAGCAGGTATAGCCAGGAGCAAGGCTAGAGACCATGGAAGCAGGGACAGGACTAAGCACAGCTGCAGGCTAAGAATGTGGTAAGCAGCCAATGAACTGCTGCTGCTACTTAGCTTAGTATCAGCATGCAGATTCCTGCAGCCAATCAGATGGTGTGGTCAATCAGACAGCTTCTGTTAAGGCCAGCTGCACTCATTGGGTTCCCAGGATAGCGGCTCTGCTGCAGGCTGTCCCCTGAGATGCCCATTTCTTGGGAGAACAAAATCCTCCTTCTTGTTTTGGCAGCTAGGGCGATATTCTGCTGAAAAGTGGTTGCCTAGAAACTGTTCTATTTCACTGGCCATCTCTGTTCAGCTTCTCAACAGGGTCTCTAATACTATCTTAAAGTGGGGCCAGTCCTGTCCCAACAGAACCGAGTGTGATAGTTTATGTGCTAGGTCTACTATGGGGTGGCCCTTTTTCTGCCTACTGTTAAGTGGACGTTAGTATAGAGGTAGGCCCTCGTGTGTCCATGAAAACATGTCAGGGACACCATGCCTTCTGAGTGGAGTTTGGCCTCCTTTTGCAGGTTTTCCCTCAGTAGGGTTTGTTTGCAACCCAAGTCCACCAAGGTTTGTAACTCTAGGTCACTGATGTGTACTATGGTTGTCAATTTTGAACTGACCAATGTTTGATTGAGGCTGGGGAAGTTTAAACCTGCACCATAACAACACTCCATGGTTAGGCAATTTTTCTTCATATGATCTTCCTGCTCACACTGGAAAGAGACCACCCTCCCTGGGAATCCTGTAATGGCAGGATATTCGGGGCTTCAGCCTGGTGCATCCTCTAGGGTATGAACTTCAGAACATGAGTGGGGAGTAAGCTATGGAAAAGCCTTTTTGTGAGGACTTACCTCTTGGGAGCGATGTTGGCCCTCATCCCGTGATCTCTGATCAGATGCTCCCCTCTTCAGGCATCCCTTGTTGAATCAGGAGAGACAGACTCCATCCTCCTGGGTCAGGTTAGTGGGGTCTCAGCCTCTAACTAGTTCTGTTAGTCTCACTGCTTCTTCCAGAGTCTCCAGTCAGTGTCTCTACATCCACTCTTGCATGGCAGTGGGGAGGACACTAAGGAACTGTTAAGGATGATCAGTTCGTCCATCTGCCTGCTTGAACTGGTCTCAGGTCTCATTAACTTCCATCCAACATCTTTGAGTTTCTGGGCCAGGGCCACATGGATGAGTTAAATCTCTGCTCTGAAATGTGATGTTAAGTCTCTTCACTTAATTGCAGCCCATCATATATGGCCTTTACCATTGGATGCTCAAGGGTGGATTGCAGCTCAAGGACCCTATAGGATGCCTGTGCTTCCCCAGTCAGGATGGGCACTAGGCAGATAGTCCATGTCTCATGTTTCCAGCAGATAGAAGTGGTGAGGTGTTAAAAAAGTCTCCAGAAAGGCCTCCGGATCGTCATCGGGTACCATCTTGAACAACACAGGGCTGCTGGACCAATTTGTCAACTCCATCCTAACCCCAGCTGGTGGGAGTGGAGTTGCCCTAATTGTTTCCCTCATCAATTTATCCAGCTGCTGTTGCTAGGTGGCTATCACGTCCAACATTCATTGGCTCTGTTGTTAGCAACAGAGGGTCCTGTGGCACCTTTGAGACTAACAGAAGTATTGGGAGCATAAGCTTTCGTGGGTAAGAACCTCACTTCTTCAGATGCAGGTCTCTGTTTTGAGTCACAGCCTGGGCTTCCTGCTACTGTAACTGAATGGCTGCTTGCAGCTAGCTTTTGCCACTGTTGGGCTTATAACAACGGTAGCATCAAGGTCAGCATTTCTTGTTGTTGTTCCTGTGCTGTTTGCTGATCCAGAGCAGCAGCCTGTTTGCTGGGCTAGCAGTCACAGGGCTTCTTCTATCTTAGGTCTTGTCAGGGCTTGCTTATCTGTGCTGGGGTTGTGAGGCAAGGACACAGAGGAATCCCACTTCTGGTACCACATGTGGCCTGATGCCTGAATGCATCAGCATACCCTTCTGGTCACAGAGTCAGCTCAGTCCAGCTGGGTGGTCAATCAATCCTCCAGGTCTGACTCTATAGTAATCACATTCTTTGGATAAGGATGATAGTTTCTATCCCCTAGTGTGCACGGGCTTCCCCTTGTATTTGGCAGGGAACTAACTGGTCCTTGCCCACAAGAGGGTTGGAGGCCCCCTTTGGTCCTAAGTCTGTGAAGGAGTAGATTAGAGAACCCAGGCCCATCCACCCCACTGGGTTCCAGCTCAGGACTCTTAAACCAGGCAGGCAGAATCAATCTTCAGTAATTCTCCTGCTGAGCTCTGAGTGCCTTCCTACCAGGGCCGGCTTTAGGCCAATTCAACCAATTCCCCTGAATCGGGCCCCGCCCCTAAAAGGGCCCTGCACCCAAGCTCTGGTACGGCGTACTGGCAAGAGCTGGTGTGCTGTACCCGGGTGGTCCTGCTTCCCCAGGAGGCAATTTAAAGGGCCTGGGGCTTCCAGAAAGGGCTGGAGCCCCAGGCCCTTTAAATTGCCACCAGAGCCCCACTGCTGGAGCCTGGGGTAGGGCTGCGGGGCGCTGGGGGCTATTTAAAAAGTCCGGGGCTCCCATTGCTTCTACGGCCCTGGCCCTTTAAATAGCCGCTGGAGCCCCGCCGCTTCCCCAGGGCTCCCACGGCTATTTAAAGGGCCAGGGAGGTGGAAGCAGGGGAGCCCCAGGCCCTTTAAATAGCCCCCGAGCCCCGGGCTGCTGATGCTAACTCAGTGGGAGAGGGCGGAGGAGGGGGCACTTACCATAGAGGGTGGGCTATACCCACCCCCTCTGCCCACACCAGCCCCGCACCCTCTGCCCTGACCACAGCCAGCCCCTGTTTCCAGCCAGCCCACATCCCCTGCCCTGGCTCCAGCCCTGCACCCCCTGCCCTGCCAGCACCAGCCCCTGTCTCCAGCCAGTCCCGCACCCCCTGCCCTGTCTGCAGCCAGCCCCTGTCTCCAGCCAGCCCTGCACCCCCTGCCTGCAGCCAGCCCCTGCCACACCCCCTTCCTGCACCAGCCCTGCACCCCCATCCTGCCTGCACCATGCCCGCACTATCCCCACACCCCCTGCCCTGCCACTGCCCGCAGCCAGCCCTGCACCCCCTGCCCACAGCCAGCCCCTGCTGCACCCCCGGCCCTGTCTCCAGCCAACCCGTCGCACCCCCCTGTGGCCCTGCCCGAAGACAGCCAGTCCCACATACACCCCTGCCTGCACCAGCCCTGCACCCCCAGCCCTGCCTGTAGCCAGCCCTGCACCCCCTGCCCTGACTCCAGCCAACCCCTGCCGCAGCCCCCTGTCTCCAGCCAGCCCTGCACCCCTTGACCTGCCCGCAGCTAGACCCTACCACCAGTCAGCCCCTGCCCTGCCTCCAGCCAGTCCCATGTCCAGTGGTGCCCTGCAGTTCCCAGGGCAGTAACTCTGCATACCTGCTTCAATGAGGGGGGCAGGGAGCAGCTGGAACCCACACATGTGCACACCCCCAGGGAGTGGTGGGGACCCACACATGTGAAACGGAGCTTATTTCAGGCCCATCTTTTTAAAAAAGAACTTTAGGTAGGGTTAACATACATCTGTATTTTCCCGGACATATCAGGCTTTTTGGTTCTTAAATTGCCGTCCGGGAGGATTTTTAAAAATTTAAAAATTCCTCCCAGGAAAATACGGACATATGGTAACCCTATTGGTACAAAAAATACATACTGTGTCACATCCCTTAAATCAGAACTTTTTATAGGGAACCGGTTGCTAAGAAATGAAAGGCTTCTTTTTTACATGTTTTTTTTTTTTTTTTTTTTCAGTCATCCCTGCCGGGGCCCCACCGAAAATGTTCGAATTGGGCCCCATACTTCCTAAAGCCGCTCTGCTTCCTACCTCTCTTAGTTTTCAGGTTTCTTCAGCCTATGGTTCAGGTCATCCCTTCTCTGGTGTGTTGTCACTAGTCAGGATGGCATCTTACCAGTTTGCTGGTAGCAACTTCTCTCCCTAGGCTGCTTGCTCCTCTGGTAGCCACCTGACCCTTCTGCTTCTCAGCTCTTTTATTCTCCCAGCTTTTGTGAGGCTGCCAATCAGGGTTGGCCGGTACTTCCTGCATTAGTCCCTTGGTTGCCAGGCCAGCATGGAACATACACATCCCATAACACTACCTCTTAATGCACAATCCAGGAAGATAATTAACAAGGATATAGCGTTAACAGAGTGTAGGGTGAAACTTTCAATAGTCAGAGGCAAGGTATTTGCTGAGGCTTTCACAGGGACTTGAGCTGGGTCTTAGACTGTGGAATATTCTGCTAGGGAAGATCAGAATGAATCTAATTGTTTTCAGAACCCAGTCCAAAACTCACCTTTTCACAGAATTCTACCTGTAGCTGTGGAAACTGAAGAAGGAAGAACAGGAAAAGAGAAGCAAGGAAGGATAAAACTAGGGTGACCAGATGAGAGGAAGAAAATATTGGGACATGTGGGGTGGGGGTCGCCGGCGGAGGAAAAAGAAAAAGCGGAGTGCCACCGGTGGAGCAAAAAACAAACAAAGGAGTGCTGCAAAATATCAGGACAGATGGCGTCTCGACCAAACATCGGTCAGGATGCAGAACAAATGCCTAAATATCGGGACACACCCGATTTTATCGGGACGTCTGGTCACCCTAGATAAAACACAAGTATAATTGGTCAAATTCTGAAACAGCAAACACAGAGTCCATTTTGATTCGTTTACAGGCTTAGCTACTGAATTTGGTGCCCAGAGATTGTGTTGATAGATGCTTTACCAATTAGATAGATAAGATTAGATCCATCCTGAAATTGGAGAGGGAAAAAGTCTCTTGGTTGACACAAGGAAAAATGTGAGCGGGATGGAGAGAATTCAATCATTTTTTTGCAATTTAAACACGGAGGTGTCTATGATCCTTGATTAATCAGCAATGTCTTGGAAAACTAAAGTTCTTCTCTGTATTTGAAAGATTATCACTTAATCTTAACCTCTTTTCTCAGAATGCTTGGTAAAACCTCATTGACTGTACTTTTGGAAAAATCAGCTTAGCTTCTTAACACCAGAATAGGCAAGAAGCCAAGACAATCAATCCCTCTAAAGCTGGGAAAGTGATAAGTCTTGTCAAAGATGTAGAAGTCAGCCAAAAGTGATTCTGACCACTTACTGTGATGGACATTTGTCACTCACTGCCTAGTACAGTGTGACATTTTGGTTCTTACTCAGTTACCAGTAAAAAAAATATTAAACTGTATTTTCCTGATACCTTTTCAATCGTTTGATGTAACATCCAGCTGTTTCATTCTATTTTTCACTGAAATTCAAAGTATTCTACTTGTTTTAGTGCTTCTAACAGTTAGGTCATCTTATTAAAAATCCCACATCCCTATATCAAGTCCTTTGTCCTTTCCTCTCATGTGCAGAGGGGAGCAAAATATTTCTTGGCAATGTGTCAGGGTTCCCACCCCCTAATCTTATATTCCACGAGCTTAGGTTTAAAACTTCCCCAAGGCATAAATTCCTTTCCTTGTCCTTGGATAGTATTGCTGCCACCATCAAGTGATTTAAACAAACAAACGTTCAGGGAGGGGCCACTTGGAGCCCTATCCCCTTCAAAATATCCCCTCAAGCCCTTTTACCCCCTTTCCTGGGGAAGCTTGAGAATAATATACCAACCAATAGGTTAACAAGGTGAGCACAGACCAGACCCTTGGGTTTTTAGGACACTAAAAACCAATCAGGTTCTTAAAAGAATCATTTTATTATAAAGAAAAAAGTAAAAGAAGCACCTCTGTAAATCAGGATGGACGATAATTTTACAGGATAATAAAAAGATTTAAAACACAGAGGATTCCTCTCTAGTCTCAACTTCAAAGTTACAAAAAGCAGAAATAAACCTCTCTCTTTGCATAGGAAAAATTCACAAGCTAAAACAAAAGATAATCTAACACATTTCCTTGCTTTACTTACAATTTTTGTAATCTTAGATGCTTATTTCAGGTAGGGTTTTAGGAGAGGTATTTTTTCCTGCCTGGTCCCTCTCTCTGTCCCGAGAGAGCACACACAAAGAGAGCACAAACAAAACTCCCCCCTGCCCTCCCAATTTGAAAGTATCTTCTTTCCTCGTTGGTCCTTCTGGTCAGGTGCCAACTAGGTTAATTGAACTGATTAACCCCTTACAAGTAACAGGTTTCAGAGTGGTAGCTGTGTTAGTCTGTATCAGCAAAAAGAACGAGGAGTACTTGGTGGCACCTTAGAGATTAACAAATTTATTTGGGCATAAGCTTTCATGGGCTAAAGCCCACTTCATCAGATTCATATAGTGGAAAATACAATAGGAAGATATATATCAGGGGTTGGCAACGTTCGGCACGCGGCTCGCCAGGGTGCTTACCCTGGCGGGCTGGGCCAGTTTATTTACCTGCTGATGCGGCAGGTTCAGCCGATCGCAGCCCCCACTGGCCGCGGTTCGCTGTCCCGGGCCAATGGGGGTGACAAGAAGCAGCGCGGACAAGCGATGTGCTGGCCGCGGCTTCTCGCCGCCCCCATTGGCCTGGGACGGCGAACCACAGCCAGTGGGGGCCGCGATCGGCCGAACCTGCCGCGTCAGCAGGTAAATAAACTGGCCCGGCCCGCCAGGGTGCTTACCTTGGCGAGCTGCGTGCTGAACGTTGCCGACCTCTGAGAAATATATATACACACATACAGAGAACATGAAAAAATGGGCGTTGCCATACCAACTCTAACAAGACTAATCAATTAAGGTGGGCTATTACCAGCAGGAGGAAAAAAAACTTTTGTAGTGATAATCAGGATGGCCCATTTCAAACAGTTGACAAGAAGGTGTGAGTAACAGTAGGGGGAAAATAGCATGGGGAAATAGTTTTTACTTTGCAGAAAGTAATGTAAAGAATTATGCTTACCTTAGACAAGCAGAACAATTAGGAGGTAATAGAAAATATTTTAATAAAGCTTTAGCTAATTCTTATGAGGCTCCTACAAGAGATAGTACCTCTATCATCCACTCTCTCTTTCTCCTCCCTCCATTCCTCTCTTTCCTTATACTGAGTGCTGTACAGTCTCACTCTTTTTTTCTCTCATGCTGCGGAGAATGGTTTATGCAGACCACTTACAGGTATAGCCCCATCCATTCAGGTTTTCTTCTTGAAAATTTTGGAAGTTGCTTTACAATCATTTTATTTTTATTTCTCAGACAGCAATACCATGTTCAGAGAGAAAAAAAAAGAGATCTGCTTTAATACAGAGGTTTTATTTGTCTCTAAGGGAATGTGAGAATTTTGGAAACTTTCTGAAATCTGCCAAGTGTTTGAAAAATGTCCAGGGCTTCTCACTCTACTGCAGAAGATCATGGGGTGCTGGAAGAATTCCCAGTTCTGGTTGACCTTCTGATTCTGAACTTTGCAATTAAAATAACTTGAAAAGATAAAATTATACTTCTCTCTTTTTATATTTCTCTCATATAATTTATGGAGAAATTCCCTGTATGGGATCTTGGATGGAATGTTGTAAAAACATTTAATGTATCGCAGCCAGTGTCATCTTGGGAACCCCTACATGATTCTTTTAGTGTTGAGATATACTTAACATTTATTCAAAAAAGAGAAGATCATTCACTATTATTCCCATTATTCATGGTTCACATTTGCACTTCAGTAGAGTTGGTTAAAAAAATCTCAAATTTTGAATTTGTTTTCTGAAAAAGGGATACATTTTCATGAAAAATGTTGTTGTGTATGGAGATTGTTTGTTTGTTCTAGTCTTCATTCTCTTTCCGCAGTTGTAGAATTATCATAGGACCAGGCCGGCCCAGAAACATCCTTTCTGGGGCTGCTAGCACTGCTGGCATAGTGGCTGGCCTACCTTTGCAGGATCCAAATATAGCTGTTCAGATGCAATGAGGGATGGGGAGAGGAATCATCTTTCCTTTTATTATCTAATCAACTAACTGGCAAGACAACGTGGCTAGAAATATTTCCATGGTCTGGGTGATGGATTCATTGACCCAAGTGAAACTCTGTGCCCATTAACCCCTTTGTTTGTCTACTATACCTTTTAATGTGTTGTAGCAGATCTGTACTGTGTTCTTCTGTACAGTGGGCACCCTTAAAATTTTGTACATTTTGAAAGATTGTAGCATTTCAAGTGGAATTCCCCATTCTCTACACTGTAAATATTGCAGAAAGGAGTAGGATCTTTCAAAACAGTGGAATTTTTTAGTTTGCCCACTGTATTCACAGTAGTTTTACAACCTGCTCTTCTAGTTATGGTGAATCTTTCTCTTAATAGGGAGATCTTTCTTATCTTGCCAATATACTAACAGCTGTTTTCCTCAATTTTGAGGACCCTTGGCCTAGTGGTCACCCAAATGAAATCCTTAGTAGTTCTACAACTGGATCTATTTTATTTCTCTCTTTCCTACTTCAGACCAATAGCATTTCAATTCAAGAGGACATTCTGACCATACAAGTCAGAAAGCTCCTCATTTCCATGGTTTCCTTAGCACAGCTCATTCCCTCTTTCATTAGATCTAGGGTAAGATAGCAATGAAACATTTATTTGAATGACTCTTAAAGTAAAAGTTAAAAGTTAAGCTAAATGGCTTTTTAACAAGGTTAAAGTTAAAACTGACCTATCCTCAGGTGCAATTTGTGTCACATGCAGCTTCCTGCTGGGCCAACTGGAGGAGAAGTTTGTGTCCAAGTGCACCAGCAAGGAGAAACTTGGGATATGCATTTTCCCAGAAAATGGCCACATAACAAACATAAACATATCTAGCATTTCCAGATCCATAAAAATTCATTCCTCTGGTTACATATACGACTACTGTAAAAACACAGATGCAAATTATAGGTGCATTTGCACACTTGGATGCACCCCCATGTTCTTTAAGTTAAGCATGTGCTAAAATGCTTTGCTGATACTGGGGCCTGAAAGCTGTCTTGTTCTAATGACTATTTGGGGGACTATATGGATAAGTTTAGCGGTCCCAATCTAGTTCTCAATGGACAGGTATCCACATGACAAAAAGTATAATCACTGTTATGCTTGGTGTTAATTGACAACTTGGTTGGAGGTTTCAGCAGATAGCTCAAGCATTGAATGGGCATGAAAAGTGAACTATCCTGTCACCCCTGAAGATAGTCCCTCTAGGTCAGGGTTGAGGTGCATTGGAGGAGAGTTTATTTCACTACCTGTGCTGTACCTCTTATATGGATAAACAAAGGATTTAAGTCTCCAGGGTTGTCAAAATGGCACATTTCATGAGCACTAAATACATATGAAAAATTTAAAAAGAAAAATAAAAGAGCTTACCACAGCTTTCTATGACAAGTACAGTTGTCATAACTTTTATTTAAACACTGTTTCTATGTGCAGTTCTCCGTGAATGATTGATTCAGTCCAAAACAGTAGCAAATTCTTGTAGCATATTCAAAGGTTGGTAAATAAACAATACTCTGTACACATTCCTTTTTTAGCACCCACTTAGGAATCTGAACTGGAGATGAAGGTACCAGTCATGTTCCCATTTAAGTCTGGTAGCTTTGCTATTGTCTTGAGTGGGAGAAGGACTAGGTTGAGTTGGCACAAAATGTACCCAATGGTGATATCAATGGTGACAGGCAGGAGTGCTGGAACAATGTATATAGTGGAGGTGCTGAAAGCCATTGAACCAAACTGTAAACCCTGTAAATAATGGAAAGCACTTCAAGCCAGGGGTGCACCTATGGTGACAGGGCACTGTAAATTGGAAGCATCTTTCTTACTCCAAAATGATGATGTTCTCTTTCAATTTTCCCTATTGTACTGACAGCAATGACTGCCAAATGATGATAACATAAGCAGTGCACCATATTAGTTGTAACTACAAAGGAAACATTTAATGACTGGATAATTCTTAGCAGTTGTCTGTGCAAAAACGATCAGAAGAAAGAAAAAAGTGCCACAAGTTAAATTTTTGTGAGATTCAAACCCTAGTAAATGCAAGCAAGTTTATGGATCCCACTCAATGTATTTTCAAGCAAGGCAGTGCATCCCCGGCCCTCATTCCAGATCAAAATTAGATACTGGGAAATGAAACATTAAAACCTCCCACCCTATTAGTTGATGATGGCTAGTGGTGTCTCAAAACAGAGGAGTTCAGGTCCTGCACAGAGATGTAGAACTCCTCCATGAAGTTAAGATTTATGCAGGGAAGCACACACACACACACATCTGGACCTCCAACCAGGGCTTTCCTGCAGGGTCTGCAGGAGGGTGCAGCAATCCCCAGGCAGGCATGGCCCTGGCCAGTTTCAGGGTAGACTCTCATCCCCCGTTAGGGAGCGTGTTTAAGCCATCCGAGCATGCTCAGCAAATAACATCCACTGAAGCAGCTTCAGAAACAGGGAAGAGTGTGCAAAAATGGGGGTGAGAAAGGGTGAGAGTCAGAGGTGAAAGTAAGCCCGTGTGGGCCCTTAAAAGTGCTGCCCGAGCCCAGCTACCGGAGCTCCAGCGGTGCTTTTAAAGGGCCCGGGGCTCCCCACAGTGGCTGGAGCCCCGGGCCCTTTAAATCACCTCTGGAGCCCTGCAGCCACTACCCTAGCCCTAGCCTGAGCCCTGCTGCCCAGGGTAGTGGCAGCGGGGCTCCCACGGTGACTTAAAGGGCCTGTATCAGAGGGGTAGCCGTGTTAGTCTGAATCTGTAAAAAGCAACAGAGGGTCCTGTGGCGCCTTTGAAAGGTGGAGGGGAGGGTAGCTGCTGACTGACACCGCGCAGGCATCATCCCCATCCTTTTGCGCTTTTTTCGCGTTAGTGTGCGTGCGCCTCCCCCAGCCACAGGACCCTCTGTTGCTTTTTAAAGGGCCTGGTAGCTCCAGGGTGATTTAAAGGCCGTGGGGCTCTCAGCCACAGCCAGAGCCCCAGGCCTTTAAATCTTGAAAGGCCCCACCTCTTCCAGTTGAGGCCATGCCCCACTCAGGACTCCGGGGTACAGCTAAGTCCTTTAAACTACTTTCACCCCTGGTGTGAGTTGCAAAAATAAGGGAGAAGGGCTGGCGCTCCATAGCTCCCTGTACACACAATGGTGGCACTAAAGTCCCAGTCCAGCCCAATGCCTACACAATGCAGCCGTGCTCTATCAGGAAAGCTGTAAACAGCTGCCCACTAGGGATTGATCCAGTTACTCTCTCTCATGCCAGCCCCATCTCTCCCCAGGGTTAAATGCTTCCTTCCAGGTGTTTAAAAGAATATCCTGCCAATATCATCAGTGCTCACGCACTCTTTTTGCCCCATGTACACCCAGCTGAAAGCAGAGAAGAGGCATGAAACGGGCTAGGGGAGGGTAGCTGCCGACTGACACCGCGCAGGCATCATCCCCATCCTTTTGCGCTTTTTTCGCGTTAGTGTGCGTGCGCCTCCCCCAGCCACGTGAGCCTCCAGCCCTCAACCGGGAACCCTCATTTCGGACAGTCACCAAAACGTTTAGTCCGATCCTCCAAGCGGATCAAAGTGAATCCCTTGCATGGTTCAGGCCAATCTCTCTGTTTTACTGACGGGTCTAGCCCATGGCACGTAGAGCTGAATAGTGGCTATAATTTCCCCTCTTTGTTCAGAGAAGGTCGGCAGTTCCCGACTAGTTTAGAGACCGCGGTTTCTCTCCACTTTGCTCCCCGGCCAACAGCAAAGGACAGGCTGTGGGAGTCAATGGTGGTTCTCTTTGGTCCCTGCCTGCATCCCGGGGCAAGGAACGGGTGGGCAATTTCTGACGCAGGACAGCGATTGTGTCAGGAGTTGTATCCCCCGGCGCAAAGCTGAGGATGCGATTTCTGACAGGGCTGTCTGTCAGCTATCAGAAACTCCAGCTCCTGGACCTTGGGGTCAGGGGATGCGGCAAGGCCAGCGACAGCAGAGTCTGGAAATCGCTTACTCTGGACCAGGGGATGAGAAGAGAAGAGGGGATGCAATTCCGGCAGAGTCCCGCTCTCATCTGTCACATTTTCCTTCTCCAGGACCTAGGATGAGGGGATGCTTTTTAAAGAATGGAGTAAATAGTGATGTCAGCTAATGTCAGCATTTGCAACTGGATGCAAAATTAGACAGAGATGCATTCATTAGCACTACTCCGGCCCCTCTGGAGCGGCACTAGGTAAAGGCAAGCCCGAACCTGTCAGTCTTTAGGGCCTCGTTGCTTGCGTTTCCTTGCCGCCTGTGCGGGCTAAGGCTGCATCTAAGCTGGGGGGGGGGGGGGGGGAGGGAGAGGGGAAGCATGGCAGCTGTCCTTGGGGGTGGAGCCAATGACTGACCTGCAAGCATCGAAACAGAGGTACAATGCATCCCCCCTCCTTCCTATTCCCCCTGCCCCCGCCCAGGAAAATAAAAATCTGATATACAGACTATAGATCCCTACGAATCCATCCCTGCTCATTGTGGAAGGTGCATGAGACTCATCTGGGAGCTGCCTGGACGCCATGGAGCACATCCGAATGCCCAAGGTTGGTACCGGGGAGGCAAAGCGGAGGAGGTTGGATGGCTGCAGTGATGAGTGATGACGAGGCTTCAGTGCTTAGCTCAGGAGAAGCCATCAGGAAAAAGATGTCTCTTGTGCGTTGATGTTTTTTTCTGGTTCGTATGGAAAGAGATTAGTTCATCTCTAATTATTAAAAAATAAATAAAAATAGAGCCCTGCCGATATCAGGGATGAATATCAACCTATCTATCTGCTTTAACATTTTAGACAACTTCCTATTAAATTAGGCAAAATATTCTAAGACATGCAAAGCATTGCTCTGTAAAGTTGATTGAAATGACTGCTTAGTTACCCTGGCTTAGCCATTGTTGCTAATGGAGACCCCATCCATGGCTGCTCTTGCTTACCAGAAGTAAGAACTCCCAAACTTCTCTGCTTTTCATATTTTACTATTTTATTATCTTGGCCTAGATTTTATTTAGATTTTGGAATCTGGTATGTCTAATCTAGTCTAATCAGTATATTTATATAGTTGTGCAGATAGGAGGTCTATATTTGCTAACAAAACTACGGTCTTTCTCTAAACAGAAGGAAATGTGATTTCAGCATACCAAAATTCTGTATAACAGAAAACTCAATCTGAACTAAAAATTTAAATTGTAGCTACAAGTAACATATTTAATTGAGAGGAATAAATGCTAGTTTATTTATTTTTTACTTTTAGCTAAAAAAATTGGTGTTAATAGCCCTAAATCTGTGATTCAACACTGTTGTTTTTATCTGGTTTGTGTATATTCCTGGGTCATTATTGTTAGCCATCATGGTAACATAAATTCAAGATCAGGGCCTCTTGCTGCTGAACCAAGATTACTAGGCCTGTAGCTGCTGGAGAGTGAATATATTGTGAAAATAGAGTGGTTTTCTGCATCAGAAGAGACCTTCTTATTTCTTGGGATTTTGCTGCCTTCCTGGATAGAGGACGAATACCTGTTTTTAGGGTCTGTTCTACTATGGAAGGAAACACCCATTGAGAATAGTGTGCATAGATCTTCTTCGGCCCATCACACAGTGAAAGTGTGCATGAGTAAAAATTGAAAATACTGACAGATAAGAACAAAAACCTAAACTAAAATAAATATTTGTGTTTCACTTTAGATAAAGGGCCTGATCCAGCTGCCATTAAGGCAATGAGATTTGGCTCATTGGCTTTTCCAGAAGCAGGCTTTCAAATTGTTCCCACAATAAAAAAAATATATTGTATATCAGATAACATTAAGGAGTGTATTGTCAGTGACTTGGGACTCCCAATGTTTCTTTTGCATTGAATACTCTATTCAAAATTGGATGGCATTGGCTCCTTGTCTCCCAGCCAGCCCCTTACATTGTGTATCAGTAATAATGAAAGAAGCTACATCTCTGATATAATACAAGACACTTAGAATTAACATGTTTATTTAGAACATTAGTGTTGTTACAAAATCCTTTGTAATCATAATAATAACAGTTGATGAGAAAACAAGGTGCTAAATATGAGTGGGTTTTGAAATAACTCACCTGCCCAGTTACTCCCAGATACCACTGAAATATCACTGTTATCAGCAGTTAGCTGACCTGCCTGGTAACAAAACAAAAATCTTTGGGTGCAATGTGAACAAAAGAAAAAATTAAAAAAGAAATTACCAGAAAAATAACTGTGTTGCATTGATTTTGTCTTTAGTTTTTACCACCTGGAATTTAGTATAAAGCAGACCCCTTTCAACTCCAGCAACTTTAAAGGAAATAAAAGAGAATAGTGTGCAGGTAAAAGATATCCTCACTGTGCTGTCAGTGTTCCTCTGAAATGGATTCCCCCATTCCAAATCCATCCTCAATCAAGTAACTGGCTTGTTCTGTGACTGTATCTCATAATACTGACACCCCCTTACACCCAAAGAACGCTAACCAACCCCTCGAAACAAATGTCCCAGGAAATTAATAAAATCTAAAAATTCAAAAGAAAATCCCTACCCAAAGAGAATTTTTACCCTGAAAAGGGAGAAGTGCTGAGATTCCTTGAAATCCACTAGGGACTTCATTATTGCTATTGTTTTTATGAAGAAGGTGCTTAGATGCTACTTTGATGGGTGCCAGTATAAAACTCCAAGATAAACCAAAAGTGTTATACGTATAACTTTGTATATCCTGGCATGCAACTGTTCATTTTTATTTATTATTTTTAATAATCTATAATTATTTCACAAAAAGAGGGACTAGCCAATCTACTGTTCTACAGTCTATTACTTAATAACTATCATGTCTTCCCTCTGAAATATATTGTGTAAAATATATACATATTTTAGGAATAGTGTATGAAACATAATAAGTCTCTGAAGTATAATTTATAGAACCGTTTGAAAAAAAAATCAGATTTTGAAATTATCTAGCAAAAAAGGGGGACAAATTTTCCACCAAAAGTTCATGAAAATTTCCGACTTTTCAACAAGTACTAATGACTTAGTTAGACAGATCCACCTTTTTAATCTGAAATCTCCTTAAGAATCATCCTTTTAGAAGTTGAGGCATTAAACTATGGCTGCATTGATCAGGGTCCTTCCATTTCCAAATTTTACCATAATTCTGAAGGTGTGCTCCAAGCACAGTACCTTTTGGACAGTATTCAAGTCAAGTAGAGAAGCCCATTTTTGTTACAGTTGACTTCAGCCAGTTTATCAGTTCCCAATATACTGCAATTTGTGACTTGTTCCGTTAAACATTTTTTAATCATAGGGGCTGACTGAGTGATTTAAATACAACAATACCTTGACTTCAGCAAAGCTTTTGATACGGTCTCCCGCAGTATTCTTGCCAGCAAGTTAAAGAAGTATGGGCTGGATGAATGGACTATAAGGTGGATAGAAAGCTGGCTAGATCATCGGGCTCAATGGGTAGTGATCAACGGCTCCATGTCTAGTTGGCAGTCAGTTTCAAGCGGAGTGCCCCAAGGGTCGGTCCTGGGGCTGGTTTTGTTCAATATCTTCATTAATGATCTGGAGGATGGCGTGGACTGCACTCTCAACAAGTTTGCAGATCACACTAAACTGGGAGGAGTGGTAGATACGCTGGAGGGTAGGGATAGGATACAGAGGGACCTAGACAAATTAGAGGATTGGGCCAAAAGAAACCTGATGAGATTCAATAAGGACAAGTGCAGAGTCCTGCACTTAGGACGGAAGAATCCCATTCACTGTTACAGACTAGGGACTGAATGGCTAGGAAGCAGTTCTGCAGAAAAGGACCTAGGGGTTACAGTGGACAAGAAGCTGGATATGAGTCAACAGTGTGCCCTTGTAGGGGCATTGCCAGCAGATCGAGGGACATGATCATTCTCCTCTATTCGACATTGGTGATGCCTCATCTGGAGTACTGTGTCCAGTTTTGGGCCCCACACTACAAGAAGGATGTGGAAAAATTGGAAAGAATCCAGCGGAGGGCAACAAAAATGATTAGGGGTCTGGAGCACATGACTTATGAGGAGAGGCTGAGGGAACTGGGATTGTTTAGTCTGCAGAAGAGAAGAATGAGGGGGGATTTGATAGCTGCTTTCAACTACCTGAAAGGGGGTTCCAAAGAGGATGGATTTAGACTGTTCTCAGTGATACCTGATGACAGAACAAGGAGTAATGGTCTCAAATTGCAGTGGGGGAAGTTTAGGTTGGATATTAGGAAAAACTTTTTCACTAGGAGGGTGGTGAAGCACTGGAATGGGTTACCTAGGGAAGTGGTGGAATCTCCTTCCTTAGAGGTTTTTAAGGTCAGGCTTGAGAAAGCCCTGGCTGGGATGATTTAGTTGGGGATTGGCCCTGCTTTGAGAAGGGGGTTGGACTAGATGACCTCCTGAGGTCCCTTCCAACCCTGATATTCTATGATTCTATGAATTTAAGAATTATATACCAGTGGTATTCGGAAATGGTATACATGAATGTACAGCTTTTCCTGCAATTAGTGATAAGAAAGAGACATTATTATTATTATTTAGAACATGTATTACAATAGCACCTACATGTCTCAATCAAGATCAGGACTCTATCGGGCTTGGTACTATAGAAACATATAGTGAGAGATAGTCCCTGCCCCAACGAGCTTACAGCCTAAGTAAATAAGACCAACAAGTGTGGGAAGAGAAACTGACACACAAAGAGGTAAAGTGACTTGCCCAAGGTCACAGAGCAGCTCAATGGAAAAGGCAGGAATAGAAAAGAGATCTCTTGATGCCTATGCCAATGTGCTAGCCACTAGACCACACTGCCTTAGTTCACATATTTCTAGTAACACATACAGTAAGAATTAATTACACATAATCCATTGAATTTCCCAGTAAGTAATCATGTAAGGCTGCATATGTATTATACTATGGTAAGGACCTCTTCATACTGTAAATGCCTTCCTATGCAAGAGGGGTCTAATGTGACCAAATTTAGCAGCAGCTAACAATCACCCACTGTTAAGCAGTGCTGTGCATACAATGAAAAAATGGACTGTCTTTTTAGAAGCAAAAATTAACAGTAAATCACTTTCTGCCATTAATATTGATCCGACAGAAAGGAACTTTAGAGAAGCTGCCAAAAACTGAAATGTTCACTAAGTGAAACTAACAACCCACAACAATCTTCAAAAATTAATAAGCTATGTTCATGCACAGACTAAAAATACACTTTGTTAATCTATATAGAAATGTTTCTGACCATAGACACATTAAGAGAAAAAGAGTCCAAAAGATACGTTGGCTTCAAATGAAAATTTTATTCACTGTTGCTAGTGAAATATTACATTTTGCTTAGCCACATCTTGTAACGTTCATCTTTTACTGTGTATTGGCAGCAGGCCTTCTGAATTGCAATGTTATCATAATGAATATACCAGATTGATCCCTGGTGTAATTCTGTTGTCTTCAGTGGAGTTATTCCAGGGATGCATTTGGCTCAGTATCTTTTGTTAACATAGCACTTAGATGGTTAAGGTTGCTCTAGTGCTTCAATTTTTATGCAGTTATAAAAAGATCTGTTTCGATAGTCTATATCTCAGTAATTATTTAAGACAGTGGTTCTCAACCGGGGATCCACAGCAAGGAGGTTTCAGGGGGTCCACCAAAATAAATCGGGCTTCAGCCCTGGGCGGTGGGGCTCAAGCTTTGGCTTGATCCCTGTGCGGCGGGATTAGGGCTCTGGCTTCAGCCCTGGGCAGCGAGACTAAGGGAGGGATCGTTACTTTCACCCCCGACTCACCTTAGTGGGCCACCCAGTAAGTTTCACACTGAGTAAGTAAAACAAAAATAATATTTTTTTGATTTTTGTACCTATTTTATCATTCTCTTATATATGTGTGTGTTTAACTGTATAACTATCAATCTAATACAGCTTTTAAGCTACTGTATATGCAAAAAAAAGCTGTGGCACAAGTGGGCTGTGGCATTGTTATAGCATGTTGGGGGGCATCAGAAAGAAAAAGGTTGAGTCAGACTGAAAATTTGTATCAGAGTATTGTCTCCTTTAGTTTTAAATTAATTTTTAATTGTTTTCATCCAGTAAAAATAATAATACTGTGCATTTAGATAGTGCTTAGCCTACTTTTCTTCTGAGGAACTCAATGTGGTTTGTTAAAGCTTTTTAACACTTCCTCTGTGAGGATACAAATATTATTACATAATTACATATAGGGCACAAAGAATGTAGGTGATTTGCCCAATGTCACATCTGGGTCAATGGTAGAGCCAGGAACAGAATCCAGGAGTACAGACTTCCACTTTCCTCTTATGATCACAAGACTATGTTCCCTAATGGGAGCAGAAGCTGATACTTGAATCATCCCTGTTGACTTGCCAACATTCCAGTTCAAATGTGCAGAACATATTACCTAAACTGATTACAAGATTCAAGTAGGTGAAAGTGGAAACAACTTCTGACTTCTGCTCTTTTACTTGCAAAAAAGCATGTGCCTTTTTTTTTTGATAAATCACTCATGCATGTAGAACATGGAATGTCAGCAAGTTTTTCTTTTTTGGAGCTATTTAATGATTATGTGACCAAATTATAACATATGACCAGTTTCACTGCTACTGAATACTACCCCATGACTTCACTTTTGAATGCTTGGCAACAAATCTGTGTTTTCCATGACCTTTATGTCTCAAAAGAATTGGATTGGAAGATTCCTCCACTTCAAGGACAACCTCGACTAAAATTAGCTATTCTTTTTCTCACTCTGCTATGTAGAGGCATAGAGATGATGGGGCTTGTTTGGCCCTTGCTCCTGATTGAGGCTTTGGGTCATTTACTTAAGACTGCATCAGGTATTTGTAACATGGTGCAGACTCACCACCATGGCATCTCCTGCTGCTCAGTCCAGGAATTAGCTCGCACAGCCCTGGAGCACCTGCTATGGGCCGGTGTCTTGCCCTGTTACTTGCCCCATTGTCTCCACCATCTCTGGCCCCATGTCCCTGCCAGACCCAGGTGCTCCTTACCTGGGGGTGCTGCTCCACAATAGTGCCCCCACACTCTGGGTTTCACTGCCAGTCATCATCTAGCCCCTTCTTTCAGGGGAAAACTGCAGTCTGTAATGGCCACTCATCACTGGCAAGGGGATTGGACCTGCTGCCTTTTGAGTCCCAGCTGCCTCCTTGCAGCCCTAGTACCTCCCCTGGCCTTTAGCAAGACGTCAGCCCAGGGACTCACCCGGCCAGAGCTCCTCAGCTCTGCCTGCCCTTCCCCAGCCCTGCTCCGTCTCAGGTACCCTGCTTGCTTTCCCAGGCAGCCTAGTTCTCTCTGCTCCCCAGCTGGAGCAAGAGTTTCTCCTGTGGTAGGTCTACACTTACTTCCGGGTCCGGCGGTAAGCAATCGATCTTCTGGGATCGATCCCGGAAGTGCTCGCCGTCGACGCCGGTACTCCAGCTCGGTGAGAGGAGTACGCGGCATCGACGGAGGAGCCTGCCTGCCGCGTCTGGACCCGCGGTAAGTTCGAACTAAGGTACTTCGAATTCAGCTACGTTATTAACGTAGCTGAATTTGTGTACCTTAGTTCGAAGTGGGGGGTTAGTGTGGACCAGGACCTACTCTCTCAACCTGCCCTTTTATCATGGCAGCTGTCCCCTAATTGGGTGCAACCACACCTGTGGCTGACTACCCAACCAGCCTCCCTTGGCTGCTTTTAACTCCTTTCTGACAGGAGTGGGGTGACTGTACAGTACTATGACCTCCTTTGAGTGCCAAGTTTTTTGTCTGCTTTCCAGCCACTGTTGTGGTCATTATTTACCATTCTGTTCTGTAGGCATGTAAAAGAATTCAGCAAGTACTGGTGCTTTCAGATTTGGTAACCATTGTTTGGTCTTTTACTGAGTTCAGAAGATTTTAGTTTAAAGTTTGATTAGCCTTTAGTAGTCACTGTATTTGACTTAGATTTGAAATAATGGATTTTATACTCACTCACTTAACTGAACACGGCCTTGATGTCATGATTTTGTGATAGTCCATTACTGAGTTTTTCTTACAGATAAAACTCCTATTTTTAGGCCACAATTAGATTTTTTTTAAGATTCCATTTACTTTGGTTTTGTGCCCTTTGACCTTGACAATGAATCAGAATCTGGCTGCTAATGACATTTAAAATGTAATGCACTCATTGTGATCAGACACTCCAGACATATATTTTCTAGAGATGGACAAAAACTTGAACTTCACATCTGAACCACTGGGAATATTTGGGGACAAAGGGTTGGATTTGAACCCCCAGATCTGTACCTAATCCTAAAATTTTGGTTCTGGGTTGAATTAGAGTGCTGAAGGGGCTTGTTTACTAGTACTAGTTTGGATGTAGCCTAACTCTTACAAGAACAGCTATTCCCATAATATTTCATCATAAAATTGTGGAAATCTTATGAAAACAATCTTATGAAAACTGTTTTTCCTCTTGGTTGTTCACCATCTTTGATATTTGATTCCTTTTCCCCACGTTTATTTAGTAGTATTTTTGTTCTAGTGTCCTCTGTTAGAGTGTTAGTTTAAATGACTCCACTCTGTCTACTCTCCATCCTCAAGTTCCACAAGTTATGGCTGATCCTCTTAACAGTATAGTTAATTTATTGCATACATCCTGTGTTCTGTCAGAATTTCAATATGCATTAATTGTTCCTGTTTATAAAATATGTCATTCATTCATAGCCTTCTGTAATTCACAATTTCTGGCCTATGGGCCTGATTCCAAGCTCACTTATGCCAGTGTAAATCAGGATTAACTCCATTAAAGTTCATGGGACTCATTCATCTGTGCCTCACAGTTCCTTTATGCCAGTGTAGCGGAGTCATAATATGGCTGTAAGTGCCTGCTGGAGAAATTCCGCCAATATTGAGGGAGCTCTTTGGAGTTGTAGAGACAGCTTCTCAGGCGCTACACCATCCTCCCCCACAGAAGCCCCAGGCATAAGAGATGTTCAGGGAGTTGGAGAAGACATGGCCAGAGTGTCCATTAACTCCTAGCAATACATGGTTGCTGGAATTGGGCACAAGTTAGGGCAGGCCTCAGGGCTGCTCCAGCTTGCCCCAAGGGCCAAACCAACCTCCAGCAGCTCCCACATGGGGGAGGCACAGAGGTGTCATAAAGCCCCAAATGCCCTCCTCCCTTCCCTATGCCAAACTCGACTGTAGTACAAGGGTGAAATTACAGGCCCAATGAAGTTATACTGGTGTAAAATTGGTGTAAATCAGATCAGAACCAGGCCATATGTCTTGTTTTCTTTTGTCTCAGAATTGTGGGAATTTCAAAATTTTATCTGAAAATTGTTGTCCAGGATCAGTTCCTAACATACCTCTCTCTTTTTTCCATCTGAGCTCAAGGTGGGTCACTCAACAGAAACTGCTATGTGGTTTGTAAAGACCTTGACAAGTCTAAATCAAGTGGGTTGTCATTTCTCTTGATATTTTTGGCTCTGCTGACAGTATTTGACATATTAGTACATGAAATACTGGTATCTAAATGATGTTGTTCATTTGGCACCAAATCCTGTCCCTATTGGAGTCAATGGCAAAACTTGCTTGGTTTCACTTGGGAAGGACTGGAACTTTGGTGTCCAGTTTTGGTTTAATTTTTACCTCTCTGACCTTTTTTTTCCCCAGGTAGTTTGCAGTACTATTTTTCTCTCGTGATTTCCTTTTTGGTGGATATTTGGGCTCTATGCTTTATAAGCACCTCTTCCCCTTATGTCTTTACCTTCTCATTACACTAATCTACTTCTCTGGTTTTCATTATTGTTTTAGATCTCTGTCTTCCCATCTCCTTTAGTCTGAGTCGCATCTCTAAATGGATGTATGCTAATCTCCCATTATAAAAGAAACAGAAAATTGTTTTTGGCATGCCCACTCATCTTTCCACTTTTGAGCCTTTTCTCATTCCATATTACAGTACTTCCGTGTCTGTAATACAGAATTTGAGTAACATCTTTAATTCTGGCCTGTTGTTTCACATGCAGACTTGATTAAGTTGTTAAGACCTGCTGATATAATTTATTTAATATTTTTAAAATCTACGCTGGTTTATCAGTCATTAAAACTAAAAATCTGGTGAATGCAGTTGATTACTCTATACATAAGAACATAAGAATGGCCGTACTGGGTCAGACCAAAGGTCCATCCAGCTCAGTATCCTGTCTACTGACAGTGGCCAATGGCAGGTGCCCCAGAGGGAGTGAACCTAACAGGTAACGATCAAGTGATCTCTCTCCTGACGTCCATCACCACCCTCTGACAGACAGAGGCTAGGGACACCATTCCTTAGCCATCCTGGCTAATAGCCATTAATGGACTTAACCTCCATGAATTTATCTAGTTCTCTTTTAAACCCTGTTATAGTCCTAGCCTTCACAACCTCCTCAGGAACTTGTGGAAGTTCCATAACTTCATTGCTGATCAGCATTTACTGGCTATGTCCAAACTGCTGTCTGTCTAGAATCATGTGGCTCATCTGATCATTTGTGGTTCATACTTGTGTCAAGTGAATCAATTATTCAAGTGCATTATACAGGAATTGTTATACCAGATCAGACCAGCAGTGCATTTAGTCCAGGGACGGGAAAACTTTTTGGCCTGAGGGCCGCATCGTGTTTTGGAAATTGTATAGTGGGCCAGTTAGGGGAGAGGGGCGTGGCCCGACCACTCCTTGCCCCCCCCCCCCGCTTCTGGCCCCCTGATGGCCATCCCGGACTCCTGGCCCATCGAAATCCCCCTCTTCCCTGACGGCCCCCCTGGGACCCCTATCCCATTCATCCCCCTGTTCCCTGTCCTCTGACACCCCCCCCCCCCCCGGAACTTCCACCCCTGACTGCCCTGCGCCGCCCCATCCAACCCCTCCTCTCCTTCCTGACTGCCCCCCTAGGACCTCTGCCCCATCCATCCACCCTTTCTCCTTGACCGCCCCTGGAACCCCTGCCCCTGACTGCCCCCTGCTGCCCCATCCAACCCCCTCCTCCTTCCCGACTGCCCCCCTGGAACCCCTGCCCCCATTCAACCCCTGTTCCCCGCCCTCTGACTGCCCCGACCCCTATCACACTCACACCCCCACCCCCTGACCACCGCCCTGAACTCCCCTGCCCTCTATCTAACCCCCCCCGGTCCACTGCCCCCCGTGCAGCTTGGAGCACCAGTGGCTGGCAGCGCTGCAGCCACGCCCGGCTGGAGCCAGCCACGCACCGTGCTGCACAGAGCACTGGGTCAGGCTGGGGTCTGCAGCTGTGCTGCCCCAGGAGCTCACAGCCCCGCCGTCCAGAGCATTGCGCCGGCGGCACAGTGAGCTGAGGCTGCAGGAGAGGGGGAACAGCAGGGGAGGGGCCGGGGGCGAGCCTCCCAGGCCAGGAGTTCAGGGGCCAGGCAGGAGGGTCACACGGACCAGATGTGGCCCGTGGGCCATAGTTTGCCCACCTCTGATCTAATCCAATACCCACAGTCTCTGGAATCACCTGCCTATATGACATTTCTTTTTAATTTATGTCCTGAAGCATGGGAGTTCATGAGCCTGATCCAACCCCCAGTTAAGTCAGTAGAAGACTTCCATTGACTTTAATGTGTTATATCCTTCAGACATTTTTTTATCCTATTTTCATTGGTGACTTTTATTTTTATACAACAATTGAAAGTTTGTGTCTAACAGCAGGGCTCTGCAGTTTTGGATGCTTTTCTAAATGTGAGATTTGATTTTCACGAACATCCCGACTCACCATCTCTGGTTTGATTCTAGTGTAATACTTTTTTTTTTTTGGTCACTCTGTCTAAATATCATGTTTTTCTCACAATGTCCTAGCTTGGAAGAACTTGCTCCCTTGTGAGATCCATGTCACTGACTCATTGTATTAGTTGAAAAGAAAGTTTAGGCCTTTTTATATTTTTATATTTCTAGCTATCATTTTTCCTAGGTCGTGTCTCTATTCATATTACATTGCTACAATTCTTGCAATGAATGATTTAATAAATCCACCATAATGTAAGTATTTTTCTTATTGTCATGAAATTGGCAGACTATCCCCAGATTTTCTATGCCAATCTTGTATATTTTCAATAATGTTAATCTTACTCAGGGAGGCATGAGATAGCTGAATTAAGCAGTATAAAGTGTATGGGGTAGCCATCATCTTTCAATTTACAGATTGTGTTGATGCCTCTGCATCCAAAGTTTAAATTCCATTTAAAATATGAAACTGATCTCATTAAGCAGCTTGACTGCAGTATGATCTCTTTATAAACTAGACTGGAACACTGCATGTTTGTTTGTGACTGACGTTCTGGAGGGTATTTATGGGGAGTCTCTTGTTAAAATTCTGCTAACAAACAGAAGGGAGGATTAGGATGATTTCCCTGAGTCCACTAGAGCAGTGGTTTTCAACCTTTTTTCATTTGCAGACACCTACAAAATTTCAAATGGAGGTACTGACCCCTTTGGAAATCTGAGACATAGTCGGTGGACCCCCAGGTGTCTGTGGACCACAGGTTGAAAACCACTGTGCTAGAGTTAACCTCTCTCTGGACACTGCTGACCTATTCCTGACAGAAATCTCTTAAATCTGAGGCTCTACAATATACTGTTGATGCACACATATTTTTGCATGTGTAATGGAGTAGCTTACTCCAAATGGTAGATATTTAAAAATTAATTTTCCCTTGGGAAAGGATACTTCTTGGTTTCATACAAGGTCTTCACTCCCCACTCCTGGTGATCACTGTGCTATGCTGTCAGAATTCTCTGTATATTTTTCAGGAACAAAATATAAACATTTTGAGTAAGTGCAATAAGTTTGACTGGCAAGAGGGGTTGCTGCTTTTCGTGGTCATAGCTACATGAAAGGATTTTTGTCTAAATGAGACACCAAATTAATAGATTCTCTAGTCCTTCTCTTCCTCCCTCCCCCATCCCCGCTTTCCTATGGGCACACACATTCCTAGTACATGAGGTTTATCGCAGGCTAAGGGTGAGAAATTTTGTGGGAACCCCTTGTTAAAATATTCACATTGTATCATTGGGTTATGTCAGTGATCCCCAAACTTTTCAGGGTCACTCCCCCCCTTACCCTTGTCCATGCCCCCCCCCCAGAACTGGGGCCAGGAGTGTGGCCACGGCTCCCAGGGTTGGGTGGGGGACGCGGACAGGGGTAAGGGAGCTGAGACTGGGGCTGCAGCTGGGGGTGGGGCTGGGTCCGGGAGTAGGGCTGGGTCTGGGAACAGAATTGCGGCCAGGGGCCGAGGATGGGGGTGGGGCTGGGGTCGGGTGTGGAGCCGTGGCTGGGCCGTGGCCAGGGGCCAAGGCTGCGAGTGGGGCCGAGCGTGGGGCTAGGAACTAGGGCTGGGGGCAGGGCCAGAGCAGAGCTGGGAGTGGGGCTGGGTGATGCTCCCTCCCCACCTCCCATTGGGGCTGGCCTGGGCCACACCGTGCCCCCCGAATGTTCCTCCCTATGTTCCTCATAGTTTGGGGACCTCTGGGTGTGAAACTGTAAAATGGCACAGGAAGTGAGTGCTGTGCTATCCACCATGTGATCACTTCTCAGTTATATGTGGTAAGATGAACATGACATCCCATCTGTCCTTCAGATCATAGTAATAAAAATTAGAGAAGAAAAAGATCTATTAGTTCTGCTAGTTCATTCTCCTGCCAATGTACCAGTTGTTCCCTACAGTATATTTTTCAGTGCTTTTTCTTTTCCAGTTTTAGCTATTTCAATTGAAGAGATTTCTACCACTTTTCTTGGATGATGGTCCTTTAGTCTAATTAAGTTTACCCTTAGGAAGCTTTCCCTTTTCCAGATATTCATCCTAAGATGTCTTTGTCTTAATTTTATTTTATTATATCTACTTATATCCTCTTGACCATGCTAGCAACTCTTCTCTTTCCTTTGATGTTTACACCCTTCAAACTACTTCTATTTCAGACCATCTATTATTCTACTGCACCTAGCTTTCAAGAAGTTAGGAGCAGTCTTTTCAGTTAAGAACATGTAAGAAGAACATGGTAACATGGGTCAGGCTTCATGACTTGTGAAATGTTTGGTAGAAAAGCACGTTGAATGGCAACATCAGTTCACAAATCAGTGAACACAGTTTTCCTGTGTTCTTATTCCAAACCTGGGTAGAAGTGTAACAATGTATATTGTGTTTGATGGACACTATATTATACTGTCTTGGCATTAGCACTTTGTGCTACAAAACCATTGGTTGTCACTGTTCTAGATTTCATAGGCTTTTTTGTTTTCAAGATTGATGCAAAGTGTAGCAAAGAGGCGTGGTTGCCTTTGGAGACTGACAATGAGGGACAGCCAGTGAGCAGAACCAGGAAGGCCACGCTCTCCATGTCGTAAGCAGGGGGGGGCGGGCCAGGAACAGGAAGTATAAAAGGTGGGCCCTGTAGCTCAGGTGGGAAGCAGCTGCCAAAGGAGGTGGATGTGTTCTCCCCACTGCTGATGCAGGAGCCCACAGAAGAATTCTGCTGTCCCAAAGAGGGCCTTGACATGCCTGATGCTGAGGAGTTGCTGGGACTGCTGCTTGCAGTGTACCCTGGAGAGATGGAGGATGACCCTTGGATGAAGGTACATCCGAGGGGGAGTGTAGGAAGCAGCCCAGGGGAACCAGACTACTGTCTGGCTGTGGTGCTGCTGGAGACATGGTCAGCATGTTGCAGGTGGATTCCCTGCTGACCCAGCGGCAGACCACTCTGCCACTGTTAGGACTCTGGGCTGGGATGTGGTGGAGTGGGTGGGCCTGTGTTCCCACCCCTGGAGTGGCAGTACTCCCTCTCCTTAGGTCAGGAGGCCTGGGCTCTATGGGCACCCTTTGGGTGAGTGCCCTAGACCAGTACTTCTCAAAGCCGATCCGCCACTTGTTCAGGGAAAGCCCCTGGCGGACAAGTCCGATTTGTTTACCTTCCGCATCTGCAGATTTGGCCGATCGTGGCTCCCTCTGGTCGCGGTTCGCCGCTCCAGGCCAATGAGGGCAGTGGGAAGCCGTGGCCAGCACATCCCTCGGCTCGTGCTGCTTCCCGCAGCTCCCATTGGTCTGGAGCGGCAAACTGCAGCCAGTGGGAGCTGCGATCGGCTGAACCTGCGGACGCGGCAGGTAAACAAACCAGCCCGGACCGCCAGGGGCTTTCCCTGAACAAGCGGTGGACTGGCTTTGGGAAGCACTGCCCTAGACTGTTTGCTGGGTGCTCCACCCCTGCCCTGCCTAAGGGCCTGAGCCCCTAAACTGTTTGCTGCTTATGCTGCCTGTGGGTTTGAGCCCTAGAGACAGCTAACTTCCCCCTTGTATACACTGCCGTTCCAGGTGTGTGACAGCAAAGAAGTGTGGCTGCCCTTGGAGACTGACAGTAAGGGATGGTTATGCATGCCTACATAAGTATATAGATGGTTGGAGTCAAAACTCAGATATTCCTCTTGGACTCAAATTGTGCCAGCTGTGCTCCGTTTTTACTGCTAGTCTCAGCCTCTTGGCTGTACAAACTCTTTCCTGTAACTTTCATTACTGGAGCTGCGTGCTGGCAATATTGAAGTCAATGGGAGCTTTGCCATTGATTTCACATGAAGCAGGGCTCGATCCTAAAAGACAATTCCTGCTTGCCATACTCTCACATGTAATCCTGTTGAAGCCAGTGAGACCATTTGGGTGAGTAAGGGAAGCAGTGTGTGGCCCCCAACTGGCTGTTCAGCCCCAGTGGCTCCAGGTTTCCATATTTCTTCCTCCATTGACACTTAAGCAGCATGTGTTCAAAATAGTCTGGATCATCATTAATCTTTGCTTTTTTTTTTTATGGCTTTCTGCTGCTCCCCTTCCTGAGTCAGACCCAGACTTGCAAAAACCACATCTTCATCAATGCTTTCTTATGATAAAATCCTCATGGGGAAGGGGGATTGAGATATCGCTGTTGTCATTTTTACTCATGCGAGTTGCTCTGATGCTATGGTGATGGGGAGAGGGGCATAGAAGAACCGAGACAGATAGACATGTCCTTTGTAGAGGAGCTTTCAGAATTCACAAAAAGAACAGGAGTACTTGTGGCACCTTAGGCTAGGTCTATACTACCCGCCTGAATCGGCGGGTAGAAATCGACCTCTCGGGGATCGATTTATGGGACGCGACAATCGATCCCCAAATCGGCGCTCTTACTCCACCAGCGGAGGTGGTAGTAAGCGCCGCCGACAGAAAGCCGCAGAAGTCGATTTTGCCGCCGTCCTCACAACGGGGTAAGTCGGCTGCGATACGTCGAATTCAGCTACGCTATTCACGTAGCTGAATTTGCGTATCTTAAATCGACTCCCCCCTGTAGTGTAGATGTACCCTTAGAGACTAACAAATTTATTAGAGCATAAGCTTTCGTGGACTACAGCCCACTTCTTTGGATGCCTCTCAGCCATGGCTTCAGAACTTCCACTAGGCCTGGTGACTGAGATCCTCCCATATTCTCATTTTCTTTTACTAACTCCTGATGAGGCACAGTAATAAGCTCTATTTTTTTACAATTAAGGACAAATGCTGTGGGCCTTAACTCAATTTTTATTTAGACCATATTTAGGCAAACTCCACTGAAGACAATGGAATTTTACCTTAGTAAAAACTAAGTCAGATCCTCAAGTTTTGGCCTTAGCCAGGACATTTTCTGGTTGCCATTAGCTACCAGAACTCTCAATACCTGACATGTAACATCTTCAGATTTTATTAACTCAGTCATGGCTTTGAGGCTTGTCTTACTTTCTTTAATGGTGTTAAAAAAATGAAGAGAGTTTTAAAGGGGTCTTTGGTGGTGGTCTGTTGTAGGAATATTTTTTTTCAGTTTGGCAGTTAGCTGTGATACTTAATTTTGATACCTGTTGCTCTCATGGCGATGGACCGCAGCAGCTGCTGTGGATTCGGTGATTGTAGGCCCCTGTAGTTAAGGTTTAGTTAACAAACTGGAAAAACTCGCGCAACTTAGTTTGTGAGAGAGTGGGGTCCATTGGGGTGGCTTTGCCTGCTGTAATTTTAACTTTCATTGTATTTGACATTTCTGAGGTGAGACTGTTAGCCTATGGCACTGAAACAGGTAGACAATTGTCACTGCCATATGTAAACATTTACTGCACCGAGGGGCAAGGGGAAAGCAGGGAAGCAATGGTGACTGAGAGGTATCTCCCTGAGGCACAATGCTTCTCAAAGCTTCGGCGCAGCTTGCACAGCGCTATACTTGAAATAAAAATCTAGCTCACGTTATTTTAGCTGAAAATGCTTTTCTGTATGATGTTATAAAGGACATGAAAAATAGAACTAATCCCAGTGGCCTGATATTATGGTGACACGGTAACAAACCCCTGCCCTATTCATATTAAAACAAGTTGTCTCATGGTTGGAAGTGCTTTCATTCTGCCATCTATAATATTTAGTTAGGCACCAGACTAAAGAAGCATTTAAATACAAATCCTGCTGTCAGTACTTATCCAAAAATATCTGTATCAAATGTGAAAACATATTAGGGTACACTAATATTTTAGGGATATTTTTAGGGGCATCCTGGCATACTAACTTTAAAAAAAAAATCTTGTAGGGTCACGTCTTTGGAGTCCTTACTTACTTAGATAAAAGTCCCATTGAAGTTAATGGGAGTAGTTCCTGAATAAGGATTTGGCCCACGCTTTTCCTAATATGACATCTTTTTCTTGAATGACCTCCCAGCAACCTTGTCCAGAGGTCATTTGTCATGTTTATTCTCTGAGTAAAAAGTGCCAACATCTGTTCTTAATTTGCTTTCCCATTAACTTCTATTTTTGCCTTCTTTTCTCTCATCTGTGTTGTATTGCAAATAGTATTTCTGGTAAACTTTATTTATACCCATGTAAGGGGTTGTAATAGTCAAAATAAGTCCCTTGAGTGTCTTTTGTTCAAGTTCCACATTCTCCTTTAAGCCTACAAAATCCAGGGTCCTCAAGCAAAAATAAATTTATGGGGAGCACAGTTTGATAAGTGACTGAAGTTGTATTTAGGTGCAGAGGCTGGCACGACTCTGGAGACAGATTCTGTGCTCTTTCCCTCTCTCTCCTCTTTTCCTTGTGAGCACACCTAGCTCTTCACTATATTTCACAGGTTGGCTTAGCTATCTTTTGTCCATTACTGGCCATTTCAGATCTAGCTCCCTCATGTGTGGCTTATGTTGGGCAAGGCCCCTGCAAGTTCCGTAGACAGCTTGACCAAAACTCCCAGATTCTGTGGCATTCCAGTGGAGCAGAATATAAAGTATGTGGCATGATCTTCACATGAAAAAAATTGAATGGTTTTAGGTAAATTAAATAGAAAAATAAATCAAGTAATTATTAGTTTCCCTTCAGTAGTGAATTTGATATTACATTTATTTTTTATTTTGCCCTAAATTATTAATTTCCAACATGTTGCAGATTTTTATATAGGAAACCTCAATTTTCCGTCTTATGTAACACTGAGATACTGTATGCTCCCCTACTGGGTACACTACCATACTCTCTTCTCCTCTAGACCATTTACAAGATACTATTTGGCTTGGCTTTCTCCTCAGGATGAGAAGTGTGGAAAGGAAGAGACCGTGTGTTCTGACTCCTTTGAGCAACTTAATGAAATCAAAACTTGCTGCTGCATCTTTCTGTCTAAGGGTGAAATCCACTTCTCTTGCATAAAGTTTGAAAAATGGTGACGTAGGCAGGAGAATCTTTTGGATAAAATCCACATAGCCACCAGACTGGGGCTAAGGAATAGAGTTTCAGCACAAATGCCTGACCACCCCACAACTGCTATTCCAGCCCTACGCTCATCACAATCCTACAATTAATAGAGAATAATAAAGGGAGCCATGTCAGAGAATGTGCTTATATGCAGTTCTGAATTCCAAATAAGCATATGGATTGGAAAGGGGATTATAGGAACAGGTCCAAACAATGCAAATGTGCAATATTTCCTTTAAGAGGTGGTAACCATAAAGCTCTATCTATGCTACCAGTTTCAAACTGTGTGGGTTTAAAACTGGGTAGTGTAGTTTGCATCCGCATAACAGAATTACAATAGTGTTGTTCCAGCACTGTGTTTGAGTCCTGTGATAGAGTTTAGAGTTCAGCATGACCCTGATTTAGCACAGTTCAAATTGCCTCTGGAAATAGTGCTCGATGAACAAAAATAGTTCCCAGAGGGCTAGTTTATTAGTAAATCTGTTTTCAGAAGTGGTTTAGCTTTCTGTCAGTGTAACCAGAGCTTGACATAGGTCATCTAAGAACTCACCAAGACTAATCAGTGAATCATGGCAATTTTTATTGAGCCAAATCCTGAGGTACTCCCTAACTGTAACTTTCTTCACTCAATTAACTTTTATTGAAATCACTGATAGTAAGTAGTGAGTAAGCACTGATTAAAGACACTAGTCCCCCACCTCTCTCAAATATTCCCTCTTTTTTTTGTTTGAGTAGCTTGACAAGAAATAATTCTAGTTTGTTCCGATCCACACCCATTCACTCTGAAAAGCCTGATGATTTGGGTGTGTTCCTATGTAGAATACGAGAGTTTATAATATTTTGGACAGTGTGTTCATTTTAATGAGGCATATCTTACCACAGTGGCTTATCTGCAACTCTTCCCATTAGTTTATATCTTATTTTTTGTGTGGGTATATATTTAATATACATATATAGGTCTTTAGCATTGTCATGTCTTAGAGTACATTTCCCATTTGCCAGACTGTACCTTAGGTACCTGCTTTTGTTTGGACAAGCCTAATTTTTTTCTGTTTGGTTTATTTGTTGGCTTGTAATGGGGTGCACTCACCCCTCACTGGACAGGTAACTCAGCATTGTGGGCTGAGGAAGCCACTCACCCCTGGATCCTACTGGGCATGCTCCAAGTGTAGCTATAGTATAAAAGGGAGCAGATCAGCTCAGTCAGGGCTGACAGCTGAGGAAGAAGGATGCTCACTGTAGGCTCCAGCCTGGGAAGTACCAGAGACTCTGACAGCAGGAGCCAAGGATGTTGAAGTCTAGGCGGAGACCCAGACAGCGGCAGAGGTCTACAAGAACCCGGGGTCGCTGGTAGCCATCTGGACTGGAAACCCCAGAGATGCCCGCTGCTCAACTACAAGGGACAAGTAGGGTTACCATATTGCAGTCCTGGAAAAAGAGGACACTCCAAGGGGCCCTGGCCCTGCCCCTGCCCCAACTCCGCCCCTTCCCCAAAGTCTCCGCCCCTTCCCCTGAACACTCTGCCCCCCTGCTCCTCCTCCTCCCCTGCTTTCCGCGAATCAAATGTTCGCGGGAAGCCTGAAACAGGCAGGCAGGCAGCAGGTAAGCTGGGGCGGGAGCGGTGGTGGCAGGGGGCAGGCGCGAGGAGGTGTGGCCCAGTCCGGACCCCCGGCTGAGCGGCTCCCTCTGGCGGCTGGCCAAGAGGCTCTGGCCCCGGCGGCTCCGGGCTGTTCCTCACTGCCTCAGCTGCAGCTCCTGAAGCCCTGGATCGCAGGCTCTCCTCCCATATGCTTTCTATAGCCCAAGCTTTGCCTGCAGAGAAGCTGACTATAGGGGTTGTGGGGGGAGCTATGGTGCCGAGCACCCCCCTCGCCGGGCCCTACAGGCGGTGGGTGAGGTGACACCCCCATGTTTCCCGGGCCGAGCCCGGGTCCATGTCCCTTTAAGAGCGGGACCGGGCTGAGCTGAGCCGGTGGGGGGTGGCTCCGCTCCCCGCTGCAGGCTGATGCCGGGTCCACTCCCCACTGCAGGCTGATGCCGGAGCCTGGGCTGAGAGCCCCGCTCGTCTCCTGCACCAGCTCTGGGCGGGGCTTTGCTGCGGCTCCCCCAGTCCCCCAGGGCTGGGCTGCCCCATGGTAGGGTTGCTTGAGGCAGGGCAGGACCTGGTGACGCCGAGGAATGAACAGGCCCGGCAGGGTGGTGCGGGGGCTGCTGGAGGGGGAAGCTGGGGAAGGGGTGGCACGGCCTCAACCCCCTGGGGCTGCCTGCCCCATGGAGGAGGCAGAGGGGCGCAAGCCGCAGCAGGACCCCAAACCCCCAGGGGAGGGGATCTGGGGCCAGCCCGGGGAGGCAGGAGCAGCTCCGGGGGTGCTGGGCGCGTGCAGGGCAGAGCCCCGGGAGAGCCCCAGCCCCGCGGCAGGCAGTGCTGCAGAGGATCCCGCGCCCCGCGGCGGGCGAGGGGAGCCCCAGGCAGGGGGAGCTGGGCTGCCCGCACCCACCTCTCGTGGCCATTCCATGTTGCGCCCGGTACCCGCTTTTCACCAGTGTGGCTGCCCTGTCAGCCGCTTTTGGGTCTTTAAATAGTCGTCCGGGGGGAAATCCCAGACATTTTTAGCTTTTTACAAATTCCCCCCGGACGGTTATTTAAAGACCCAAAAGCCGGACATGTCCGGGGAAGCCCGGACGTATGGTAACCCTAGGGACAAGTTAGGAAGTAGCCCTGGGGGAGGTGGCAATCAGCATGTTTCAGTCTGGATCCCTGCTAACTCAGTGGCAGAGATCCTTGCTACTGATAGGGCTCTGGGCTGGGACCTGGTGGAGCAGTGAGGGCCCAGGTCCCCGTACCCTGGCTGTCCCCCATCCCTAGGTGGTGATGGCCCACTTCCCCAACTGGCTGCTGGGCCACTCAGCTCTGAGAGAAGGGGCAACCCTATTGACTCTGGCCGTGAGGCCTTACAACCCTGAGAGCCAGGGTGACTCTATTGACTCTGGCTGCTAGGTCTTACAGGGTGAAATCCACTTCTCTTGCATAAAGTTTGAGAAATGATGATGTAGACAGGAGAAGTGGAGGTGGATCTTTCAGATAAAATCTATACAGCCGCCAGCCTAGGGCTAGGGAATAGAGCTTCAGAGGCCAAAGGCAGTCCATTGAACTTATTCATGGGGTGCATTCACCCTGCACTGGATGGGGTACACTCACCCCATCACATGGCTCTTTTTAGAATGGCAGCTTAAAAATACTTTATATCTCAATCACTGTTTTGTATGACATTTAGTTTTTTTCATGGGATCTCCTCTTTTACTTGATACTAAATGTTTACTGGGGTTGTGCCGTGTTTCTTCCATTCCTCCTTTCCCCAGTATGTGACCTTTGAAGTAGATGATCCTGGGAAAAGACTTCATCCAGGCTTTCTAGCAGTTTTATTTTTGTTTAAAACAGATTGTAACTGGCCTTGTGGGAGCATACTTGGGTTTTATGATTTAAGAATTTTTCTACCAAACTGGCAAAGGGTGGTTTTGAGGGCTTCTGTGTAAAATCACTGATTTCTCTTTCATATTTTATAAAGTGGAACAATACATTCACTCTGTATATTACGTGCACGTGATTCTCAGGTGATGACATTATTCTGTTTTGACTTAATTCCTAGCAATTCACCTGAAGTTTGCATCTGTAGGTCCATAGTGTTTACATGGGGGGTATGCAAGAAAACAAATAAGGTCAAATCCAGCTAATCTAAGGGTATGTCTACATGGAAAATACCCACCACAGTGAGTCTCAGAGCCTGGGTTTAAAGGTTCAGGCTCATGCCACAATGCCAAAAATAGCCATGTAGATGTCTGGGCTCAGGCTCTGAAACTCACCTTCCTTCCTGGGCTGCATTTGTTTGTTTTTTTTCTGCCATGTAGACATATCCTAAGACACACAAATAGTCCCATTGATTTCAATGGGATGACTGGTGTGGTTTTGGCCCTAAATCTTGCCCATGTCAGTGCTGGCATGCAAGGAGTGGAAAGTGAGTGAAGAATCAAAGCAAGCATGTAAACAGGATTAGACACTGCTGAAGGAAAGAAGTATTTCTGTTACTGAGACTGTACAGAGTTGTCCATGACTATACTAGGAAAGGTATGCTTTGTAGGATGATTAATACAAAGTAATAGCTCCAGAACAGAGCTCAAGCAACAAGCTCCTTAAGCATGTAAGGTATATTTATTATTATTATCCCTCAATATTACACTATGGAAATGGTTCCTTTGTTTGTTTTGTTTTAAATAAATACCTTTCACAACATAAAAAATCTTTAATTATACAAAGGGGAAAGCTACTATCTAAAATTATTTTCATGAGTCATCAATAAATTCTGTTACCTAGCAGCTCTGTGTTCTTGGGGAACCAGGGCACAGTACCCAGTCTGTCTGACTCATGAAAGACCTCTCCCCCGCCCCCTGCGTCTGCTTGAACCAAAACCAGTCAGAAGAAAGATTACAAAAGCAATGAAAAGGCCATGGGAGACACACCTAAACCCCTGGGATAAGGGTGACAGGATTAAGGAAACTCCCCTAGCCTCATTTGCATCGAAGATGGGACAAGGAGGTATCTCCATTAGCATACAGAATGGAGAACAGAGATTCCAAGAACCTCACAAACTCTGGGACCAGAAAAGCACTGCATGATGGAGAGTCTCTGCTCCAGATGTTAATGAACCTACTCCTGCACACACCCAACTCAGTAGTTATCAGACCAATTCTAGTAATAAATCCTTTATTGGTATCCAAAATAGCGAAGCTCTCTATTTGCATTGTGAGCTCCCTTCAAGGAATCATGGAAGATTAGGGTTGGAAGAGACCTCAGGAGGTCATCTGGTCCAACCCCCTGCTCAGAGCAGGCCAACACCAACTAAATCATCCCAGCCAGGGCTTTATCAAGCCAGGCCTTAAAAACCTCTAAGGATGGAGATTCAACTAGGGTGAAAGTAAAGCCGAAGACTTACCGGTACGGGGGCCAGCTTCGGCCCCCAGAAGGGGTGGGGCCTCAGGTGGAAGGGGCAGGGCCACCGACAGGGGGCGCAAAAGTGGCAGTGATATTAAAGCGTTGCTGTGGCAGCGCTTTAAGCAGGGTCCTTAAAGTGCTGCCGCAGCAGCGCTTTAAAGTCAGCTGGGTATGGGCTGGTAGTGGCGGCCTCTTTTTAGCGGTACGCCATACTGGCTCATATCAACTTACTTTAACCCCTGGATTCCACCACCTCCCTAGGTAACCCATTCCAGTGCTTCCTCCTAGTGAAATAGTTTTTCCTAATATCCAACCTAGACCTCCCCCATTGCAACTTGAGACCATTGCTCCTTGTTCTGTCATCTACCACCACTGAGAACAGCCTAGTTCCAGCCTTTATGGAACCCTCCTTCCGGTAGTTGAAGGCTGCTATCAAATCCCTCCTCACTCTTCTGCAGACTAAACAAGCCCAGTTCCCTCAGCCTCTCCTTGTAAGTCATGTGCCCCAGCCCCCTGATCATTTTTGTTGCTCTCTGCTGAACTCTCTCCAATTTGTCCACATCCTTTCTGTAGGGGGGCCCCAAAACTGGATGCAATACTCCAGATGTGGCCTCACCAGTGCCAAATAGAGGGGAATAATCACTTCCCTCGATCTGCTGGCAATGCTCATACTAATGCAGCCCAATATGCTGTAAGCCTTCTTGGCAACAAGGGCACACTGCTGAGTCATATCCAGCTTCTCATCCACTGTAATCCCCAGGTCCTTTTCTTCAGAACTGCTGCTTAGCCAGTCGGTCCCCAGACTGTAGCAGTGCATGGGATTCTTCCATCCTAAGTGCAGGACTCTGCACTTGTCCTTGTTGAACTTCATCAGATTTCTTTTGGCCCAATCCTCCAATTTGTCTAGGTCACTCTGGCCCCTATCCCTACCCTCCAACATATCTACCTCTCTTCCCAGTTTAGTGTCATCTGTGAACTTGCTGAGGGTGCAATCCATCCCATCATCCATATCATTAATAAAGATGTTGAACAAAACTGGCCCCAGGACCAATCCCTGGGGCATTCCTCTTGATACCGGCTGCCAACTAGACATCGAGCCATTGATCACTATGTGTTGAGCCCAACAATCTTGCCAGCTTTCTATCCACCTTATAGTCCATTCATCCAATCCATACTTCTTTAACTTGCTGGCAAGAATACTGTGGGAGACCATATCAGAGGCTTTGCTAAAGTCAAGATATATCACGTCCACTGCTTTCCCCATATCCACAGAGCCAGTTATCTCATCATAGAAGGCAATCAGGTTGGTCAGGGATGACTTGCCCTTGGTGAATCCATGTTGACTGTTCCTGATCACCTTCTTCTCCTCCATGTGCTTCAAAATGGATTACTTGAGGACCGGCTCCATGATTTTTGCAGGGACTGAGGTGAGGCTGCCCGGTCTGTAGTTCCCCGGGTTTTCCTTCTTCCCTTTTTTTAAAGATGGGCACTTATATTTGCCTTTTTCCAATTGTCCAGGACCTCCCCCGATTGCCACAGGGGAGGAACACCACCCATAGCCAGGAATGATCAGTTCCCATTGTCTAGCTTGAACAAAACAACTTTGGAATACTCCCTTGAGCCATCAGTTTACACATAAACAACTCTAGTGTTCTTCCTTGAACCATTGTTGTTTCTCTACAAAAATCCCCTACCCATGCTCAAGTGTTCTGATGCCTGGATCCAAAATCTGCATCAGTTCCATTGGGACTTCATCTTCTCCTGACTAATATTATAATTTCTTGTTTGTTTGGCCCCCTATGGTTATTACCTAGCAATAAATAACTTTCATGGTTAAGCTGGTAGCTTCTCTCTCTCTCCTTCCCCCTTGTGGGTGTTTTTTGGTTTCCTCATTCGCTCTGCAGCAACGCTCCTCGTACCTAAGCTCATAGGCGCCGACTCCGTGGGTGCTCCGAGGCTGGAGCACCCACCGGCAGCTCCCCGACTCACCCCCCCCACCTCCGCCTCCTCCCCTGAGCATGCCCCCGCGTCCTGCTTCTCCTCCCTCCCAACGCTTGCGCCGCGAAACAGCTTTTCTTGACACAAGCACCCACCGGTGTCAAGGAAAGTTGGTGCCTGTGCCTAAGCTAAAAGATCCCTGCAGCGCCCAAAAATCCCGCTCATCAAGTGGGTTACTACCAGAACAATTGTAATGTGAAAGTGGGGATAGGGATGTGCTGAGGGTGACAGCTTGGAGGTGCTGCTTGACCCAGTCTGCTGAGTCCAGTGGCATATAAGGGGTCAGCTTGGGAGTGCTGATTAACCCGGTCCTCTCAGACACACTCTGTTAATATGTGTGTTCCTCTGATTCTGGGTCTGGAAGAACCCAGCCCTGGGGAACCTAGGTCCTGCAGGATAGCCCCATTCGGAGGGAACTTGCAGCAGAAGTAGAGCTCCATGAGAACACAAGTGACATGAACAGTACATTGAGAGAATTACAGACACCTCAGAAGAGTAACCCTAATAAATGAGCATACCCCAAAGTAACAGGCATATCTGGTGAGAATCCTGATCATGAACCGATTCTATAGGTTTTAGTAGTCAGGAGTTTTGTTAAACCCACAGAATTTCTACATTTTAGGTGGTCAAATGGACTCAATCTCCTTTGACGTTCCTTAAAATTCTCACAGTGCCTAAGAGCGCTGTCTGCTGAAGGTCACTGATAATGTCATGCACACATAATATGTTCTTTAGCAGCTCATTCATAATCATGGGGTTTATTTTATTAATACCAAAATTCCTGTCACACCACCACCACCCCCCGCCCCCATGTATAAACAGTCATTTTGTACAGCATCAAATGAACTTGGTTTTGGAGATGTTGGGGAACATCTTGTCATACTTTTGAATTGTGGAGTGTATTTATCTTAACATTTTCTGGTTACAAACTGGTTTAAACTGTGCTTTTCTGTGTTTAAACTAGTTTTTCCATGCTGAGGCTAGCTTCCCTCATAATTTACATGTAGTTTGGCTATGCTAATGTTGAGTTTGCTTGTTTTCAATATTATTCCCCTTGTAGTCATTCTGTACTAGTCTAAGAACAGTAGTGCTATGGTTACCTGGTGGGATTTTGGTGGGGAACAAACTGTATTCTCTGCTGCCACCCCATAGCAAAGCAAAACAAGATCCTTAGGGTCAAATTCACATCCCTAATTTCAGCTGCCCCAAATTCCAGATTAAAGTCACTCATCCTGTCAATTGAACAGGGTTGCATGTGTATTACTGAAAACAGGAAGTGGAATGCACATATGGCTTCCACTGAGGTCAATGGGAGCTGCATGCATTGATAACAGAATATGAGTCCAGATGTACTTTTTGCTTTATTTTTAAAGAAAATAAATACAATGGTATAAAAAGATCATTTCCTTGAATGAAATCGGTAGGCAGGACCTGAGTACAAGGTATAATGTAATATTTGTATATTTCACTCATTCAGTCACTTATTTTCTTCAAAATATTTTCAGTCTTATAAACAATTAAAATGAATTCTATAAATGGAACAACCTCTATAATTCAGTTACTGTTCTTTGTTTACATGGTAAAATGTGGTATATGTCTTAGCATATAAAACTATATTTGATTCACTTTGTTGTCATGGATACAAATATAGGTAATGAGATTGCTCTACAGTAAAATCAGACTTTCATGTCTTAATTCAACTTTCTTTCTTTATATGTCATCTTTGTTTAGGTGGAAAACGTCCGCTTAATTGATCGTATATCTTCCAGGAAAGCTGCACTGGGGACTCTGTATTTAACAGCTACTCATGTTATTTTTGTGGAAAATGTGTCTGAAACTCGTAAAGAAACTTGGGTATGATTATGTATTAGACCTAATTTTTTCACATAAGCTTCTTGTAGTGGTGATCTTATCTTATTTTAAAATAAAAATAGTTTATATAGTAAAATATGATGTAAATTTATGGCATTGTACCTATTAATATTTGTAAAATAATTAGCTTAAAGTTAAGTATCAGAGGGGTAGCTGTGTTAGTCTGGATCTGTAAAAAGCACAGAGAGCCCTGTGGCACCTTTAAGACTAACAGATGTATTGGAGCATAAGCTTTTGTGGGTGAATGCATCTGATGAAGTGGGCATTCACCCACGAAAGCTTATGCTCCAATACATCTGTTAGTCTTAAAGGAGCCACAGGACTCTCTGTAGCTTAAAGTTGATAACTGAGACAATATATATTTCTTTAGTCATTCAGAATCTGAATTTTAGATTGAACAGGAGTACTTGTGGCACCTTAGAGACTAACAAATTTATTAGAGCATAAGCTTTCGTGGGCTACAACCCACTTCTATATGCATCCGAAGAAGTGGGCTGTAGTCCACGAAAGCTTATGCTCTAATAAATTTGTTAGTCTCTAAGGTGCCACAAGTACTCCTGTTCTTTTTGAGGATACAGACTAACACGGCTACTACCTTGAAACCAATTTTAGATTGAAAACTTAATTACCTAGATAAATTTAAAAAAATTATAAGAGAATTGGGATTAGAAACACAGGAATAGAAATGTAAGGACCTTCATAAAAATATTAAGTGTTCTACAGCAGTGGTTTTCAAACTTTTTTTACACATACTACTTGAAAATTGCTGAGGGTCTCAGTGACCACTTAATGATCTTTCCAAATGTTGTTTGTACTGTTTGCTAACTACTGAAAGCACTTTGGATAAAAATGCTATATAAAAAAACCCTTAATAATTAACATTTTTTGTTCTACAAATAAAAGCACACAACTCATATTTTAATATCCGTAGTCTTACCTTTCTAATCCGATGGATGTGTCCTCTCTCCCCCGCTGCAGCAGCTGAGGCTGGGAAGAAGGGGGGAGGGATATCTCCCTCTTCCTCTCCACCACAGCAGCCACAGAGTTGAGGCTGGGAAGGAGGGCTATCTCTCCCCGGAAGCCGCAGCCCTGGAGCTGGGGAAAGTCACCTCTTTCTCTGGTTGCTGCAGCCCTGCACATCCCAAATTCCCCCCCCCCCTTCTCACCCCACTGCCCCTCCCACCTACCCCCTATTCCCCACAAGGCTACCATCTCACCTTACATGTGCATCTTCCCCAGGGTCCAGGCACCTAATTAATGGAGCCACGCCCACACAGCTCCACTAATTAGGTGGATGGCCCTTCATTCTCTCATGTGCGGTCGCCTAGGTGTGCAGGGCTGGCTCCAGGCACCAGCCCACCAAGCTTGTGCTTGGGGCGGCACCTGGACGTGGGCGACGCGGTGCGGTGCTCCGGCTCCGGCTGCCGGGGAGAGCGGGGCTACGGCTGGGGCTCACCGCCCTTCCCCCGGGGCTCCGGCCGCCGTCCCCCCCGGCGCCCTCCCCTGCCGCACGGGCGGGGGGGGGGCACGGCGGCTGGAGGCTTTTTTGCCTGGGGCAGCAAAAAAGCCAGAGCCAGCCCTGTAGGTGTGCACCTTAGAGGGAACGGTCCGCAGACCACCTGAATGGAGCACACGGACCACTGGTGGTCCGCAGACCACAGTTTGAGAACCTCTGTTCTACAGTAATTACAATGGGAACACTGTTTCAAACTTGAATTACTGGTATCCTGTGGGGAAGAATAGAGCAGAAATCCTGAGATACTCTGAATTTGTATTCTTGCATGAAGGTAAAGATGCTGCTATCAATATCTGTCTGAGCAGTATCAGTTATTTCTCGCTCTCTCCCCCGCCCCCATACAGAGGTAATTTAGTATCTGTCTACCTGTTTTATCTCTCACCCACTTTGTCTGTCTATTTTATCAAATCTATCTAATATATCTATCTAGGTACTGATATGCCTCCCTCACTATACTATCTGAGTGTCTAGCGATAGTTTAGTTGACATTAACCATAAATTCTGTCCTTCTTCCCTCCAATCCTCACCTTCACTGTTCAGTATAATTAAATAAGATCTAATATTTGAGCTTTTGCCAATGGAGAGGGGCAAAGTTTTGGCCTAGATTCTTTTTTTTATTTTGTATCACTGGTGCTGTTAACTTCTCATTAAAGCTGGATCAAAAGAGATGTCTCTTTTATAGCCACTAACTTATATTTTAAGAAAGCAATTAGATGTCATGAATTAGTTAGTGTTTGTAACACCCTTTGAATACCTGAAGCATTAGAGAACTCTTTCTTCTGGGTTATGATAGGAGCCATGTCAGTCTCTTATCATTTGTGCCTGGAAGTGGAGGAAAGAGCTATGAGGAGGGTTGTGAGGACTCTCTGAAATGTCACTGCTACTGTTTAGGCCATGGGAAATCAGTGTAGTGTTTCTCCTTACCACAGATGTCATTTTTGCTTGGCATAAACAATTTTTGTCTTTTCAGATTCTTCACAGCCAAATTTCCTCCATCGAGAAACAGGCCACAACTGTTACTGGCTGCCCTTTGCTGATTCGCTGCAAGAACTTCCAGATCATCCAGCTTATCATACCTCAGGAAAGAGATTGCCATGATGTTTACATATCTTTAATACGTCTGGCACGGCCAGGTATGCAAGGGGAGCGCAGCACTAGATGTTAATGCTTGTAAGCAATTAGCCTGATTGAAGGCCCTTTGACAGGAGCTGAGGTTGTTAATGGACTATTGCCTGCTGGTGAGATGATATCAGCATCTTTTTCTCCCCTCACTCCACCAGCAACACTCATACAAGAGTAGGGTTACCATATTTCAGCAAGCAAAAAAAGAGAATGGGAGGAGCCCCACCCCTGCCCCTCCCACTTCCCGCCCCCCTCAGAACCCCCAACCCTCCCCCCGTTCCTTGTCCTCTGACTGCCCCCTCCTGGGACCCCTGCCCCTAACTGCCCCCCAGGACTCCACCCCCTACCTAAGCCTCCCTGCCTCTTGTCCCCTGACTGCCCCAACCCTTATCCACACCCCCACCCCCAGACAGACCCTTGGGACTCCTACGCCCCATCCAACCACTCCCCACCCCCTGACAGCCCCCCCCAGAACTCCCAACCCATCTAAACCCCTCTGCTCCCTGTCCCCTGACTGCTCCGATCCCTCTTCCCACTCCTGCCCCCTGACAGCTCCCCCCCAGAACTCCCAACCCCCCACCCCCCCGCTCCTTGTCCCCTGACTGCCCCCTCCTGGGACCCCTGCTCCTAACTGCCCTCCAGAACCCCACCCCCTACCTAAGACTCCCTGTTCCTTGTCCCCTAGCTGTCCCCTCCTAAGACACCCCCCCCCAACTGCCCCCCAGGACCCTACCCCCTACCTCTACCCTGACTGCCCAAAACTTTCTCCACTCCCCCCAAAAAGCCCCCCCCGAACTCCCGACCCCCCCATCTCTTGACTGCCCCCTCCAGAACCTCCCTGCCCCTTCTCCTGCCCCCTGGCCCCCTTACCCTGCTGCTCAGAACATGGTGTTGGGCTCTGTGCGAGCCGGACACGTGGCTGCGCTCCCCAGCGCAACACACAACCCGGTCCCTGCCCCTGCACAGTGCTGCCGGAGCGGGGCGCTGGGCTGCCGGGGAGGAGGAGCTGCCGGCTCAGAATGCAGGGAGGGAGGGAGGGGGGGAGGAGGAGCTCTACAGCTGCTCCGGAGTCCAGCCTGGCAAGCGGCAGGGGGAAGGGCTCTGGCTGCCAGAGCCCCATGCGAGCGGCTGACTTTCCTGCAGCCCTCCCAGCCGCGCCTCGCTCTGAATGGGGGGGGGAAATCCCGGACATTTTGAGTGATTTACAAATTCCCCCCCGGACGCTATTTTTAGCACAAAAAGGAGGACATGTCCGGGTAAATCCGGACGAATGGTAACCCTATACAAGAGGCAGCCATCATCTGGCAGTAAGTGCTAGTGAGCACACATAGTGGGACACCTAATGCAGTCAGTAGAACAAACAAAGCCCAGGGACGTGTCTAGGTAGAGGTCACTAGCATGCACTGGCTGGCAGGGTGGATTTGATTTAAATCATGATTTAAATCACTAGTCAGGAAGACTTGATTTAATCATAGATTTCTACATAAAAGTGCATTCTTGTTGTTATAACAATACATATTCTTCACAGCTCAGAGATAGATGTAGGTTTCATTTTTAGAAGGTTCACACTATCATTTTTAAAGTGATTTAGTTTGAAAACTTTTCAGATTAGTTTTACAGCTATATCAGAAAATGAATGATTGTTTGGTTATTTCATTTACCAAAGGTAATTGAAGCAGATAATTATGAAGTCATTGGGAGGTGAACTATCTCCAATTCAACAGGTTAATCATTAATATTTGGAGGATTTTCTTGCTGTATTAGGAGGAGAACTTCACCAGACAGACATTTACATTGTTTTATTTAACTAAAATAACAACGTTATGTATTCTGGATTTTTTTCTTCAACAGCAAACATCATATTTTAACAAAACAAGCATATTAATTTTTGAATTTAGTTAAACATTCAAGTTTTTTAAAATCAGGTTTGTTTTTGTTAAAATTGTTAACTAAAATAGTTAAATGAAATATTTAAAAAAACCAAACAAATTAAATCAACTATCAGCCAGGTCAACATGAGAAACTTAAAATATTGGCTTCTGCAACTAACTCAGTTGTCTTCACCTTCTTTTTCCTGTTTGTTCATAATCTGGAAAAGAAAAACAAACTTTCCTGCTTTTTCAGGTCCCAGACGATTTCTCAATTTGGAATGAACTAGTCCAAAGGAAGAAAATATTCTTTCTACATCAGCAGAAGAAGCTACTGCTGTTAAAAGTGAGATTATCACTTCAACAGTCTCTGAATCCAAGTGCTTAAGTGATTTCCATCAGTTCACTGGTGTGACTTTCTTTAAAACATCAGCAAACATTTATTTCTTGAATGGTTCACCCTTATCTCTGAAGTTTATTATAGTTGTCATTATGGAGGGATGATTGCTGGACGTCCATGTCATAGCCAACTCCTCCTCTTCAGCAGTTAAGGTTTGACCCTGGTACCATGTATTGAGAATATTTGCAAGAAAATGAGCTGGAGATAGTGCTTGTCCCATTTTTTTTTTAATGCTTGTAATTTAACTCTGTTATTGCATATTTCGTTTTTTAAGATCTCACTCAATTCCTTCCAAATTTCAACAGCGTCAGGAATAAAACAGCTATTTCCCTGCATTTTGTTCAAGGCTACAGAAATAGGCTTCTGGGTACTCAGCATGTGGTCAACATTTCTCTGAAGCCCAATACTGAGAACTTTAGCTGTGACAGCGCCATCTATTTTTTCACGATTTTGTTCACAAACTGTCATCAGATTAGGCCAGTTCTTGCTATAGTGCTCAAAACAGTCCACTACTTTGAGTTCCATCGCACGTCTTGTGGGAGAATTAGCTTGGTTCCTCACACTTTTTTTTTCAGAGCAGCTGCTGCAAAGTGGTTGTTACGGAAACATTTGCAATTTCTACAGCATTAGCCTTTATTTCTGGAACACTGAAGGCTTTGGCTAGGAGGTGCATCAAATGAGCACTGCAACCATATGTTAATAGCTTGGGACTCTCTTCTAAGTAATTTCTTCTCATCTTGGATACATTTTCAGCATTGTCTGTGACCAAGCTGCGTACTAGACATTAGAATTTTTTTCAGTTTGTTATAGCTTTTACTGTAAGTATTCTGCTGTGTGTGCATTTCCTGATGTATCATTTGTTTCTGTAAGGAAGACATTTTCTTATGTTGTCACACAAGCACATACAACAGAATCATTGTGGACATTGCTCCACCCATCAAGACTCAGGTTAACAATTTTACCCTCTACACCTTTTGCACACTGCTCAATTTCTTTTTCACACACTTTATCCAGCAATTTGCCTGTGACATCTGCTCTGTTGGGTGGACTGTATCCTGGTCTTAATGACTGAACTATGTTAATGAAGTGTGGATTCTCAATCATACGGAAAGGAGAGTTTGTTGCATAAACAAACCGGGCAATCTTTTAATCAATTACCTCTTTTTGTAATCTGCTGGTTCTCATCACAAACTTATATATGGTTGTTTCTGGGTGATGGAGATTTTTTTCTTTTTGCTACAGATGATATAGTGTGGCTATGTGACATACATGATGTGACTAAAACACTATCATTGGCAGATAACTCTGAAACTATAGAAAATGATGGTGATCTTGAAGGTGATCTGTCTGTTGAGGAGGGATTCTCCTAAACAAAATAAGTCAATGCAGTTATTTAATTATTACCACCATACTGCTCATTTAGTATTACTCATTGCATTCACTGACAGTACTACTTTAAAGGTGAAATTGTAAAAGGAAGATCTGCCTATTTCAGCTATTTATTTTTATCACAACTGCATCTAAAATGATAGTACCATAGAGTAACAACTATATTTTTTTGCTCAAACATGAGAATTCAAGAATAGTCCAGAAGGAAGACAGGCAGTCCTTAAGAAAGAAGTATGAAATAAAGAAGTTTATCAACCTGAAGATCCTGCATGTTCAGACATGTTCCTTTCATCATCTTCAACGCAGCTTCCTCCTGAGAAGGAACACTTCTCATGATGTTGTTTAATTCGGGTGACCAGGCCTTGCATTTCTTTGTTGTGCTGTTTGCATTTTGCACACATGCCTATCTTACCCACAGGTAGAGGCACTTCATTAAAATATTCCCAAACTGGGTCTCTTTTACAGCCTGCTGCCATTATAGGTTTTCTCTTCTAGAGAATGGTATGGTAGATCTCAAATCAATGAAGGCTATACTCAGAAAGACCTCAAGACTTCTGGACTATGCTGCTCAGACAGTTTCACTTCTGTTTCTACTGCCTGTCCTTCCCTTCTCACATTTATCTCCAGACTTTCTCTCCTTGTCCAGATCTATTCCACCTCCACAATCTTCTGTTCATTGAACTTTTTGAAACCTCGCACTTTTAGAAAGAGGTAAGGGATTGACTCTGTGTACACAAATTTTGCAGAGGGACAATAGGGTTGAGGTCTGTTATTTCTCACCTCTCTATATATTTATTTAACAGCAAAAATGTTTTTAAATAAACAAGCATGTATCTCTGGATACACAAATCCACAGTTTGCGAACTGCAAAACTAAGCATCTCTGATGGTATCTTCTAGACTGAGCCTCATTGAGTAAATAGAAAGATTAACCTAAATCTATAAAGAAGCCCCTGGAACCACATAAGATTGGGTCTCTAATCCATGAACTATTGGAACTCATTTACAAAAGTTTTCTTAAACATTACATTAATATATTGTCTGATACTATAGAATTAGAATTTATAATCCCTATTCCATGATGAGACATTATAGCTCAAAGATATCTTAATTAAAACTATCTTTAGATATGTTTTTTTCCTCAAAATGCATTTTATCCCAAAAATCAGATTTTTTTTTTAAATCATTGATTCTTATCCACCCTGCTGCCTGGGGAGCATGGGGCTGATGGCAGGCTACCGCTTATGGAAAGCCCCAAATAACTTAACAGAGTTATAACCTTTCCACACGGTTTTGAAATGTGGCTGAACATCAATGAAGCCAACTACAAAAACCTTGAACACCCATGATAATGCTGTGAACAAGTGTACAGTTTCCTGTGAATGTTATCCCATTCTGTGCCTCAAATGCCTTTATCTAGCTTAAATGGCAAAGCCTGGAAGAGATTTTCTGCCTTTTCCCCCCAGTTCATTCTGCCAGTGGTACTAGTCTAAATTGTTTCTTGCTGTGTGCAGATTTGCAAATGACAGCAAGGGGGAAATGAACCTTTCCCTGCTTCACACCTGCTCAGGATCCAACCACAATGTAGCTGAGGAGTGCAGAAAAAAACCTGACCTTTTGTGTGTAATATTACTGTTCTCATATCATAGCTGCAATATACGAAACAGACTCTTTTTTCTGTATTTAAATTTCTGGGAAAATGTTAAAGGAAGGAAAAATGAAATTCAATAGCCTTGTCTGTACTTGCAATTTCACTTCTATTACATCTAGGGTAAATACGAGGGTACAATGATCCTGTTGTCTTATTCTTTCAAGATAAGTTTTATACTGAAACAATTAGTTTAACAGAATGAACTTAACTGAACTAGACATATTAGGAATAAATATTTACATCATGATAGCACCCATAAGCTTCAATTGTGCCCAGCGCTGTACAAACACAGAAAAAAAGAGTGTGCCCTGAGGGGGATAGAAAATAATAGCTGTGTGTGCTTTGCAGTTTTAGGAGATATATTTCATCCACATATACCATGTAGATTGTGTTATGGGGAAATAGAGCAATGAGCACAATGGTAAGTGCTGGCTGTACACAAAAAATTGCTAAAAAGTGAAGAGTTTGTGTTAAGCTAAGTATCTCCTAAGGAAGTTTGAGAAAGATTTGGCTGTACAGCATCAGTGGTGTGACATTACTTTGTGAATAACACCTGCTTTAAGGATGTTTAATAAAGAGTTAAACTTGGGGGTCTTATTGAATGTGCTTTGAATGTGTAACCTGCTCAGCGAACAGCTGTTGCTAAAAGGCTACACTATATCTTGCAGATATGTCAGATTTTGTTATGTTTTTTTCTTTCTACACTGAACACAGATTGCCAGATATCAAAGAAAAGCTGCAGAGCAGGTGTTGTATAAAGAATATGCAGGTTGACAGCTAGGTGATTTAGTCTACCAATGAATCTGTGTTTTGATCCACCTGTATCTGGATTTTGAACATGTTCAAATCTAGGACCTACTGTCAGTTTCAAAATACTGAATTCAACTGTGCAACCAAAGGTAATTTTGACCCTTTACCCTTAAAAGTGAGAATCCAAGTATTGTAGCAGAGTCCAGCATCTCCTCCTGTGTTTGTGCTGTTAACTTAAGAATTAATTGGAAAGGATGCTGAATGCAGGCTGTTTTGAAGCAAACAACCCAGTCTGAAGCATAAGGTCCAACTCTGTCTTTTAATGTTATTTTGAACTCTGTGTAAAGGAGACATTGCTATAGTTTGCACAAAACTGACAACGTCAATGTTAATTTTCATCTTGCTACAAGACAGCTTGTTAGAGCTGGTTTTCTCTGATGTGTTAGAAAAAAATTGCATAGCAAGCCACAGCAGCAGTTTAAGTTGGTAAAGTGCTTACTATAACTGGAATACCAGTGAAGGGAATATGTACACTGGAGTGCATGTATTTGAGTATGCTAGGTGATGTAGGGTGAAAGTAATTGGAGTATGTTATGGAAACAGTTAATCAATTTAAGCTCTTGGTTACGCTGATGTAAATCTGGGTTAACTCCACTGTCTTCAGGATCTCATCATGTTTTCATACAAGACTGGAAAAAATAAGATCCTGTAATGCTCCTTCCCTTGAAGGGACAGAAGGTGTATATTAATGCCCGTGGAGAGGTGGCTTTTGACCCTGGCATTGCAGTACTAAGGAATGCCCCAGTGAAGAACAAATGTGGCCAGTAATGCTTTTGAGAAGATGCCTGTTGGGCAGATCCATTGGTAGCATAGCAGAAGCAAGTTGAGCAGGACACATACGTGAATGAGAACAAACAAAAGAATGGATTTAAGTGGCAGGCCACAACTCTATTAGTTTCAGAGTAGCAGCCGTGTTAGTCTGTATCCGCAAAAAGAAGAACAGGAGGACTTGTGGCACCTTAGAGACTAACAAATTTATTAGAGCATAAGCTTTCGTGGACTACAGCCCACTTCTTCGGATGCATAGAAGTGGGCTGTAGTCCACGAAAGCTTATGCTCTAATAAATTTGTTAGTCTCTAAGGTGCCACAACTCTATTAGTGTCCCTCCCCAGTATTAAGTTTATCTACCCTATCTCCCTCATTTAAGTGAGTCTAGTGTGGGATTTATAGGCCTTCTATCATATATCCATAACTCAGGGCAGACATTCCTCAGTCTTCACCTTGGATTTAGCTCATTCTGCTGAAACCTCTCTCCTGTGAAGGAGAAAGACAGTACCAAAGAGGGACCTCTGTCTGAAAAGACTTAAGGTCTCTTTCGCCTTCTCCCACAGACATAAGGTCCACAGTCAAATCCCAGTCTTTTATTTCTGGGCAAAGGCCCTTTTGACCTTTTATTTGCCCTGGGCACTGTCCGTAAATTGTGTTGAATAAAATATTCTTACAAATTACTGAGATGAGACTTCTAAATCCTATTCCTATTGAACCTAACTGTCCTTCCATGATGCTGTCATGAAGCCAAAAAAAAAACTACCAGGCTTCTGCCAATTTTTTCCTAATGGGGAAAAATATTTCCTGACCTTTAAAACAGGGAATTGGTCAGACCCACAGTATCCTAAAAACACAGTCCTTACATTATAACTACAGAAGGGGAGGTTGGGATCAACTAAAATGGAACAAGAGGCATGAAAAATCCTGGGCAAGGATTTAAATTAATGGGGAGAGGACAGGGAGTCAATTGGCTCCTATCTCCCTCTGGCTGGCCAATGGGTGGCAGTGCCTATGGGGATTAGAGGCCTACCCTTGCAAGGACTGCCCCACCCCTTTCCTTCTGAGGCTATCCCGTGCTCTGCGGATCCAGTCACATTTTCCACCAGTTGAACCAGGTGGGTGGCATTGCTGTAGAGCAGCATCATGTTTTGCCTCTAGCAGTAAAGCATCTGCCATTGACACGGTGGGGGGGATGGGAATCTTACTCACATGAAGTTAATAGGATTGATTGTAAAATGAGCGGGATTTGGCCTACCAATACTGGTGGTTGCAACTTTTCTATCCCCTGTTTCTGTCTGCCAGAGTGCTGCACCCTCTTGAAGGGTAATATAATTGCTGTACAGTTGTGGACTGCTTGTCCTCCCTAGGAGGAACTCTGGCTGAGTCAGGTTCTATTTTCCCTCCCCCACTTGCCTTTTTTCCTGCATTATACCATACCTGAAACTGTAAGATCCCATCTTCTCTCGTGATATTGTGTAATGCATTGTAACAGTTTGTGACATAAGGTGGCCTAACCAGGGCTGGCTCCAGGATTTTTGCCGTCCCAAGCGGCGGGGGGAAAAAAAAAAAAAAAAGCCGCGATCGCGATCGGCAGCAGCCCAGCCTCGCCGCTTCTTTGGCGGCAATTCGGCGGCAGGTCCTTCCTTCCGAGAGGGACCGAGGGACCCGCCGCCAAATTGCCGCCAAAGAGCCGGACGTGCCGCCCCTTCCCCTTGGCCACCCCAAGCACCTGCTTGCTAAGCTGGTGCCTGGAGCCAGCCCTGGGCCTAACCAAACTAAAGGGTCCAATTCTACTTTCAGTTGTACCTGTCAACTTCCAATGGAGCATGAACAGGTACAACTGAAAGCAGAATTTGGCCCTTTAGCTTAGGCTACTTTGTGTCACAGTAACATTTGAAGTTGTACAACAGCAGAATTTGGCTCAATGACTATAATACTGTGTTTGTATCAGGCCCTAAATATTATAGAGGGTATATGTTAACTAAGCTTTAAGGCACAATCGATGCATTTGTAAAACCTTTATGTACCATCATATGATATTAAAACCTGAGATGATAGGCAGGCTAGATTTACATACCAGCAAGACATGTATATTATAATTTGATATAGTTGTGAAAGTTTCCACTTAGTTTTGTGAGCAGGTACAATGGAAAGGAAATATCTGAAATGTAGTTTTATTCAGCTAATTTAATGCATACTTTGGCAACTGGGGTGCAAAATAAATGTCAGGATTTCAGCCAAATTTTTTATTTGAAGTTACTTTTTTCAGGTTAAACTTAACAATTATACACAGTTGTACATAAGCAAATGAGACATAAGCAAATGAGGCTTTGCCATAACAAAAAACACAGAATGAAGTTTGATCTATCACACTGTGTTTCAGTGATCTTTCTTCTCCCTTTCTTTAAATAATGACTGTGCTGATCTTGAGCTCAGTGCCTGGGTCATAAAGATTTAACAAGGGAACTTTTCTTCCTTTCTGTCCTCATATTTGTTAATAATTGTTTCTAAAGAGGGAACTGAGTTCCCCAAGGAACTGTGATAACATTACAAACCACACAAGCTTTTTAATTAATGGAAACCATCATGTCATTAGACGCCAGAGATGTGTTTAGCTTTGTTTTTTCCCCGAGATTCCATATGCTATATATTTAATGGGAACTTAAAACTAGTCCTTATTTCTCTGTTAAATCTAAAAAAAATCACCTATAATGGAAGTTCAGTAGATGCTTTCTGCAGAAGAGGATGGAAGTTTAAAATGAAAACCATTTTTATTAAAGCCATACATAAAAAGTTCCTGTTCTCTATTCTGCTTATCAAGGACATAAAATAGAAGTAACCAAGGGTTGTATTTAAACCTGTTTGATTTCAAGACAGTTACAGTCTGAAACAGATTTATCAAATGGTGACGTTTTGACAACAGATGTGACTCAGTTTACCAGAATTCAGTGTACTTTATTTTGTTTATATACTAAGATCCTTGATCCAAAAGCTATAAGGACCATACAGTGAGAGGATGAAACATGCACTTGTGATGTGTTAGAGTAGGGGTGGCCAACCTGTGGCTCCGGAGCCACGTGCAGCTCTTCAGAAGTTAATATGCGGCTCCCTATATAGGCTCTGACTCCGGGACTGGAGCTACAGGAGCCAATTTTCCAATGTGCTGGGGGTGCTCACTGCTCAACCCGAGGCTCTGCCACAGGACCTGCCCCCACTCCACCCCTTCCCACCTCCTCCCCTGAGTCTGCCATGCCCTCGCTCCTCCTCCTATATTTTAAGTAAGATCAATAATACAGGCCTGTACAAGTAGGGGGGGAAAAGGCCACAAACAGCAGAATAGCCTACTACTTTCAAAGTAAGCTTCTATGTGATTAGATGCTGGTATGTGGGCTTTTGCATAGCAAAACATATGATTCTGAATGGGAATAACAGAGAATAACATCCCATACAGAGAATAACATACCAGCTTTGCTTTTGGAGACTTTGATCTCAGTTCAGATTTATTGTCCTGTCTTATTGCCTCTTTTTTCTCTTTCAGTGAAATATGAAGAGCTCTACTGCTTCTCATTCAACCCAAAGTTAGATAAAGAAGAGCGAGAACAAGGATGGAAGCTTGTGAGCCTCAATGAAGAATATAATCGGATGGGTGTTCCAAATAACTATTGGCAGATCAGTGATGTAAACAGAGACTACCAAGTGTGTAATTATAATTTGTATTACAGTAGATCTTAGAGACCCTAACCAAGGCAGGGGCCTCGTGGTGTTAAGTGCTGTACATAGCATCCTAAGAGACAGTCCCTGTCCCAAAGACGTTAGACAGAGTGAGAGAAAGGACTCATTATCTCTGTTTTACCCATGTGGAATGGAAGTACAGTAACTCCTCACTTAAAGTCGTCCCGGTTAATGTTTCGTTGTTACGTTGCTGATCAATTAGGGAACATGCTCGTTTAAAATTGTGCAATGCTCCCTTTTAATGTCATTTGGCAGCCGCCTGCTTTGTCCACTGCTTGCAGATGGGGGCTTGGAACCAGGGTGGACCAGCAGCCCCCCTATCAGCTCCCCGCTCCCCTAAGTTCCCTGTGCAGCAACTGCCCAGCAGGCTAGCAATTGTAGCTGTCCCTTCCCCCACTGCCATGTGCTGCTCCTGCTCTCTGCCTTGGAGCTGCTCCCCGAGACTCCTGCTTGCTATGCCGGGCGGGGGGAGGGGAAGGGAGGAAGAAGGGGGCTAATGTCAGGGTGTCCCCCTCCCCCCTGCTCCTGCACCCCACTTACCCCATCTTCCATAGAGCAGGGGGGACACACAACAGGGCTCAGGACAGAGGGAGCTTGCTGGCAGCAGCAGCTGCGGTCTCAGCAAGCTGATCTAATTAACAAGGCAGTGTACTTAAAGGGGAAATGCGCATCTCTCTCTCACACACACACAGTGTGTGTCTCTGTCTCCGATGCTCTCTCCCCTCCCTCCATTCCTGCTGCCTTGTAGAGTGTGAGAGTTAACCCTTAAGGGCTCAGCCAATTGCTAGTTCATCATTTAGCAGTAAGGCATTCCCTGGGAAATATCCCACCCTCTGACTCCTCCACCTCAACCAAGCTTCACAATCATCATCATTGTGTACCAGTATTAAATTGTTTGTTTAAAACTTATACTGTGTGTATGTATATATATAATATAGTCTTTTGTCTGGTGAAAAAAAATTCCCTGGAACCTAACCCCCCATTTACATTAATTCTTATGGGGAAATTGGATTTGCTTAACATCGTTTCGCTTAAAGTCTCATTTTTCAGGAACATAACTACAACGAAAGTGAGGAGTTACTGTACAAGGAGATAAAGTGACTTGTCAAAATAATTTTAAGCACATGCATAGTTAAGCATATGAATGATATGCTGAATTGGGGGTAGTGAGTATTTAAAAAAAATTTTTTTTCTACCTAATAGTTACACAAGCCATTAGTTTGAAAGAATGAATTTAACACTTTCTTACCTTGTTCATGAAATTATGTGCAGTGCTGCTGAGGATTGTTTGTGATGGAATATTATCACAATGGTCTGAGAAGTCACAAATCTTAATTCCACTCCTTTCTACCTAGCTAGTTGATGTTCCTATCCTGGCCTACATTTGTTTGAGTCAGACTTCAAAAATGTGATGAAGTAACATTAATGGAAAGAGATAACAGCCTAAACCAGTTCTGAAGTCAGCCTGTCCATACACATCAGCTCACTCCCATTGTGCCTTGTCACTGGAGCGCACACATGCTATACAATATCACTTGGGGTTTTGAGACCTCCTCAGAGGGGACTGTATGTTCTGCCAGAAGTTAATTGTTTTCTTTTGTTTCTAATATAAAAAGTTTGCATTTATTATAGAATTGTGGAAATAGTATGACAGAAGACTTAATTTAGGGCAGGGGCTCTCAACCTGGGGATTACAACCAGCCCTGGGAATGGGGATGGTGTTGCAAACAGGTATCAGGGGTTGTGTCGACCCTTCATTTCCTAAATGATAAGGGAGAAGGAGAGAGAAACAGGTTGGACCTGGTAAGGAAGAGGTTGAAAACTTCTGGTTTAGGGAAAATGTAGGGGTTAATGCGACACAGCCGTAAATGTAAGGGATCAGAATGAGCTACAGAAGGAAGGATGAATCATGAAATATTATAGAAAAAACAAGGGAAATTAGACACCAAAAGCACTGAAAACGTTTTATCTAGATGGATAGTAGAAGGGAAGAAAAGGGTAATGAAGGCAGGATAAGGGAGAAAAAGGAGGAAAGACTACACAGAAGGAAGAGACAAAGTAGTTATTTTTATTATTTAATATAAAGTAATACACATTATAAATAAAGAAATGTTTTTCATATATACATACATAAAAATCAGTCACATTTTTTCATGTCCCTGAAACATGCCTAAATCTGATCTCACTTAATCAAAAATAACTCCATTGGAGCCAGTCTTCATTGGTGCAAAACCAATTTCTCATGTGACAATGGTAAAGAATTACAAGAATTCAGTGCTCTCTTCCAACACTGAAAAGGGAACTCTATTAAAATAGCATCCAAAAGAAATACCTTAAAAGAACATTAAGGTTGCAAAGTCAAGCCCTCACACATTAGGAAATGCCAGAATTAAGGTAGCATGCGTAACCTCAGGTCAGCCTCCCTTATGTGTCTAATTACATGATCACATTTTTTCCATAGGCCAATGCTCAAACCACTGAGCTATTGTCAGGGAATGAGTAGTTATTAAATATTTCTTTTTCTCCTCAGTCAGCTTGTGCCCCCAGATCTTAATCACACAATATCCAAACACAGCACTGAATATACAGTTATTAATATCCTCTTGGGTGTTTCTGTGGTGCTCATCATACTATCAGAATGCTTCACAACTATTAATTAATCTTAGCACCCCTGTGAGAGTAGTTGGTATTTTTATCCCCATTTTACAGCTGGAGAACTGAAGCACAGAGAGATTTAGACCCAAAGTTGTCAAGTGTCCATTAATTTTGAATGCCCAATTAGAGATGCTAAGGAACTGATTTTCTAGAGAATTTAGCATTTTGATTGCACTTTTTATATTCAAAGTACAGCTCCTGGTGACTTCAGCTGCAGCTGTGAGCACTTAGCACTTCTGCAAATCTCATCTCAGGTGTCTCATGTTGGGCACCCAAAAATGATGAACATACAGTTAGTCACTGACTGAACACTTCAGTTTAAGTGGCTTGCCCAGCATCACCTAGGAACTCTGTGGCAGAGGCCAGATTCCTCAGGACAGCATTCAACTGCATAACCATGAGTCAACCGGGAAGAGAAAAGACAATTTCCTTGCACACCTTCCAAATTCTGCAACTGATGAGACTTGGTCCTACAGACAATACCCTTCTTTACTACACAATCCTGATTCATTCCCAGAACCCCTGTTCATCTTGTGTACTGAAAAAGTTATTGGATACATGAATATATAGCACTCCACCTTTTTCTGTTTCAGTTTTACCATCTGTAAAATTGGGATAATGATAATAATAATTTCCTATCTCCTAGAGGTCCTGTGACAGTCTGTCACATGGTGGACACACCATCATTGCACCGCCTCATGCCAGAACATGGCATTGCAGGCCTTCTTTTGTTCTTGTACTGCCTTTTCCACTGTTCTGGTTCTGCAGTAGTCTGCAGCTTCCATGGCCAGGCCCTCCTGCCTGATCATCTTTCAGTTCAGTCTCCTTCTGGGGTAACAGAAAAGTTCAAACAGAAAATCCAGAATCTTTATGCCAGGCCCACGGCCCCCAGCTCCAGCTATTATTCAGTGGTCTTTGCCTCTTTCAGTCCCAAGACTTGTACCTTCCCTATTGCTGGGGAAGGAGAACCGAGGCCCATCTTCTCCTCTTGGTTCCAGCCCAGGAACCCTGTGTTAGGCAGCTAAGGACCACTCCTGCCAATCTTTTGCCACTTCCCTGAGCTGCTCCTCTTTCCCCCCATATTTGTCCACCTCTCTCTCTGGCCTACAGCGTCCATTACTTCTACCCTGGAGTTTTGTCTCTTTGTGTCTTTTTCCCAGCCTGCTGCTGACAAGCTTCCTTAAGGCCCTACCCAGTTTCTTTGGCAGCAGCTAGGTTGAACTGCAGACAGCCAACTTCTCTCTCCTTAAGACTGAAGCCCAACCTCCTTCTAGAGATGGGGTTGTACTTCAAACAATCTTTCTGGTTTCTCCTCCTTAAAACAGGAGCCCCTCTTCTTAGAGTCAGGGTTTTGATTTAAACAAGCTGTAGGGTCTCAGCTAGCTTCTCTTTCAACTAGCCTCCTTTCCCCCAGTCAATACTCAGAGGATTCAGCAGACAACCTCTTCTTAGTGGTGTCTCCCTTGCTACGAAGGAGGAGACAGCAGATATACTAGTCCCCTTCCTAAAGCTCATCCCAGTTGGCTAAGAGAGAGGAGACCCTTGCGCCGTCCACTCTGCAAGGCTCCTGGTCCTAGGCCCTTAAAGAAACAGTAATGGGATTTCCTTCCAAACACTCCTTATTTCCAAACCACTTTCTTTCTACCAGTCTCTTCTTGGTCCTTGTATATATCAGGCCTTCCAAAATATTAAAGGACCGTGCCATGTGGTGGGGGAGGGTTAACTCCGAGGCCACTCTTCCATTAAGGGGACAGACTACCTTGTCACAGGGGCATAATTAATGTTTGAAACACTTTAGGATCCTCAGAATGAGGGTGGTGTGTAATTGTGATTTTGTTTTTGTAATGGTGATGAATAAAGTTAGCATGCATGCTAAGTTCTATTTGAATAGACAAAGTAAGCAAACAAACAGTTTCCTTTGGCAGGTCTGTGATTCATACCCTACTGAAGTGTACGTACCAGAATCTGCAACTGCACACATCATTGTGGGGAGCTCTAAATTCCGGAGCAGAAGACGTTTCCCAGCCCTTTCCTACTACTGCAAGGATAATAATGTAAGTTTGGACCTGTGTTTTGGGGTGAGAGGGTGTGAGACCACCTGGCCTGTAACCCTGGTGCCTTAAATGCTCTGCTGCTGTAGCTCACAGCCTGGACACCAACAGTTACCCCATAAGCATGTAGTTCCCTGACCCTGCTGGTGGTTGCTATTCTGCAAATTATCTCTTCTTGATGCAACCTCCAATACAAATGAATAGCCCATTGAATTTGGCCACACCTGGTTTGAGGTGTTGGACTCTTTCCATTGTCTGGACAAACCCGTTTATCAACTCCTCCTGACATGCGTGGTTTAAACACCTTTTAGTCACAGACTTTAAAGCATAATATCAGTGAGCATCCATAATTTCACATACAGCATTGTTTCATATATTTTACAATGATACTATTGACCAGAATGTTGTTGGTTTTCAAATGGTATTTCACAAGGCATATTCTGTACAAAAATCATTGCAGTAATATGTAGGGTGTGAGTACAGGGGTGCTGACAGAGACAACAACATTAAATTATTAATATTCAGTGTGACAGACCCAGACCAGTGGGGTACAGGAGTCTGGTATAGGGCAAAGATACTGGTCACTGGATGAGTAGTTTTCTGTTCCCTGAGTGACCAGAGCAGGGGCTGTACTAGAGTAATCAGGAACCTGCTAGAACCAGTTAAGGAAGGCAGGCTAATTAGGACACCTGGAGCCAATTAAGAAGAAGCTTCTAGAATCAATTAAGGCAGGCTAATCAGGGCACCTGGGTTTTAAAAAGGAGCTCACTTCAGTTTGTGGTGTGAGTGTGAGGAGCTGGGAGCAAGAGGTGCAAGGAGCTGAAAGAGAGGGAGAGTGTTTCCCCCAAACCTCCCAATTGACCTGGACTGTGGGTTCTTCCAGAGGGGAAGGTCTCTGGGCTGTTCCCCAACCCACATGGTGAATCTCTGAGGCAAGAAAATCTGCCAATAAGCGCAGGACCCACCAAGATAGAGGAGGAACTTTGTCACACTGGTGTTAGAAGTGGGATCTTGGGGTGAACAGCGCGGCGGAAGAAGGAGGGTGATTTAAAAAAACAAAAAACAAACAAACAACAACAACAAAAAAAGAAACAAAAAAAAAGGGAGAGGGTTTATTTTTTTTTCACCGCAATGGATGACGTAGTGCGGGCACTGATACAAGCTACGGCGGCCCAGCAGGAGGCTACCCGTGTCCAGGCAGCCGCCCAACAGGAGGCAGTGCGGCTGCAGCAAGAGACTAATCGCCTGCTGATGGACCAGGCTGCTCAAGACCGAGCTACGTTGCAGGCGGGAACTGGTAAACCAGGTAAAGTCCCTTACAGAGCTGAATCGTGGCCGTGATGGGACGCGGCTCATACGGGCCAGCCATTGGCTGCAGAAAATGACACGGGAGGATGATGTAGAGGCATACTTTCTGGCCTTTGAGAGGACAGCCCTACGGGAGGGCTGGCCTCGAGATCAGTGATCTGGCATCCTTGCCCCAGTCCTGTGTGGGGAGGCCCAGAAGGCCTACCATGATCTGCCTGAAGAGGCATCGGCAGACTACCCCCAGCTGAAAGCAGAGATCCTGGCCAGATCTGGGGTAACGACAGCAGTGCGGGCCCAGCAGTATCACGGTTGGAGGTATCAGGAAGACAAAACCCCGCGGTCCCAATTGTATGACCTCATCCATCTCCCACGAAAGTGGTTGCAAACAGAGTCCCGGAGTCCGGAAGAGATACTAGTGGTTCTGGTCATCGACCGATACATGAGGGGACTACCACCAGACCTTCGTGCCTGGGTAAGCCAGAACGAACCCTTCACCTATGACGAAGTTGTCACCCTGGTAGAGAGGCAAAGGACAGCGAGGGACCTGACCCGACCAGTTAAGGAAGAGGCACCCCGGGTTAAACTAGCAGCACCAAGCCCTAAAGTTCGGGTGACTGGGCCACCAGGAGGGCCCAGATGGAAAAAGAGAGAGGCTGAAGGCCCATTAGAGGCCACAAAGAGTCGGAGCACTGAGGGAGAAGAGGATCCTGATGTTAGACTGCCCAAACCAAGAGACTGGGGAACGCCTAGGGCTCCATACAGATGTTATGCCTGCGGGGAGTGGGGACACATAGCTGCGCAGTGTCCCAATGCTGAGGAGCCTATGCAGTGTAACCTGGGGAACTGGGCAGATCCATGCTCCCTAATCCACCTTGTGGGGGTCTCACTAACCCGACATATGTATGCCAGACCAGTGAAACTAAATGGGATAGGGACCACGGCACTGGTTGATTCGGGGAGTGCTATCATGCTTATCTCAGGGAAGCTCGTGAAGCGTAGTCAGCTGCTGCAGGCTAAACGTACGGGGATAACATGTGTCCATGGGACAGTTAGTTACTACCCCACCATCCCAGTAAAAATCGAGATCCAAGGGAACACTACTGAGATAGCAGCAGGTGTAGTCCCTAAACTCCCATACCCGGAGCTCATAGGGAGGGACTTCCCAGGGTTTGGAAACTTACTCCCAGTAGGGGGATTGGAGAAAGATGGAGACCCTAAAATTGGTGAGGCATCCACAGCAGACTGTCAATCCCCAATCTTCTCTGAAATATCCCCAGATTTGTTCTCCACTCTCAGACAGGGTAGAAAGACAAAAAGGGAAAGAAGGGCAGCTAAGGCCTTGGGAACCTGAATACTGACCCAAAGCCAGAGGGTCGCTCTTGTAGGTAGGCGGACCCGCGCAGCTGAAAAGGAGGCCACGCAGGAGGGAGAAGCACCTGAGTCTGACCTCCACCCTAATGCTTCTGAACCAGTAGACTGGGCCCCTAGATCTTGGGCAGATTAGCCCCGGGAGAGGAAATTTTGGATCGGACCAGGCAGAAGAGCCAAGGTATGACAACATTAGGAAGGAGGTGACTGAAATAGATGGGGTCCTCGTGGAAGGAAAAACCCAGGGACCAGGACCCTACTTCATAATGAAGAAGGATCTCTTATACCGGGTTGCAACAGTACAGGGGCAGAAGGTACAGCAGATCCTAGTACCTCAAAAACACCAGAACGCTGTATTAAGTCTGGCTCATAGTCATCTTTTTGGGGGGCATTTGGGGGTAGAGAAGACCCTGGCACGAGTCCTACGACGGTTCTTCTGGCCCGGAGTACATGAAGAAGTGTGGAGGTACTGTGCCTCCTGCCTGGAGTGTCAGCTGCACAGTCCCGGTCCCCACTTGAGGGCACCTTTAGTACCCCTTCCCATCATAGAGGTCCCCTTTGAGCGAATAGCCATGGACCTAGTGGGACCACTGGAGAAGACGGCTCGGGGCCACCAATATATACTTGTTGTTTTGGACTATCCTACTCGCTACCCAGAAGCCGTCTCCCTGCGGAACACGGCCTCTAAAACTATAGCCAAAAAGCTGGTGGGGATCTTTGCCTGAATGGGGCTACCAAAGGAGATATTAACCGACCAAGGAACCCCATTTATGTCGAAGCTAATGAAGGACGTCTGTACGCTGCTCCATATACATACCTTGAGAACTTCGGTCTACCATCCGCAGACTGATGGGTTGGTAGAAAGGTTTAACCGAACCCTCAAGGCTATGATAAGGAAGGTGGTAAGTCGGGACGGGAAGGATTGGGACACCCTACTACCCTACCTTATGTTCACTATCCGGGAGGTACCACAGGCCTCAACTGGGTTTTCCCCCTTTGAGTTATTATACGGGCATCACCCCCGTGGCATACTAGGTATCGCCAAAGAGATCTGGGAAGAGGAACCCAATGAGGGGAGAAATATAATAGAGCATGTAATGCAGATGCGAAACCGGATAGCCCGGGTTACCCCTATTGTACAGGAACATTTGGAGAAGGCACAGGAGGCCCAGTGAACCCATTACAATCGCCAGGCAAAAGTGCGACAGTTCCAACCAGGGGATTGGGTTATGGTATTGGTACCCATGGCAGAAAGCAAGCTTCTGGCCCAATGGCAGGGGCCCTATGAGGTGGTTGAACCCGTGGGGGAAGTAACCTACAAGGTGCGGCAGCCAGGATGCAGAAAACAAGAACAGATTTATCACGTTAACCTTCTGAAACCCTGGCATGCACAAGAGGCATGCACAACGGTCCCAAAAGACCTAACCCAGGAAAACAAGCCTTCCAAACAGGTGAGAGTGTCTCCCGATTTAACACCAGACCAGAAGAATGAGGTGTCTGAGATGATCTTCCGGAACCAAGATGTGTTCTCGATATAACCGGGTCGAACAATCAAGACATATCACCACATCGTCACGAACCCTGGGGCCAGAGTAACAATGAGGCCCTATCGCAGCGGCAAAAATGGAGGAAATAAAAGCAGAAGTAAAAAAAAATGCTGGAGTTGGGGATCATCGAAGAATCCCACTGTCAGTGGTCCAGCCCAATCGTGCTGGTGCACAAACTTGATGGCACCACAAGATTTTGCAACAACTTCCGGCGACTAAACGAAGTATCCCAGTTCGACGCGTACCCCATACCTTGCATAGATGAGTTAGTGGACCGTCTGGGTAATGCCCGGTACTTGACTACCTAGACTTGACAAAGGGGTACTGGCAGATTCCCCTTGCAGAAGACGCAAAGGAAAAGACTGCGTTCTCTACACCAGAGGGTCTTTTTCAATATACTGTCCTCCCTTTTGGACTACATGAGGCCCCAGCTACCTTCCAGTGCCTCATGGACAAGCTATTACGCCCGCATAACAGTTATGCTGCTGCCTACTTGGACGATGTGGTCATTCATACCCCAGACTGGGAAACCCACCTGGAGAAGGTGGAGGCAGTCCTCGATACCTTCAGGCGAGCTGGCCTTACAGCAAACCCTGCCAAGGGTTTACAGAGGTCAAATATCTTGGCTACATTGTGGGAAAAGGTTTGGTTAAAACCCCAAGTGAACAAGTTAGAGGCCATCCAAAATTGGCCCCGACCAAGTCGCAAGAAACAAGTCCGGGCGTTCCTAGGTGTGGTGGGATATTACCGACGATTTATCCCCCACTTTGCCACAAGGGCAAGCCCCCTGACAGACCTAGTGAAAGCCCGTGGACCTGATCTGGTGAGATGGTCTGACGCAGCAGAGGAAGCATTCACAGACCTACGGTCTGCCCTCTGCAGTAACCCCGTACTGATAGCCCCTGATTTCACCAAGGAGTTTATCCTGCAGATGGATGCATCGGAAGTAGGGTTGGGGGCCGTTCTATCACAGATGGTCAGGGAGGCGGAACACCCAATTCTATACCTCAGTCGGAAACTCCTTCCAAGGGAACAAAAATATGCAGTGGTGGAGAGAGAATGCCTCGCTGTAAAATGGGCCATGGAAACATTGCGCTACTACCTGCTCGGGAGCAGATTTGTCCTCGTGACCGACCATGCCCCTCTTCAATGGATGCAGCGGAACAAGGAGAAGAACACAAGGGTGACCAGATGGTTCTTATCCCTCCTGCCTTTCCAGTTCCGTGTGCAACACAGAGCAGGGAGCTGTCATGGCAACGCCGATGGCTTGTCACGTGTGCACTGTCTGGCGTCCCAAGCTGCCCAACCCCTTGGCGTTGAGCAGGGGGAAGGGATATGTGACAGACCCAGACTAGTGGGGTACAGGAGTCTGGTAGAGGGCAAATATGCTGGTCACTGGATGAGTAGTTTTCTGTTCCCTGAGTGACCGGCAGGGGCTGTACTAGAGTAATCAGGAACCTGCTAGAACCAGTTAAGGCAGGCAAGCTAATTAAGACACCTGGAGCCAATTAAGAAGAAGCTTCTAGAATCAATTAAGGCAGGCTAATCAGGGCACCTGGGTTTTAAAAAGGAGCTCACTTCAGTTTGTGGTGCGAGTGTGAGGAGCTGGGAGCAAGAGGTGCAAGGAGCTGAGAGAGAGGGAGAGGGTGTGCTGCTGGAGGACTGAGGAGCACAAGCGTTATCAGACACCAGGAGGAAGGTCCTGTGGTGAGAATAAGGAAGGTGTTTGGAGGAGGCCATGGGGAAGTAGCCCAGGGAGTTGTAGCTCTCATGCAGCTGTTACAGGAGGCACTATAGACAGCTGCAGTCCACAGGGCCCTGGGCTGGAACCCGGAGTAGAGGGCGGGCCCAGGTTCCCCCAAACCTCCCAATTGACCTGGACTGTGGGTTCTTCCAGAGGGGAAGGTCTCTGGGCTGTTCCCCAACCCACATGGTGAATCTCTGAGGCAAGAATATCCGCCAATAAGCGCAGGATCCACCAAGATAGAGGCAGAACTTTGTCACATCAGCTACATTTAATTAATAATATTGCTCTACTCTTCCTGTTAATTGAACATGTAATGGCGCTATTTTGTTCATTTCCTAGTGATCTGTTTTGTAAATAACTTTGTATAGTAAATTATTAATGCACATTAAACACAAGGGGGGATGTTATTTGTTTTAATGCAGGCCTCAATCTGCAGGAGCAGCCAGCCCTTGTCTGGTTTCAGTGCTCGGTGCCTTGAGGATGAACAGATGTTACAGGCCATCAGAAAGGCAAATCCAGGAAGCAATTTCATATATGTTGTTGACACTCGGCCTAAAGTAAGTATGTTACAATTCTGGCACAGATTTAACAATACCAGGTGTGTGTTGCAAAGTCAGAGAAAATACAAAAGTCCAAAGTATGGTGGTCACTAGGGGCTAGATTCTAGTCTCAGTTACTTCCAGGTAAATCCACAGTAATGCCGCTCTGTAAAGTTACTCTGGATTTACCTTTTGAGTCTGAACTCCAGGTTATAAACCTTTGAAAAATCACAGTTCACACATTCTCTGTAGAGACTTGCTAGAGCTCAACAGCTCATATCCCCCAGATTCTATCTGCAGTGAGCATCCTCTATCCCAGGGGTAGGCAACCTATGGCACGTGTGCCGAAGGCGGCACGCGAGCTGATTTTAAGTGGCACTCACACTGCCTGGGTCCTGACCACCAGTCCGGGGGGCTCTGCATTTTAATTTAATTTTAAATGAAGCTTCTTAAACATTTTAAAGCCTTATTTACTTTACATACAACAATAGTTTAGTTATATATTATAGACTTAGAGAAAGAGACCTTCTGAAAATGTTAAAATGTATTACTGGCACACGAAACATTAAATTACAGTGAATAAATGAAGACTTGGCACACCACTTCTGAAAGGTTGCCGACCCCTGACCTATCCCCTCACAGTTCCTAGTGCTGACCAGACTCTGCATGTACCATCTCCACAGAGCGACTGAGCCTCCTCCATCCCCTCACAACTCCTACCTGTGACTGGACTGAGCATACGCCATTCCAACAGAGTGACTACTCATGCGCCAGCCCAGAGCTAAGGGGCTCAGAAAGACTTTCTCAGTAATGGCTGCTCACAGATGCTCCAGGCCAAGGTGGGGCCAGGCACTGGTACTGAGAGCAGGGAGCCTATCTCTCCTGGGCTTGCAATGGTGACCCCCAGACAGTGTGGAGAAGGAAAAGGTCTGATTCAAATTCAGAGTGGACAAAAGCTGAGTCGAGGACATTGCAGAGGATGGCGGGGGGTATATATTGGCACAAGGAGCCTGGGAGGCAGAGACTGGTACTGGCTGGGCAAGGAGACTGGGACTTAGGTGAGGTAGGGAGGCTAGGACTGGCTAGGTAGGAAGGCTGGGAGCCAGGGAAGCGGGAGGCTGGGACTGGTTGACCAAAGAAACCATTGGGAACTGTGGTAGGGAGATGGGGATTGGAAGCTGTTGGGAGAAATGGGGTTGGGATGATTTTTTGCAAGGTTGTTTGTTATTGCTGAGAGACTACTTTCTTTGTGTTAGGGAAAACACTCATGTCTAATTCAAAAGGAGAGAGAGATTTGAATTCAACAGATTATTTATATCCTCATAGCAAGGCAAGCTGAGGACTGTCCTAAAAGAACACTGTCCAGATGCAACTTTTTTTACATTGTTCACTGACACTAAAAGATGAGCAGATGGGAATTTAGTGCACTTGGTAGAAAATATTCTGCCTGCTTCTTTTTTTAAATATATACATTGCAAGTTAAAAGAGGTTTCTGTATTAGAGATCTGGGGTTAGATTCACAGGACACCCAACTGCCCGTTTAGGTTGCTAAGTCACACATTTAGGTGCCATTCTGGGGCAAAATGATTGGGGGAACAGGGCGATCCCAGGCTCTTTCATGTGAGGGGACGAGAGAAGGCCTCGAGTGGGGTGAGGGCTCCATCTTCTCACGCTGCCACCTCCTCTTTTGCTCCCGGGCCTGCTCCAGAAGGAGAGATTGTGACTTGGTTAGGATATGATGGTAGGTAACCTGGGAGAAAAACCCGCTTCTTAGGAAAATTCTAGTTGTGCCTCTGTACCACTGGCATTCACAAAACCTTTGCTCAGCTGCTGTCTAACCCAACAGGTGCCTAAGTTTCCACTGCTGAAGTCTTATAGGTGCCAATTTCTGCCAATGGGGATGGTCAAAGTCCCTAAATCCTGACAACACCAAGCTGCTCGGAGCCTAACTCATAAACCCTGGCGGGATTCATAAATTAGGGATTCCCCTGCTTGTGTCACCTGTGGGGCCCAAGTCAGTAGACATGCTGAAAGTACATCTAACCTGCATAAAAGGCAGAGGAGGAATTGGAACCCACACCTTAGCCCACTCGCTAGAATACCCAGTGGTTAGCGCACTCATCCAGGATGTGGGTGACCTAGGTTCAAACCCCTCCCTGTTCTGGAGCAGAGATTGGAATCCAGGTTTTGGATGAGTGCTCTAACCACTGGGATACTAGATATACAAGAAGGATGTGGAAAAATTGGAAAGAGTCCAGCGGAGGGGAACAAAAATGATTAGGGGTCTGGAGCATATGACTTATGAGGAGAGGCTGAGAGAACTGGGATTGTTTAGTCTCCAGAAGAGAAGAATGAGGGGGGATTTGATAGCAGCCTTCAACTACCTGAAGGGGGGTTCCAAAGAGGATGGAGCTCGGCTGTTCTCAGTGGTGGCAGATGACAGAACAAGGAGCAATGGTCTCAAGTTGCGGTGGGGGAAGTCCAGGTTGGATATCAGGAAAAACTATTTCACTAGGAGGGTGGTGAAACACTGGAATGCGTTACCTAGGGAGGTGGTGGAGTCTCCTTCCTTGGAGGTTTTTAAGGCCCGGCTTGACAAAGCCCTGGCTGGGATGATTTAGCTGGGAATTGGTCCTGCTTTGAGCAGGGGGTTGGACTAGATGACCTCTTGAGGTCCCTTCCAACTCTGATATTCTATGATTCTATGATTCTATAAGGAAGTGGCATCACCACTATCTCCCCATAGTTTTTCACAAGAAAGGTCTGGCTTAGGCACCCAGCTTTGGGAGAGGGCTCACAGCTGTGCATCCCAAGTGGAGATAGGTGCCTCCCTCTGACTAGGACCTAGGCATCTTACTTCCTTTGAGAGGCAGGACCACCACCCTACTGGCCATCTATCTAGAGAATCATTCCTGTATGCCTGCCCCTGGTACCATTTCTTGAGTACTGAAATATCATACTATTATAAATTTTAGAAGGTACTAATGAATGTAGAAAATGAATTGTGTATAGAGCTGCTCCCAGCTTAGACATCTGGTACTCTGGTGGAATGAGGACTGCAAATTAGCAATCAAGGAAGGAAATAGGGCATACAAGCAAGCAAAAAACTCAATGAATAGTAAAAAGTTAATGAATTATAAAAGATGTAAGGCGGTGTCACAAATGATTATCAAAAAGCCGAAAAAGGAAAGCTGGAGAAGTTTCTGTGGGAAATTGAACAAAGATTCAAAGCTTTCAGAAATATATAAACAAATTCAAAGTGAATGGATTTCAAAGTAAAAGTAAATATCTATCTGGTCTTACTGTAAGCAATGAAACTGAGGTCTTCAATTTAGGAAAGGCAGACACTTTAGCAAAAGAATCCCAAAAGGCCAATAGTGATATGAATCAAAACAACGAGTTTTTTTTTTTGTGGGGGGGGAAGGAGAGGAGGTTTATTGAGGATAACAGTGATCTATTATAAGGCTGGTGGGGCTATAGTGATGATGTGTTAAACAAAAAGTTTAGTGTGTAGGAGCTTATTGCAGCCATTAGAAACAAGAAAAATACAGCTCCAGGTAAAGATTGAACACTTGTCAGAAGGGAGCCTTAAGATTCTATTGTGGTTTTGTTGTAATTATATTTGGGAAAAAGGACTGCTGCTAATAGAATGGAAACAAGTATTGGTGCTACTAATTAGGAAACAAGGTGTAAGACCCTGTGGGATTATAATCTGGGACTATTGGGGGTGTGGGCTAATGATGCTGCTACATTACCATCGAAAGCTTAGGGGAGACTTTTGCTGGAGGATCCTGTGAAGCTGGGCACTGCAGGAAGTACCACTCAGCAGGGCCTGGGTGGCGGCCCCTGAAGCCCATTGATTGGCTCATGCTGGTATATAAATAAGGAAGCTAGTCTAGAGAGTGGCCTGAACAATGATGCAAACTGCCTGCTTGCTTCTGCCATAGACCCTGCTTTGTTGTAGACCCTAGACTCTGGCTTCTGTCACAGCTTTGTCCTGACTTTGCTATTTGCCTGCTGTCTGTAAGCTGGTGCGTGACCCTTACTTCCTGGTATCCTGATCCAATTTGATCCTGATCCTGCTACAGAGAAACAAAAAAGCATAAGGACCAAGAATTTTATGATAATGGTCTTCCTGGACATTGAAAAAGCATTTGACAAGCTATGGAGTGAAGGCCTCCTATATAAACTAAACACACTTGAGTAAAAGAGAGTATTTCAGTGGATAAGGGATTTTTTAAAGAACTATACAAATTAAAGTTGGAACAGCTTTATCAAAAATGTACAGGCTTACAGATCGAACTCCACAAGGCAGTATTATCAGTCCACTTTATTTTCTGTTATGATGTATGACTTCCTGGAAAGTGTGCAAATGGGAGTAGGTTTTTCCCTTTTTGCAGACAACTATGCTATATGGATTAAATATAAAAGACTTAAAGTAGCTATGGAAAAGACAAATCCGGTACTCCAGAGAATTTCCAAGTGGTGAAATGATTGGGGATTTGAATTCTCACTTGTAAAAACGAAGGAAATGCTTTTAACCGGAAAGAAAATTAGGGAAGAATAAGACTTACGATGCAAAAAATTCAGATACACCTCTATCCTGATATAATGCGACCCAATATAACACGAATTCGGATATAACGCGGTAACACAGCACTCCGGGGGGGGCGGGGCTGCGCACTCCAGTGGATCAAACCAAGTTCGATATAACACGGTTTCACCTATAACGCAGTACGATTTTTTGGCTCCTGAGGACAGCGTTATATCGAGGTAGAGGTGTAGTTCAAAAGTTTATGTACCTAAGAGTAGTGTTTTGATAATAAATTAACTTGGAAAGGTCACATAGATAATACCATGTAAAAGTAGGATGAACTTACAGGTGTAGCTCAAAGCAAATGGGGTACAGAAAAGAAGGTATTCATGATGTTCAGAGCATTGATAAGACCAGTTTCAGACTACAGATGCCAAGCTTTCGGTTTAGCCTCAAAAACAACTCTTAAAACCTTGGAAGTGCTCCATGCCCAAGATCTGTGATTGAAACATGGCGCAATGTAACACCAGTGTGTGTGCTGCAAATAGCCACTGGAGAGCACCTATAAAATTAAGAATGAAGCTAGTAGATCTAATCTTTTGGACAAAGATAAAAGGAAATCTTGAAAACAGAAAAACAGAAAAGATTTTTGAAGATTGCTAGGAACTTAGTAGACAAAATTATACGGATTGTCTCGACTTCCTCATACTATCAGGCCAAAAAATGGGTAAAGGAATTATATAGAAAGAAAAATTGAGAGAACTAAAAAATTTTAATAATGGAAAATCAAATTACAGCTGGACAATAATTCACCCATATGTGAATATGGAACTGTATGGAAAAAACAGAGAAGGAAAAACCCCACATTATGACTAAGGCTGCGATTCCGTGACTTTCTGTGACTTCTGCAGCGGCTGGTGCTGGCTCAGGGTGTGCTCCCTGAGGTCAGCAGCAGCAGTTTGGGTGTGTGGGAGAGGGCTTGGGGCAAGGGGTTTGGGGGTGCTGGGGGGCACTTACCTTGGGGTGGGCAGCTCCCTGGCTTCCACTGGCATGGCTCTGCAGCTCCTAGGTGGCAGAGGGGCCAGAGGGCTCCACATACTGCCTGTGTTTGCAGGCCCCGCCCCCGGAGCTCCCATTGGTTGCAGTTCCCAGCCAATGGGAGCTGCACAGCAGGTGCTTGTGGAGGGAGCAGTGCACAGAGCCCCCTGACCCCTCCACCGCCTAGGAGCTACAGGGACATGCGGAGCCGGGTACGGAGACACCCCACCCTCCCCAGCACCAGTGAGGGTCCCGGGCTGCACGGCACTGCCCGCTCCCCAACCCCCAGCACCAGTGGGGGTCCTGGGCTGCGCGTCGCTGCCTGCCCCCCACACCCAAGCACCAGCAGCTCCCCTGCCAAAATTTTAGTTAGGGGTATATAGTAAAAGTCATAGACAGGTCACGGGCCGTGAATTTTTGTTTACTGCCTGTGACCTGTCCATGACCTTTACTAAAAATACCCATGACTAAACGTAACCTTAATTATGACCAATTAAATTTTTGAATTTATTTATGAAAAACTGGGCCAGCTTTGCCAAATCTATGCAGACAGATCAAAAGCTGATAGCATGGGTAGAGTGGGAACAGCCTTCTGTGTTCCTAGTCAGAATCCAGAAATCTAAAAGGCTATTGAATTATGTGACTGTTCTGATAGTTGAACTAATGGTGGCAGTAAACCTGTGTTGGCAGTAATCTGGATAAGAGATGTGCATCCAGCTGCAGCTGTAATTTTAACTGATTCCTTCTCAGGATATAATGATAATCAGAACAAGGTCTTCAGAAAGCAGAAATGACATAAGTGAAATAATGTTCCTAACTATGGAAGAAATGCGAGCAGGTATCTGTAATAACAGCATGGATTCTGGTTGTATTGGAATTCCTGACATGAGATGGCTGACAAAGCAGCAAAACGTGCTCTACAAAATAAGGAGGTGCCTATTAAGATATCCTTAAGCACACAAGAATTTAAAAGTGTGGTCACGAAGGAGCCTGCAAAGAAATGGCAAAAACTATGGACTAAGGGGGAACGGAGGGGAGTGAGGGGGACGGGCACAAAGTTTCTGTGATGTAGGCTCAAACTGAAGATACTACTGTACTCCACCGCCATGATAGAAAAAGTGAAGTAGTCATTTTTAGAGTGTTAGCAGGTCATTGTGCCTTAAATGATAGGTTTAACTTATTAAAAAAGACAGTGTGCACAACCAAAGAAACTGTGGATCATGTTCTATGGCAGTGTAGTGGGCCATATTTTATGGAAAGAAAGTCTCTGTATGAAAAATTGACTTGGCTTGGAATCAAAGATTTTTTCCCTAAAGGGACTAATGAGAATGCTAGAGAAATGTAATAGTTATTTCCCCCGCCCGCCACAAAAAAAAAGCTTTGCTGCATTTTCTTAAGGATGCTAGAATGAGTGAAAGGATATTTTAAAAAACAAAAACAGACTTTGGCTTAAAAATAACGAAGACGGTAGTGGTCATAGCCTCGTATGATGAGACTGCTGGGCCAAAAAACAAACAAAAAATAAGTTGGGGAGAGAGACTGTAGGAAGTAGGTTGCATCTAGTGGTAGTCCTTAGAGTAGGGAGAGAGATGGAAGAGGAAAGGCAACTGGGTGTCTGTAGGAATGTGACCCATAAATTCCTCAATGCCAGCTGGCAAGGGGGTTACCAGAATATCCTGATATTCTGGTTCACTAAAGAATATCATGTGAGGTCTTAAATGAAAGCCAGGATCACACTAGTTGTTAATATCATTGTAAAATGTATGTACAGATACTGTGTATGGAGATATGTATGTATACTAAAATATGTTCCTAAAGTCTATATTGAGGCAGAGTTGACAATCAGGTTTCTGCCAGACAAAGGATGTTTATTCACCTGTCCCTCTCAGTCAGTGTGTAAATTAAGCACTGTACGCCAACACAATGGAAGCTCCATTTACATACAAAGTTGATGGGAGAATGAGCTATGTGGGGTCATTCTGACTCAGAGATACAAACAACCAACTTTGGAGAATATAAGGAGAAGGCAAGGAAAACACCCCTTTATCCTGCACCTAGGACATAATCGGGCAGTGTGATTACATTCCTGAAGATGGGATTACAACCAATCTTGGTTGAAACACTGCAACCTTCCCAAGCTTCAAGAAAGTGTGTTTTGTTAACTCTCTGGTACGTTGGGCAAACTAACTCTAGCCATGGAAGATTAATGATCAGGGAAGTATTAGTATACTTACAAACATGAAGCAGTGGAGTGGTCAATAGGATACTTCTGGTTATATTCTACAGTTAAAGGCAATATTCAGTAATTGATAAAAAAATAAAATTTAGTCAGGTGTGTAAGAAAAAATAAAACCCATGACCTTGCAGTAATGCCCTAGAGAAGCATTTGTGTGGTATATGCGCTTATCTCCAGCTGTGAACCTGAATCCCACAGCATTAGGGACAGAGATGAGAACCATAATAACACAATATAATCTGATGTAACTAAATGGGTCCATGATCTCAGTCTATTTAAACAGTTGTATTGTGCATGGAAACCATTCTAGTTTCTGCATGCTGATACTGTGATAAGATCTTAACATTTATTGTTGATTTAAATCACTCTGTATTGCACAGCAATACATCATCTTTGTATCATATGAAAATACTTATAAATCGTAAGAATATAAAGTGTCAACGGCAGGACCGGATCCAGGGTTTTTGCCGCCCCAAGCAGTGGGGAAAAAAAAAAGAAGCCACGATCGCACTTGCTATCGGCGGCACTCCAGCAGCAGCTCCACTGCGCCGCTTTCTTCTTCGGTGGGAATTCGGCGGCAGGTGCTTCCCTCTGAGAGGGACCCACCGCCGAATTGCCGCTGAACAGCCCGATGTGCCGCCCCTTCCCCTTGGCCGCTCCAAGCACCTGCTTGCTGGGCTGGTGCCTGGAGCCGGCCCTGGTCAACGGGATGGTTCTTGATGGTGGTTGTTTTCATGGGATTTGAGAGAATTTCTTATATTGGATGCTTTTGCCTTTTCCTTAAGATATCTTTGAGAGTAAAAAATATCAATTTCCTTAGCATATGAATTGTCCTGAATGGTCCATGTAGTCTGAAACCAATCTGTGCTACTAGCCAATCCAATTATAGGGTGCAGAGGAGGAAATCTTCAGGGAGGGAAAGGAAGGGGGAAGAAAAGATTTGGGGAAGAGAGAGTGGGGCTGGGCAGAAGAGTATTCAAGACAAAGTGGAAGTGTGCCTGGGACAATGGCAGCATAGCACAAGACTAGGCTGGGCCTGGTTTCCAGTGTGAATGGGGATGCTTTAGATGGGGGTCTGTGAGGTATACTTGGATGATAGTGCTATGGTAGCTATGAAAGACAGGAAAAAAGGTGCCTGTATGTCTTCCTCTCTCCCTCTTCTGCCAATTGGCAAAGTTAAGTGTATGTATTTAACTTAACTTTGCCTTCTCCTGACTCTTAAGTGCTTAACTATGCAACTTTAACATTCCTAGGCTTGTTTGAAAATTTTAGTCACTCACTCGAACACAAATGAATGATAGGGTTTCAGCAAGATCCCAATAGTCTATATACAAGTGGAGCTTATACAGAAACAAGGATCAGCCTCTCTGAATTACAACTTGTACAGACCATTCTTTTAGTCCTTAGGGCCTAGCTAAATCCTAGGTGTTTCATGCCGTAAGGATGAGCCAGGAGGAGGGAATGTTTCTGGCTACAGTGGGAGGGCTGGGTTGGGACTATTGGGAAGAGCCACTTCAGATCCAACCTGTCGCCACCCAACTAGGAACCCTGTCCAGCCTCCCTCAGCTACTCGTTTAGGCTAAGAACCAGCATGGCACCTGTGGTGCATGTCTAGAGGTCAGGCGAGAGAAGGGAAGAACTGGCACAAACACCAAAATGACTCCATGAGGCTGTTGGCCCACTAGAATGTGGGACTCTTCTGGCATTCGGGGTTCAGAGGTTTGGAAGGGGCTCATTTGTGTTAGGGAAAAGAGGGTCAAGAATCAGGGAGAGAGTTGAACCCTTGATGACAGAGGGTAAGAGGAGTGTATTGCCTTGTGAGTGTAGAACCCTCAGGATGTTGCATACTCATCCCCACAGGGTTAAATTGCAGTGCTGTACTCTCCTCTGCCAATGTCTGATTTGATTGGTGTTTAAAATGCTGAAATTCTAGCAGCTTCGTTCAAGGTGACAATGTTGGTACTAGACAGTGTCTGTCCAATTAGGAGTGATTACATAAAAGCCTTTAAGGCAGTGGTGGGCAACCTGCGGCCTGTGGGCCGCATGTGGCCCATCACGGTAATCTGCTGACGGGCCGTGAGACTGTTTGTTTATATTGACCGTCCGCAGGCACGGCTGCCCGCAGCTCCAAGTGGCCATGGTTTGCTGTTCCCGAACAATGGGAGCTGTGGGAAGTGGCGGCCAGCACGTCCCTGCGGCCCGCGCCATTTCCTGCAGCTCCCATTGAGTGGGAACGGCAAACCACCGCCACTGGGAGCTGCGGGCAGCCGTGCCTGCAAACGGTCAATGTAAACAAACTGTTTTGTGGCCCGCCAGCAGATTACCCTGATGGGCCACGTGTGGCCTGCGGGCTGCAGGTTGCCCACCACTGCTTTAAAGGTTGAAGCACCCTTCTAAAAAGGTGTAGCTACTAGAGTACACAAGTAAAATGAGAATATTCAGTTACAAGCTTTGAATTTTTAAATAATAGCTTAATTAATCCCCTTTTCTTTTCCTCACTACAATAGACTGAGAGTTGTCTTTTGACCATCACCTGTTTCCTGCTCTCACCCAGTCTTTTTTTTTTTTTTTTTTTTTGCAGCTCAATGCAATGGCAAACAGAGCAGCAGGGAAAGGATATGAGAATGAAGACAATTACTCCAACATCAAGTTTCAGTTCATTGGTATTGAGAACATCCATGTTATGAGGAGCAGTTTGCAAAAAATGCTAGAAGGTAAAACTTTTCTTGATATCGATATACAGAGAGGTGGCCTAATTCTTCTGTCACGCAGGTGTAAATCCAGAGTAATTTTCTTTGAAGTCAGTTGTATTTCACTTGTAAAACAGGTGAGAGAGGAGAATCAGGCCTATTGATATTGTACAGTATATATCTCCCTGTTTGCTAAAACACTTGTGCCACATATCATCATCCAAAGACAAATATTCTCTTGATTACAACAGCATCTTACTTTCAGTGATAGTTCACCAATATTATTTTTCTTATGTGGTTTATAACTTGGCTGTTTAAAAAAAAAACAGTTTGAATTGAAACTCAGGTAGAGACAATTTTTAGGCATTTCTTTAAATAAAAAAAAATCACCGTGGCTTAGATATTAGTGGACTATTTATGTTCGGGTTTGAGCTCGTAAAGCACAGGGCTTTGATTTTTTTTAAAATTTCATTGGCAAATGGGGAGTTCATACCTTTTATATCGTAAACTCTAACATAAACCCTTCTTATGTTCTGTACAGTGCAAGTCATATCAGGCCTGATTGTACAACCCTTAGTCACACGAGTGCAACCCTCACACACACACACACACACACACACACACACACACAAATTAATCCCATGGAAACTACAGTAATTCTCATGTAAATCATCACTAATGTCAGTAAGGATTACCCAGCCCATTATTGTTATTATTATTTAATATTTGTATTACATTAGTGCCCAGAGGCCCCAATCATAAAAATGCCCCATTGTGCTAGGTGTTATACAAATATATAAAGACCCCATTCCTTCCCCAGAGTTGGTGTTTAACTAATACATAATAGTCTGTTCCCCAAATCTAGTTCTGTGTATTTGAATTTTTTGACTATGTCTGATTTTGGTTTGGGTTTTGGAAAAGATAAGCCAAATGCGTATGGACATGTCTACACTGGCAAAGTTACAGCACTGGGAGTTACAGAGCCGCTCAGAGAGCGCTGAAGGGAAGCCGCTGTTGTGTGTTCACACTGTCAGCTGCCTGCGCAATAGCGTCTTCACACTTGCGGCACTTGCAGCAGTATTCGGAGTGGTGCACTCTAGGCAGCTATCCCACAGAGCACGTCTTTCTCTTCTGCCACTAAGAGTTGTGGAAAGGTGGAGGGGGTCGCGGGGCATCCTGGGTCCTTTCCCAGTGCCCCGTAATGCATTGCTTCATATCGCAGCAATCCCTGTGCTTCCGTCTGCATTTGGCACCATCTTTCAACGGTTTGTGTTTTGCGCGCCCTGCCTCTTCGGGCTGTAGGAATGGATCCCAAACTGTTGACCAATATGCTGCTTGCTCTGACCAACATGTCACGAGTGGCAGTGGAGTTATTCCTTAAACTACAAAGGCAAGAGGAGTGCGACATTGATTTCGCCAGGCGTAGTAGCTACGACACAAGATTGCTTGTGGCATTCATGGAGGTGCTGACCACAGTGGAACGCTGCTTTTGGGCTCGGGAAACAAGCACTGTGTGGTGGGATCACATCGTCATGTACGTCTGGGATGATGAGCAGTGGCTGCAGAACTTTTAGATGAGGAAAGCCACATTCATGGGACTGTGTGATGAGCTTGCTCCAGCCCTGCGGCACAAGGACACAAGAACAAGAGCTGCCCTGCCATTGGAGAAGCACGTGGAGATTGCACCGTGGAAGCTGGCTACTCCAGACTGCTACCGATCGGTCACTAACCAGTTCAGTGTGGGAACTCAACGGTTGGACTTATGTTGATGGAAGTCTGCAGGGCCATTAATCGCATCCTGCTCCGAAAGACTGTGACTCTGAGCAACATGCATGACATTGTGGATGGCTTGGCTCAAATGGGCTTCTTTAACTCTGGAGGAGGGATAGATGGCATGTATATTCCAATTCTGGCACCAGACCACCTACCCCCTGAGTACATTAGTCGCAGGGGTATTTCTTAATGGTTTTCGTGGATCACTGTGGGCTTTTCACAGATATTAATGCAGGCTGGTCTGGAAAGGTGCATGACGCACGCATCTTTCGGAACACTGGCCTGTTCAGGAAGCTGCAAGCAGGGACTTCCTTCCTGGACCAGAAGATCACCATAGGGGAAGTTGAAATGCCCATTGTGATCCTGGGAGACCCTGCCTACCCCTTAATGCTGTGGCTTATGAAGCCATTCACAGGGCAACTTGACAGCAGCAAGGAGCGGTTCAACAACAAGCTGAGCAAGTGCAGAATCACCAGTGAGTGTGCTTTTGGCCATTTAAAAGCCCGCTTGCGATGCCTCTATGGGAAACTGGACCTGGCCAATGACAATATTCCTATGCTTATAGCCGCGTGCTGTATGCTCCATAATATTTGTGAAGGGAAGGGTGAAAGCTTCACTCAGGGCTGGACCGCAGAGGCTCAGTACTTGGAGGCTGAGTTTGAACAGCCAGAGACCAGGGCTATTAGAGGGGCGCAGCGTGGGGCCATAAGGATCAGGGGTGTCTTGAGGCAGCAATTTGAAACCAAAAGCCACCAATATTTGTTGCTATGCTCGGGAGTGCAGTGCTTGCAATGCTAGAAGGTGATTGGTGTAGACAATGCAATATGTGGGTTTAACATAATTGTATGTTTCTTTGCGGGGCTCTTTTTGCTTTCAATTAAAGAATAAAGATTGCTTTCAAACCAACACAATTCTTTCATTAAAAAACAATAACCGGAGAGAGTTAAACAAAAAAAAACAACAAACCATCAGCAGTGAGGGTGATGGGGGAAGCGAAGGTCCCAGGAGGAAGAAGGATCCCAGGATGGCTAAAGATTTGTGTATGTCCAGGGGTCATATCCAACCTTCTCCTTTGGAGAACAGTGCAGCGGGTATTGTACTTCAGCAGGGCCAAACTGCAGAGGGGCAGGTGTTGAGTGCAGTGGGTACTGGGAATCCGCAGGGCTGGACTGTGAGGGGGGAGAAGTGGTACAGACTGGAGCCAGGAGGTTGATAAGAGTGTGTTGGCGATGTCTGGGGGGAGCATGGGAAAGAGATTTGTGACAGTGGCTGCAGGGGAGGGTGGGCACGGAGCTGCTCGGTTTGAAGAGCTAGTATCGGTTTGAGGGTGTCTACTTGGCGCTCCATAACATTTAAGAGCCACTCCGTGGCTTCATTCTGGCATGCCGCATTCTCCTTTTGGTCCCTCTTCCCGCTGTCTTGCCACTCCTTCAATTCCTGTTTCTCAGCGGTGGAGTGCATTGTAACATCACACAGAAAGTCCTCCTTTGTTCTTCTTGGCCGCTTTCTAATTCTGCGCAGCCGTTCAGCTGCCGATAACAAAGAGGGAGGCTGGTCTCCCAAGATCATCTCTGTGAAGTTTTTAAATGCAACATTTTACAGAAGCAGTATTGTTTGCAACACAGAGAACACTGATTCAGTGATTTAAAACATAGCCAATACTCTCACACCTGTCACTTACTGGCTGACCCCAGGCAAGTACACATGAGCCACAAGACCCCCAAATTGTGAGTAGTCACGGGGGCAGGTTAAATCTCTCTTCCCGGACCCTGCTGTACACTGGGCACATGGCTCTTGGGGACAGCCAGCACTGTAGTGGGGGCCTGATAATCATTCCTGTCCCCACACTTTCACAGGATGTGATCATTATGCAAGATATCTTGCTGCTGAGGGTGAGCAGGGAATCAATGGAGGGTCTTCTCCAAGCCTGCAGCTTCCACCCTGGCCCCTATGCAGCTCGCCTGTGTGCAGCAATGGTACACCCCCTCCACCCCCCATGACGGCACAGTGATGCAGGAAAGTTACCGTTAATAGGGCAAGAAACAAAGCAGCTCTGCCGAGGAACCTGCGGGAGCGGATTGCCCAGTATCTCGCCGTGAGTTTCCTGGAGATCTCTGAGAGTGATTCCCGTGAAGTGAGGGAGTCAATCAACAGCCTGTTCCGCCGCTCAGACTAGGCATGCGGTGGGAGACAAGCCTACTTTCTGCAACCCTCCTGCCCCCAACAACTCACTTCAGCAGTTCCCAAAATCAAATCCACTTACCAGGGGTCTCCTCTCCTGTTTGCGCTTTGCCAAGATCCGACAGCTGTGACTGGCTAGCCTCCTCCAGGGTAGAGAAAAGCTCCGGCTGAATGCATCTCTGGCTTCCGAGTCATCCTCTGCCTCTGGGTTCCCCTCCCCCTCCACATCCTCATCCAAGATTTCCTCCTCCTGGCTTGGTCCACTTTTGACTGGCACGTGAACCACTGAAGTATCCAGGGTGGTCTTCGCAGTGGAGGTGGGTTCGCCGCCGAATATCGCGTCCAGCTCTTTGTAGAACTGGCAGCTCATGGGCGCAGTACCAGAGCGGCGATTTGCCTCCTATGCCTTGTAGTAGACGTTCCGCAGCTCCTTCACTTTGACCCTGCACTGCAATGTGTCCCGGTCATGTCCCCTTTCAGTCATGCATCGTGAAATCTGTCCATAGATATCATAACTCCTATGGCTGGAGCACAGCTGGGACTGGACAGCCTCCTCTCCCCAAATGCTGATGATGTCCAGCAGCTCAGCATTGCTCCAAGCGGGGGATTGCCTAGTGCGTGGAGCAAGCATGGCCACCTGGAAAGATGCACTGAGACCACTGCAAGCGTCACCAAGCAAACAGGAAGGGGACTTTCAAAATTCCAAAGGAATTTACGGGATGCGGATGATGGTTGGTCACCTGAGGGCAGGGCAGTAGAGTTCAAACTGATGACCAGAGAGGCGAGAACAGGCATTGTGGGACACCTCTCGGAGGTCAATCGCAGCGCGGTAATTGACCAGGGTGTCTACACTGGCACCACAGTGCTGTAGCCCTGGCGCAGAAAGCTGTACGCCTCTCGGGGTGGTTTTTTTACAGCACTGCAACTGCGCAGTTTCTGCACACTAAGTGGCTTGGCAGTGTGTACACCTCGAGAATTACAGCGCAGAAAGCTGCTTTACTGCGCAGAAACTTGCCAGTGTAGACAGGGCCTAAGATATACATAGATTCATAGATTCTAGGATTGGAAGAGACCTTGAGAGGTCATCGAGTCCAGTCCCCTGCCCTCATGGCAGGACCAAATACAGTCTAGACCATCCCTGATAGACATTTATCTAACCTACTCTTAAATATCTCCAGAGATGGAGATTCCACAACGTCCCTAGGCAATTTATTCCAGTGTTTAACCACCCTGACAGTTAGGAACTTTTTCCTAATGTCCAACCTAAACCGCCCTTGCTGCAGTTTAAGCCCATTGCTTCTTGTTCTATCCTTAGAGGCTAAGGTGAACAAGTTTTCTCTCTCCTCCTTATTACACCCTTTTAGATACCTGAAAACTGCTATCATGTCCCCTCTCAGTCTTCTCTTTTCCAAACTAAACAAACCCAATTCTTTCAGCCTTCCTTCATAGGTCATGTTCTCAAGACCTTTAATCATTCTTGTTGTACTTCTCTGGACCCTCTCCAATTTCTCCACATCTTTCTTGAAATGCGGTGCCCAGAACTGGACACAATACTCCAGTTGAGGCCTAACCAGCGCAGAGTAGAGTGGAAGAATGACTTCTCGTGTCTTGCTCACAACACACCTGTTAATACATCCCAGAATCATGTTTGCTTTTTTTGCAACAGCATCACACTGTTGACTCATATTTAGTTTGTGGTCCACTATAACCTAGATCCCTTTCTGCCGTGCTCCTTCCTTGACAGTCTCTTCCCATTCTGTATGTGTGAAACTGATTTTTCCTTCCTAAGTGGAGCACTTTGCATTTGTCTTTGTTAAACTTCATCCTGTTTACCTCAGACCATTTCTCCAATTTGTCCAGATCATTTTGAATTATGACTCTGTCCTCCAAAGCAGTCGCAATCCCTCCCAGTTTGGTATCATCTGCAAACTTAATAAGCGTACTTTCTATGCCAATATCTAAGTCGTTAATGAAGATATTGAACAGAGCCGGTCCCAAAACAGACCCCTGCAGCACCCTACTTGTTATACCTTTCCAGCAGGATTGGGAACCATTAATAACAACTCTCTGAGTATGGTTATCCAGCCAGTTATGCACCCACCTTATAGTAGCCCCGTCTAAATTGTATTTGCCTAGTTTATCGATAAGAATATCATGCGAGACCATATCAACTGCCTTACTAAAGTCTAGGTATACCACATCCACAGCTTCTCCCTTATCCACAAGACTCGTTATCCTATCAAAGAAAGCTATCAGATTGGTTTGACACGATTTGTTCTTTACAAATCCATGCTGGCTATTCCCTATCACCTAAACTCTAGAATGAACTATTGCAGTAGCGTATGTGTTGCGTGAATTACAGACCACACCTGAATCTTCAGCTAATGGGTTAGCTAAAACCTTTAAAGTAGAGTGCATTGCCTTAATATCATCTTGAGGTGACAAAAGCATGAATCATGGTAGTGAGATCTGCATCTGAAAGAAAGTCATAGCCTCCAGGCCAGATGCAAAGGGAAGAAACTCCCCGGACTGTCCACTTGTAATGTGGAGTGCAGTCACAATTGCTCTCCTTTGTATGGTGCAGCATAGACCCCTGCTGCATACTAGTCTCAGTTTGTAGACTGATACAGAGTGGTGGGGGGGCCACAACACCCCCTCAACCACCACCCAGTTTGGACACAGTACATCTCAGGGGAGTTTGGAGGGACTGTAGCCTTTCCTGGCCTGTAAACTTGCTGTCTGATTCGGTGGAGAGTCTCCTTGCACGTCTTCCCAATTATGCACCCATGTAAACTTGGCCCTAAGTGGGGTAGCTGTTTAATTCAATATCTACAAGGCAATTTATTTTCATACAATACATCAGCCTCGCTATGGGGTATTATTATTAAGTTCCTTGATCTAAGAGTCTTAGGATGAGGGCACAGAGGATTTCCAGTTAATGGTAATGTATTGTTTGGCTAGAAGTAATGCCAAGTGAATAAACCTGTCCTTGTATTTGTTCAGCACGAGTCCATCAAAGATAATGTAGTAAAAAAACACCAAGCTGCGTGGGATACTAATGTGCTTTGGCTCTAAAATGATGCAAAAGTTCATCAGATGGGACCATGCCCAAAACCCCGATCAAGCAACATCATTTATTTATTATGTATCTATGGTCTTAACATCTCACACAGTGTGGGAACTAAACATCTCAGCATCTATTTTAAAGAAGACAGCGTGTTGAAGCAGTCTTTTTTTTTCTTACAATCTCCCATCTATAAACCTGGAAGGATTGATAAAAATTAGAAGTTTGAGAGGCCCAGGCCATGATTACAGGTACCAAAATATTTAAGCACATCACCATTATATTGAATCTTTTACTGAGCCTTATGGCTTTCAGCTCAGGAGGACAGGTTATGTCTGTTTTAAGAGTCAGAAAATCAAATTTAAAACAGTTGAAGATGTTTTATAATATACAAACATGTACTCTGGAGCCTTTCTCTTCTCCCAGTTACAGTAGCATGCCATCATCTGCTTCTCTTGTTGGCCTTTTTCAAAAGGTCTTGCCTAAACTGTTCACAAAAAGTAATTCTGATTCAAAAAAAGAACAGGAGTACTTGTGGCACCTTAGAGACTAACATTTATTTGAGCATAAGCTTTCATGGGCTAAGCCCACTTCTTCGGATGCATAGGAGACAGATAATATTAATATACATTTAATACTAGTTTTAAACCTTTTTATCAATGTGTATTTAGCTTAACCCAGTCCATTCTACAATGTAAATGTTTGTTTTTCTTACTTTCAAGCAAATATTTAGATATTAACACACACAATGTCTGCTGAGTGTGAGACATTGTGGAACATTTCAGGGAACATAGAAATCTTTTAAAAGAGTAAGCTATGGATGCTGATCGAAAGTGATTTCAGTTTACCATGTGCTGCTGCTGGTTTTAAGTGGTCAGTGTGGAGAAGAATATATGGAGACACAGAGCACCTGTTTCTGATCTCCCATTGGCATAAAATAGGGGTACAGTAACTCCTCACTTAAAGTTGTCCCAGTTAACATTGTTTTGTTATTAGTTTGCTGATATATTAGAGAACATACACGTTTAAAGTCGTGCAATGTTCTGTTACAAGGTTGTTTGGCTCGCCCTGCTCTGCCCACCCGGCGTTCTAGCCAGGGAGAGGGCAAGCCCCTAACCCCGCTCCCTGGCAGGAGTGCCAGGTGGGCGGAATGGGGCAAGCCCCCATGCCCCAACCCCTCTACACGCCTGTTTCAACCAAGCTTCACAATCATCATTGCTGAGTACAGTATTAAATTGTTTGTTTAAAATTATTTAAAACTTATAATGTATATGTATATAATGTCTTTTGTCTGGTGAAAATTTTTCCCCTGGAACCCAAACCCCCCATTTACATTAATTCTTATGGGGAAATTGGATTTGCTTAACATTGTTTTGCTTAAAGTAGCATTTTTCAGGAACATCACTACAACGTTAAGTGAGGAATTACTGTACTGTAATTCCATTGACATCAGTGGAGTTAAGATGGAGCAAGAGGAGAATTCATAGATTCATAGATTCTAGGACTGGAAGGGACCTCGAGAGGTCACCGAGTCCAGTCCCCTGCCCGCATGGCAGGACCAAATACTGTCTAGACCATCCCTGATAGACATTCAAGAATTGGTTCTTGAGTCTAGGATAGTGAAGGTTGCATATGGCTTTTCTATGATGGATCTCAGATAAATTCTCGATAGAGCTGGCTGAATTCTTTTTGACTGAACAGTTTTCCATCGGAAAATCCAGTTTCTTTGAGACTGAAACATTTCACAGGTACATGTCAATTGTGAAGAAGAAATTTTCTATGGGAAAATGTCAAAACAGTTCATTTCAATTTTGTTTTGATAAAGTAAAAATATTTCTTTTTGGCTTTATCAATTGATGTAATTTCATTTTGACATTATTGTATATTGATTAATGTATTTAATATTATATATAATTTATATTAAGATTTACACATCCAAAACAACTTGATGATTGTGAATAAAAAAATTTCAGAATTTCCATTCCAGGAGAAGTTTTGAAATTTTGTCTTTTTGTCCTGATTCAGAATGAAAACAGATTTCAAAATGTCAGAATTTTCCATGGGATGGAATTCCATTTTCCAACCAGCTCATTCTTTGCTAATTAGTGTGAGAGAATTTAACTGTAATACTAGGTTACACACTTAATGACTAAGGAAAAATCCTACCCCTCTGTTCACCCATGGGAGAACTCAAACAGTGGATGAACTGCACATCCATTGCATGGGGAAGCCCGCTTACAAACGGGCTGAGTACTGCAGTGGCTCTCTGTGCTGGAACATAGGGGTGATATATGTGCAGTAGAGAGAAATACCTGAAACTCTGGAACAATGATTACAACCACTATTCTTCTTCATTCTGTGGAGGAACACATCTGTTGCAGCACCCCACACCCTAATTACCCTTCCTCAGTTTTGTTCCATTTTGCTTTACTCTCCCCCCTCCCCCAACAGGATTTAGCCCTAAGTTTAAGGACAATAAACTTTCACTGAATTGTTGTCCAAATGAATACAAAAGTAATGTTTAATGTACTGAATTATATTAATGAAGGGCCAAATTCTGGCCAGTGCTCCACATGCGCACCTCAGAAGATCCACAGCCGACATTTGGAGTGCTGGGCAGAAGTTGGCTGACCGTATCCTGCCTCCTCTGAAAAGCTGCAGGGAGATTGCTCCTAATATGTCTGGACGGACATAACAGGGCATGGCCAAAGGGTCAGGCAGTGTGGTCCACACCCTCGTGTGTGTACATGTTTGTGGTCACTGTGACCAGGTAATAGCCCTTATGCGCAACCCTCTGCCAAGTCATTCTGTGCTAAGCAGAAAAGAATGCCCAAGGGAGCTGTGTGTAGGGCTGGTCTCAGCCAAGTAGGGTAACAAGATATCCCGATTTTATAGGGACAGTCCCGATATTCAGGGCTTTTTCTTATATAGGCTCCTATTACCCCCAACTCCTGTCCCGATTTTTCACACTTGCTATCTGGTCACCCTATAGCCAAGATTGAGGGGCCCATTAATATTGATTTGGTAGCATATTTGTATTCCTCATTGTGTGAGTTTAGCTCCTGTTTCCAGGTGGCAACCAGAATTTGATCTGTTATGATTTTTACATTTAGATGATGCACAACATGCTCTTTGTCTGTATTTGAACAACAAAAATAGTGAGTAGGGACTTCTCTTCTATTAATATTAGGAGCATCAGTTGCTTAGATAGGAACAAAACCTATGGTCTTTGGACTTCACTGGGAGTTTTGCTTGGGTAAGCACTGCAGGGTTTGGCTCACAAACTTTAACCCAGTAGTCTCCAACCTTTTTACGCCCAAGATCACTTTTTGAATTTAAGGGCAACCCAGAATCTACCCTGCCCCTTCCCCGAGGCCCTGCCCCTTTCCTAAAGCCCCGCCCCCCACTCACTCCATCCCCCCCCACTCCGTCTCTGCTGCTTGCTCTCCCGCACCTCACTCACTTTCACTGGGCTGGGGTCGGGGTTTGGGAGGGGGTGCGGGCTCTGGGCTAGGGCTGAGGGGTTTGCAGTGTGGGAGACACTCTGGGCTGAGTCTGGGGCAGAGAGTTTGGGTGCAGGAGGGGGTGACCACTGCTTTAACCCTTCCCCCAACTGAGCAAAGGCCAGCTTTAGGATTTGTGGGGCCTCAAGGTGCCAGAAATGGGAAAATTAATCCAACAGTTGCCTCCCCATCTGGTGCTATTGCTGGTGGGCACTATAGATCTGACAGTATGCTGTTTCTTCTCCCACTCCAGTCCAATTACTGGGGAGAAAAATAAGGGCAGCCTATGAGTTGCTGAGCTTCCATACAATGTACTGCCCCAAGTGGCTCCTTGATTTTCCTGTGCGTAAAGTCATCTCTGCCCCATACCCTCCTCCATGTGAAATAGCTGCAGAGCCTTTTATAGTTCAAACGTTTTGATTTATTTTCTTCTGATACACAGATATTTTTGTGGCTTCATGTATGTTTTGCCTAGTAACTGAATTCAGCATTAGTTGAATTTAGTATTAAACTACAGATCAGTAGCCAGCATCACAGATCAGTAGCCAGTATCACTTAAAATATGTGGCATATGTCTCTAATTTGGGACAAAATGGCCTTTGCTCAGTAAAATGGTAAGTAAATATTGATTCTGATTTGGTAGCAGGTATGAGCAAAGTAGTATTTCAGCTTTACCCTGGGCTTTTGCAAACAGAGCCAGCAACTTCAATTAAAATTCAACTACTAATTGCTTATGCTCCCATCTGCACAGGAGCATTAATCATTTGAAAGACTGTTTGCTTTCAATACTATTACTCAGGGGTTTTTTTAAGCATTTCAAAAATGACTTGTAAAATAAACTTCTGTGAGAACCTCTGTGTTCAAAGATTGAAATGCTTTATATAATACATGTTAGGCTACTGTGCCTTAGAATGAAAAAGGGTTAAAAAAGTCAGAAATTGAGACCTGGGGTGGACTAATTATGAATTTCGCTTATAGAGTGAAATCCTGGCTACACTGAAGAAAATGGAAATTTCTTTCTTAGGATCAAATTTACCGATGAGAAAAACTGTTGCAGCTGTACCCAAGTCACCAGAGTTGCATGGTCTTATGTCTGTGATGGATATGGCACATGAAACTTTATAATGGCTGACACAGAATTTTGTTGTCCTTTTAAAGAATGTTTTTTACTGGATTGAGACCACATGCCAGATTTCAGATCAGAGCGAGGTGCTTTTTTATTTTTTGATTTTTTTTTTGGCCAATGTTACTAATTTTGGAATAGTTAAAAAGAGAGAGAGAGAAAGAGGGAGAATGAAGACAGACACTTAACAGTGGGATGAAACTATATCATACAGACTAAAAAAAATTCAGACATTTTATAGAGATGAAAATATGTTAATGTTATAATAATTTGTGTGTAGCATATAAGATTTCAACGGATGAATTTTCATGTAATATATCATGTCCAATTTTCACCCAGAGATGGTTTAACAGGACATCTGAATCCCATGTTAGGTACATAAGTTCTCATTGTGTATATCTACATATTGATTTAGCATTCACATTTGGGATTTGGACATCCTATTAAAGCCACCAACATTGGAAAGATGAGCTGAGCAACTCTCCCTCCCCCCAATATTTGCTATCTGCTTTGAATGTTCTATGAATTGTGTGTGTTATTTCAAAATTAAAGGGAAATAATTAATAGAGATTATAAGCTCTTTGAGGCAGGGGCTATCTTTTTATTGTGTGTTTGTCCAGTTCTGGGCACCATGGGGTCCTGGTCCACAGCTAGGGCTCCTAAGTGCTACAGTAATACAAATAAAAAAAAAACTACAAGAGAAATCTTCACCCAGGATAGTCCAGCTAAATGGTGTTGTAATTTCAAGTTAGACTCTTGCTTAGATCATGGCTGTTGGGATTCCCTCTCAGACCTTTTCCACTTGGCTTGTCCAGAACACCTCAGCCAGTTTCAGGAGAACACTTGTCTGCACTTCCACTAATGTATACCAAGAAAATAACTTTTGGAATAATAGGTGGGCTTCTAACAAACAGTATCGATTCTTTGTGAGAGAAAAATTGTTCTCAATGGATTGGTGCAATGGGCAATGTCTCTGGCAATAGTGGATGAAAAGGGGCCCCTGCTGTATCACAAGAGGTGCCTTGGAGCCCGCAGGCAGCCAAGAGAATGGATTTTATTCACCCTGTCCATTTGCAGGGTATCCAGATAAACATCAAATATTTTTGCTGTATACAGGGCTTCTGAATGTCAATCTTGGATGCTTAGCCCAGCACATATATGAATAATATGGCCATTTACCTTCATAACTGCTGATTAGAGCATAAGAATGTGGGATTTAAATTTCCTGATACATTTATTTTCAATATTATTTAACTTCTTTAGGACCTTCTATCTGAGGAGCTCAAATTGTTTTCACAGTATTATTGAGTTAATCCTCAGAACCCTTCTAACAGATGGGGAAATTGAGGCACCGTGAGATTAAGGCCAACAGCTTCAATGGCTGGCTTAATTTCTTTATGGCCAAATTAATGGCCACTTTTGAAAATTTTATCCTGCAGGACTTGGCCAAGGTCACACATGAAATCTGTGGCAAAGCTGGGGGGGAAACCACAATCCTCTTGACTCCAACTTCTGATAATTAATCACAGGATCACCCTTCCCCACTATCATGGATTTCATTGCTACTGTTAAAATGGTTATGCGTATGGAAAACCTGCACCACAGAAGAAATATTTATATAAATTCCAAAGTACTGCTTGGGAATCTTTTAAAAGAAGCATTTCACTTATAAGTTTTGTAAAACCTACTTTTTTTTTTAACAACTTTTTTTTACACATTGGGCCAAATTTCACCCAGCGCTGTCCCTTTAATTTATGCTTTCATACATGCTGTATAGAACCTTAAATATACTTAAAAGTAATCTTTCCATTTCAGAATATGTCTGTTTTATGCAGAGAATCTGCAAACGTATCAATACTTAGATTGAATAGTAAGTCGGAACCTACGAGTTAAAATGTTATGTTGTGCATTAAAAACGTGACTTACTTTGCAGTTTGTGAGCTGAAGTCCCCTTCTATGAGTGACTTCCTCTGGGGCCTGGAGAATTCTGGCTGGCTAAAACACATCAAAGCCATCATGGATGCGGGCATCTTCATTGCAAAGGTAAATTATGTAAAACTAAATCAAAACTGATTGACCTGATGCAGAAAACTGAGGGCCAGAGTCACTGCTGGTGAAACTCCATTGACTTAGATGAAGTTACACTAGAAAATAATCTGGCCCTAAATGTGTAATGTTTCTGTGATGGGAGAAGAGACAATTTTTAGTGTGGCAAAAGTTGTCATTTGGACACTTTGCTTGTAAATTAGTGTTTTATTCCCTTCTATTCTTGTGCGCTAATTACCTGAATTGCAGTGCTGCCTCTACTAACCAATGTTGTATATCTTAATTTCCTAACTTTTCCCTGCAGACAGTTGCTAAACCTGTTTCTCCTTAAGTTCCCCTTGTTGCAAGTTAAGTGTTGCAGCACTACATCTAGGTATGATTGTTCCTGTGCACACATGTCAATCTTAATTATACTCTGGTCCCACGTATTTAATGGCTCAACTTCATTTGTCGCCTGAACCAACTCCTGTATGTTACCAAGATTACAGTATGCAGTGTTGTGACCATGTCGGTCCCAGGATATTAGAGAGACAAGGCAGGTAAGGTAATATCTTTTATTGGACCAACTTCTGTTAGTGAGAGAGAGACAAGCTTTCAAGCTTACACAGAGCTCTTCTTCAGGTCTGGGAAACTTACTCAGAGGGCAGGTCTACAGTACAAACTTCCACTGGTGCAGCTGGTAGCGCTTCTGGTGAAGATGCTCTAAGTCAGGGATTGGCAACCTTTGGCACATGGCCCACCAGAGTAAGCCCCCTGGCGGGCCGGGCCAGTTTCTTTACATGCCACATCAGCAGGTTCAGCCGATCGCAGCTCCCTCTGGCCGCAGCTCACCGCTCCAGGCCAATGGGGGCTGTGTGAAGCAGCGGCCAGCACATCCCTTGGCCCACACCGCTTCCCACAGCCCCCATTGGCCTGGAATGGCAAACTGTGGCCAGTGGGAGTTGAGATCAGCTGAACCTGCAGACGCGGCAGGTAAACAAACCAGCCCTGCCCACTTAAGCAGTTAACACATATTTCAAGGGACCATTCAAGATAAGTGGCCTGTTAACTCTCCTCCAGTCATAGGGCAGAAAGCTTGTGGGAGTGGGGAAAGCAGCTGGTGGGGAGGGTAGTAGTGTTAGTGGGTTATAGACTGTTGTAATAAGCCATAAATCCAGTTTCTCTATTCAGTCCATGATTTTTAGTGTCTAGCAAAGTTATGAATTTATGCTCCTAGTATTAACTTACTTAACTAAACAGTTTTCAAAGGGGTAGCCATATTAGTCTGTATCGGCAAAAACAAAAAGGAGTCCTTGTGGCACCTTAGAGACTAACAAATGTATTTGGGCATAAGTTTTCGTGGGCTAGAACCCACTTCATCGGATGCATGGAGTGAAAAATACAATAGGCAGGTATAAATATACCGCACATGAAAAGATGGGAGTTGCCTTACCAAGTAGGGGGTCAGTGCTAACGAGGCCAATTCAGTCAGGCTGGATGTGGCCCATTTCCAACAGTTGACAAGAAGGTGTGAGTATCAACAGAGGGAAAATTACTTTTTCTAGTGACCCAGCCACCATCTTTTCATGTGCTGTGTATTTATACCTGCACTGTATTTTTCACTCCATACATCTGATGAAGTGGGTTATAACCCACAAAAGCTTATGCCCAAATAAATTTGTTAGTCTCTAAGGTGCCACAAGGATTCCTCATTGTTTTAACTAAACAGTGTTAACTAAACAATCTGTTCCATTTTGTATTTATCTGTCACACTCTAAGTTTCCCAGTCCTGAAAGTTTGAAAGCTTATCTCTCTTGCCAATAGAAGGTGGTCCAATAAAAAAATATTACCTCACCCACCTTGTCTCTCTGTTACCAATGTCTAATTCACGAGAAACCTCTTCTCTGCATACTTACCTATTTGTCCCAAGAAGCAGTTGTTTATAGTTCTGAGAAATTATTTATCCCAGTATTTTGCATTTACTATCACTGTTCTACTTTTGAGGCTGTTATTACTTTCCCAACTAGTGTATTTTATTGTAAAGACTGGTGTTTCTGGCTAGAGCAGTTCATGGTATTCTACTCAGAAATTTTATTTTGTTAGTCCGTAGTATCTTATGTTTAATGCTATTCCCCTGCCTATTGTTTTTTAGTGAATAGGAATTATGCTATCCCTTTGATAATCGCATACGCCTCATGTTTCTGAAATGTCAACTACTTGTAGGTCTTCCTAATGTCAGACACTCCAGCTCTCTCATTTTTGCTCTTCTAGTGGTAATTAATATATAAGTGTTTACGTGACTTTTTTTTTTAAATGATGTGCCCACTCTCATGTTTTTGCTGACACTCAGTAACTATCAGAGTTCTCTTTCTTGCCTTGTTTCTGCCTTTCCCATATGTGGCTGTAACTGTCTGTTTTATCCCCAAAACAGGCTAGATATACGTGTTTGTCTATCTATAGTAGAATTCAGTAGGTGAAGTCTTGGCCCCACTGAAGTCAATTGGCATTTTGCCATTGACTCCACTGCTGTCAGGATTTCACTCATTCACCTCAGCACTTGCCATCTTTCCCCTACTGGCGAGTTTAAGTAATGTCTGCAAATCATCTTTATTTTTGTTGCATATGTGCCCACCATCTTCCAGTTTCTCTTTGTTTTGGAACGCAGATCTACTTGTATAATTTTGGATCCTGGATAAAAAGCTACTTGGAATTTTTGCTCTATTTCTGGCTAGTTTCTAGTATCCAGATTTTTACCCTTGCCGAATGTTAAATATTGGCATTTTGCCCACATGATTCCATTATCTGCCTCCTAAAATAAACATTGGTGATTCATTATTAGTCATTGTTCCACTTCGATTTAAAGTTTTCAAGAGTTTATTTGTCTAGATACTATCTTTCTTAACTCATTTTATTTTTCTCCATTGAGATTTAAGTACAGCTTTCTTTAGAAATCATAAAGAAACAAAAAAGGGCAACAGCCTTATTTAAAATAAATCCTTTTAATCCACAATGAGTTCTAACTTCCCCAAAAGGATCTCCCAGGTTTACTAAACATAACCCCTTCCTTGTATACATCACTTATACTATGCATGAAACAGCTCTCTTCCTGATAATGTAAATTAAGATTACAGACTTCAAATCTTGCATATCGAATATGGACATGTATCATAAACACAGGCTTCCTCTGAAGTCCCTCTATGTGCTTTGTGGTCTGATACTCTTGTGTTTAGTAAGGTCCTTGAACTGAGGAAGCTATTTTTCAGATGGAGATACTACTGCTATCAATCTAGATACCTTAGGTACTTACATATCCACTGTTACCATGGTATCTGAGTACCTCACATTCTTTAATGCAATTACCCTCACAATATACCTCTCAGGTAGGGAAGAGTTGCTATCCCCATTTTATAGATAGGGAAATTGAGGCACAGAGAGGCTCATTTGAAATCAATAGGAGTTAGGCATCTAAAAGGCTTTTGATGACCTGGGCCTTGGCTTACACAGGAAGTCTGTAGCAGAGCAGAGACCTGAACCCAGGCCTGCCACATGCTAGGCTAGCACCCTAAACCATTTTGACTAGCGTGCATCTCTACTGTTACTCATTGCCATAACCTTATTTATTACTTCTGTGAATCTTTCTGTATTTTTAGGCTGTGGCAGAGGAAGGCGTGAGTGTTCTTGTTCATTGCTCAGATGGCTGGGACAGAACAGCTCAGGTTTGCTCTGTAGCAAGCCTTCTATTAGATCCATTTTACCGAACTATAAAGGGATTTATGGTAAGCAAGCCTATTTTACAGAGGGCGTAAATGTTCTATGACATCATGTGCACAGTATTAACACTAATGTTCTTTGTGTGTGTAGAGAAAATAACCTTTTCCTTAAAAATGTCTTTTTTTCTTAAGTAGAAAGTTTAAAAAAAACCAAAGTGGTTCAAATTATCAACGCCAAATTATCCAAATTAACATCAAACATTTGGTTCCATCAAGTGCAGTCCGTCTTTGTTTTTTGAACCATGACAAAAAAACTGTCTTGTTGCCCAAGATGTTGTTTTGGGGGCATAAGTTTATATTTAGGATAAAATTTTCAAAGATGGGCACTGAAGTTTTGCCTATCAAAATTGGGTGCAAATCAGGGGTCGGTTTGGGGAAAACATGTTTGAAATCTGTTCCTTTTCAACAAGGAGACCTATGTACAAATTGGCTCTGGCAGAGTATGCACGAATGTTTACCAACCTTGTGGTCATTCCTGCAAAGATAGGTTTACAAGGCTTGTAGAGTTTAATAAAAAATGATAGGTGGTCATTCGGAATAAAGCTTTGTTGAAATACAGCAGTGCTCATTTCCATCATTCTTTTGCTTGCTCTAAAAATTAATCTTGATTCCATTACATGACACTTAAGTGCACTTTTCTCATTTTAGGTATTAATTGAAAAAGATTGGGTTTCCTTTGGGCACAAATTTAATCACAGGTAAGGGTACTCTCAGGTTTGTTTTCAATATACACTTTTTTCATAAGGTAGGGTCAGCTCTCTGCTGGTGCTATTTTAATTTGATTTTCAAATGGCAATGAGAAAGTAAACTAACATGATGCCCTCAAGTTATTCCTCATAACTTTTTTTCATTATTTATTATAGACCATTGGAAAATAAAATTGAAATGTTATTTTTTTACCATTCTTTCCCCATTGTTTACTATTGAGTATATTGGATGCTTGTCTTGTGCTTACTTTTACCATTGAAGCATTTATTTTGGAGAGAAATTTCTATTGTAGTCAATAGGAGTTCTGCCATTGACTTCAGTAGGAGACAGGATTTCACTCATGCAGAATTAAGGCCCAGATCAGGAAAGCATCCCTACTCAGGACAGCACTTAACTTTAGGCATGTGCTTAAGTGCAGTTGACATCAAGGATCTGTGATCTGAGAGCTACTCAGTCTATAGGCAAATATTCTGTCAAATTAAAACAAACATATTTCAAGTAAAGGGAATATAAAATGTATTGATTTTACAAATTGTTTTATGCCTCCAAATATCATAAGAACGGCCACACTGGGTCAGACCAATGGTCCATCTAGCCCAGTATCCTGTCTTCCGATGGTGGCCAATGCCAGGTGCTTCAGAGGGAATGAACAGAACAGGTAATCATCAAGTGATCCATCTCCTGTTGTCCACTCCCAGCTGCTGGCAGTCACATACTAGAGATACCCAGAGCATGGGGTTGTATCAATGACCATCTTGGCTAATAGCCATTGGTGAACCTATCCTTCATGAACTTATCTAATTCTTTTTTGAATCCCGTTATAGTTTTGGCCTTCACAATATTCCCCTGGCAATGAGTTCCACAGGTTGACTGTGCGTTGTGTGAAGTACTTTCTTTTGTTTGCTTTAAACCAGCAGCCTATTAATTTCATTGAGTGACCCCTGGTTCTTGTGTTATGTGAAAGTGCAAATAACACTTCCTTATTCACTTTCTCCACACCATTCATAATATCAAATTTCCCCTCAGTTGTCTCTTTTCCAAGCTGAAAAGTCCCAGTTTTATTAATCTCTCCTCATAGGGAAGCTGTTCCATACCCTTAATCATTTTTGTTGTCCTCCTCCAATTCTTATCCATCCATCCATCCATCCATCCATCCATCCATCCCTTTACTAATGGTTCCTAACATTTTGTTAGCTTTTGTAACTGCTGCTGCACATTGAGCAGATGTTTTCAGAGAACTATCCACAATGACTCCAAGATCTCTTTCTAGAGTGGTAACAGCTAATTTAGATCCCATCATTTTGTATGTATAGTTGGGATTATGTTTTCCAATGTGTATTACTTTAACATTTATCAATATTGAATTTCATCTGCCATTTTGTTGCCCAGTCACTCAGTTTTGTGGGATCCTGTTGTAACTCTTAGTTAACCCCAAAGCAGACTGCTATCTTGAGTAATTTTGGATTACCTACAAATTTTGTTACCTCACTGTTTACCACTTTTGCCAGATCATTTATTAAGATGTTGAACAGCATTGGTCCCAGTACAGATCCCTGGCAGACACCACTCTTTACCGCTTTCCATTGTGAAAACTGACCACTTATTCCTGCTCTGTTGACTCTTCCCCAACAAATCGTGGTCATCTATGTGTGTGATAATTTTATTCTTTACTATAATTTCAACCAGTTTACCTGGTACTGAAGTTGAGTTTACCAGCCTGTAATTACCAGAATTATCTATGAAGCCTTTTTTTAAAATTGGCATCACATTAGCTGTCCTCCAGTCATCTGGCACAGAAGCTCATTTAAGTGACAGGTTACATACCACACTTAGTAGTTTTGCAATTTCATATTTGAGTTCCTACAGAACTCTTGGGTAAATACCATCTGGTCCTGGTGACTTATTACTGTTTAGTTTATTAATTTGTTCCAAAACCTCCTCTATTGACACCTCAATCTGAGACAATTCCTCAGACTTGTCACCTAAAATGAATGGCTCAGATGTGGGAATCTCCCACATATCATCTGCAGTAAAGACAGATGCAAAGAGTTCATTTAACTTCTCTGCAATGGCTTTATCTTCCTGGAGTGCTCCTGTAGCACTTTGATCATTCAGTGCCCCCACAGATTGTTTGTTAGGCTTCCTGCTCCTTGTGTACTTAATTTTTTTTTTTTTTTGCTGTTAGGTTTTGAATCTTTTGCCAGTTTCTCTTCAAATTCTTTTTTGGCCCGCCTAATTATACATTTTTACTTGACTTGCTAGAGTTTATGATCCTTTCTGTTTTTCTCAGTAGGATTTAATTTCCAATTTTAAAGGATGCCTTTTGGCCCCTAACAGCTTCTTTTACTTTGTTGTATAGCCATAGTGGCACTTTTTTGGTCCTTGTACTGTTTTTTTAATTTGGGGTATCCATTTAATTTGAGCCTCTATTATGGTGTTTTTAAAAAGTTTCCATGCAGCTTGCAGGCATTTCACTTTTGAGACTATACCTCAGGGGTCAGCAACCTACTGCAGGCGTGCCAAAGGTGGCACACGAGCCGATTTTTAATGGCATGCCGGCCCCGCTCAGCCCCGTGCACGCTCCGCCTTACTTTCACTTCTAGGTTCCGGCTGCCGGCCCCTTGCCAGCTGGGGTCCCGGCGGCCAGGACCCCGGCTGGCAAGGGGCCGGCAGCCGGAACCTAGAAGTGAAAGTAAGGCGGAGCATGCACGGTGCTGGCGATGCTGGGGCACTCCCAGCTGGGGTCCTGCTGGCTGCTGGAACTCTCCTGCAGGCTGGCGCTGGCGGCCCCGTGCACTGGACTAAGCAGCAGGCAGTCAGGCGAGTGAAAGGGGCCGGCGGGAGGCGCGGTGGAGGTGTCCGCGTCCCAGCCTGTCCTGCTGCCCCTCTCTCGCCACTGTGGCTGGATACCAGGGCAGTGCAGGCACGTGCCGTCCCTGCGGCATGCACAGCTGCGGCCCCTCGGGGGAAAGGGGAAGGGAGTGGCAGGCCAGGGGGTCTTCTGCCGCCACCCCCCATTTGCCTGCAGATGAAGTAGCCCCACACAGCTGGCCCACAGCTCCCTTGGCAGGAACAGGAACAGCGTGGGGCAGGGACCCATCCACCATCCAGGTAACCTGGCTGCAACCTGGACTGTCCCAGGCCACCCCAGGCCCCTGTCCCTCCAGGACTTCCCCCCCTACACACACACCCCAGCCCCCTGCCCTGAGCCCCTCCTGTCACCCAACCCTGACTCCTGCACCCCCCATGCTCACAGCCCTGATTCCTACATCATCCACATCCCCACCCCCTGCCCTGAGTGCTCCTCCACACATCCCTAGCCCCTGAGCTCCTCCCCCCAAGGGGGGTTGCAATATGACAGTACCTGTAATCAATTTAAGTTACTTTCACCCCTGCTGGAACCCCAGACCAGCAGTGGACTGAGCGGAGCGGCGGTGGGCTGAGCGGCTCATCCCGCTGCTGGTCTGGGGTTCCGGCCAGTGGCCCCGCTCAGCCCACTGCCAGCCTAGAGTACCGGTAGCCAGCCCATCTGCTCCTGGCCTCGACCCAGCGCTCTTCAGTCACCCCCTGCTGTAGCCCACATTGGAAAACTCAGCAAGGAAAAGCGAGGGCAAGGATCACACTAAACTGATAAGATCTGCATTTTAATTTTATTTTAAATGAAGCTTCTTAAATATTTTAAAAACCTTATTTACTTTATATACAACAATAGTTTATTTATATAATATACATTTATAGAGAGAGACCTTCTAAAAACATTAAAATGTATTACCAGCACGCAAAACCTTAAATTACAGTGAACTTGGCACACCACTTCTGAAAGGTTGCCTACCCCTGCTATACCTTTTACTTTCTGTTTAACTAGCTTCCTCATTTTTGTGTAGTTCCCCTTTCTGAAATTAAATGCTGCTTCTTTGGTGTTTCCTCCCATCTCTTCATCCCTCACAAGGATGTTAAATTTAGTTATATTATGATCATTATTACCAAGTGGTTCAGCTATATTCACCTCTTGGATCAGATCCTGTGCTCCACTTAAGATTAAATCAAAGAACTACCTCTCCCCTTGTGCGTCCCAGGACTAGCTGCTCCAAGAAGCAGTCATTTATGGTGTCTAGAAACTTTATCTCTGCATCTCATCCTGAGGTGACACATATTCAGTCAGTATGAGGACAGTTGAAATCCCCCATTATTATTGAGTTTTCTATTTTTATAGTCTCTCTAATTTCCCAGAGCATTTCACAGTCACCACCACGATCCTGGTCCAGTGGTTGGTAGTATATTCCTATTGCTATACTCTTATTATTCAAGCATGAAATTTCTATCCAGAGAGATTCTACGGTACAGTTTGATTCATTTAAGTTTTTTTACTATATTTGACTCTATGCTTTCTTTTACATCTAGTGCCACTTCCCAACCTACTCTGTCATTCCTATATATTTTGTACCCTGGTATCACTGTGTCCTATCATCATTCCACAAAGTTTTAGTGTTATATCAATATCCTCAGGCACTTAAGTTTACCCATCTTAGTATTTAGACTTCTAGCACGTGTATACAAGCACTTATAAAATTTGTTACTTTTTAGTTGTTTGCCATTACGAGATACAATTGAATGGGACTCTTTTTCATTTGACTGTTTCTCTTCAGTTCCTACCTGTGCTTTATCAACTTCTACCTTCTCCTCCTTACTAGAAAAGAGAGAATCCCCATTAATAGAGCTTCTCGTAGTGATGTCTCTGTCCAAACCATGTGCTCCTACGTACCTGTCGACTTTCCCCCAGCCCTTGTTTAAAAATTCCTCTATAATGTTTTTAAATGTACATGTCAGCAGTCTGGTTCCATTTTGCTTTATCTGGAGTCCATCCTTCCTGCAATGGGTCCTTCTTTCCTAGTCTATAGGCAAATATTCCATCAAATTAAAACAAAAGATACGTCAAGTAAAGGAAATATAAAACAATGTACTGATTTGACAAGTTGTATTATGCCTCCAAATCTCAACTGTCTTTTTTTGCTAATTAAACAATTTGCAGGCTTTTTGTCCATAATGTGGACATATGTCTAGAGTTCCCTGCTTTTGTGGGTTAAGTCAAGTCCTTAGAAAAACATTCAAAGCACAAAAGTTATGCTGAAGGTTCATTGTCATATTACTTGATTTCTCTATAGGCTGATGCTACAGTGACAGTTATTAAATAACATTCAATAATTTGAGGCAGTTTTTACTGGAATAAAGTTCTTATAAGATTCCAGCAAGAGTTTCAGTGGTTAAAATGACATTCTACAATATCTTTAATAATAATTTCTACAAGATATTGTAGGCATACAATCACCATTGATAACTGTAATCTCCTTAATGATACTGCTATGCCTCTTTGAGGCATTTAAGTAATGGCAGGTTCTAATTTAGAAGAAATTATTTTTATGATTTCCTACTCCATTGGCCTATATATACTAGATACAGAACAAACAACTAAAGATACTTCCTCTTTTACAGGTCAAGGTCAAACATACAGCATATTGTCTCAACTGTATGCATAACATATTTTCAGTCCCCTCTTAATTGAGATAATCCAGTGTGAACAGCACCAGTAAACCTAATTCTATATAGAGAAGCAGTTCAAAGCACACCTGCTAACACAACAGAATGTAGCTGTGCCCTAGGATGCTCTCCCCAAGGAATTCCACCAACAGAGGGCAGCCTTAAACTACGATTGGAGGGTTTTTTTGGGGGGTGGGTGGGAGGGCACCATAAAAGTCTCTCAGCAAAGGTTGTCCTGGAGATGTGCTAATTAATAGTACATAGACTAAGGGTGTTCATGGACGTGAGAGACTTGCAGCGCACACTAGTACCAGGTATAAAACAGCAGGGGACTCTGGAAGTTTCGCCACAGAGCTTCTCCTGTGTGCTCTGTTCCTGACTGGCAAGCACAGCACTCCTTCGGTTCTGTGAACAGAGGTTTCCACACCTGCCTGATTTTGTGATGTGACTAAAAATTCACCATGAAACCCATGACTCAACTCTCTCCCACAAAGCATTTTTTTCAACCATGTAGTGCTCTAGTTTTCATAAAGGATTCCTATTAGATTTCAGGTTATAATGGTAATATCTTGCATTATTTTAGGTATGGCTATTTAGATGGAGATCCAAAAGAGATATCCCCAGTTATTGATCAGTTCATCGAGTGCATTTGGCAGCTAATGGAACAGTTTCCCTGTGCCTTTGAGTTCAATGAAAGATTCCTGATCCACATACAACATCATATCTATTCCTGCCAGTTTGGTAACTTTCTGTGTAACAGCCAGAAGGAGAGGCGAGAGCTGAAGTATGATTTTCTATTCTTTAACTACATAGGTATATGTGGGTTTTGCAGATTTTGTGTGTATTAAAGATTAAAATGTCTATATAAATTTGCATGCCACAAAGTGTGGCAATGCACAATTCTTACCTGCCTTTATCTGGCAAGATAATTTAACAAAAAAAAGTTGAGCTTCTGTAATGTGCAATGCTGTGTATATAATCTATAGGTGGGAAAGGGATTTAGGGCCTCACTTGAGCCTTGGCATACTCCTCAGTGTGATTGTTCACATCCCAGAGCTATGTATGTATGAGAAATCCATTTCCCCTCCTAGGGTTGAATCTTCAAGTTTCCCCAGAGCCAGATTCCTCTCTGTCCCACCCACTCCTTTTGGGTAAGGAACTGAGGTTCCTGCTGGTGACACCCTGGTTACCCTGGTCAGGGGAAACAGTGAACTGACCTCTTGCACTGTTAGTTTTGTACTTTCTGATTGTACTGGAGTTCTTGTGTTCATCACATACTCATCCCACGAACTGACCAGCAGTACAAATTTCCTGGTTTCTTGTCCACTAGTCCCATTTTAAGGTCATGTGGATGGTCACCATAAAACTGTTCTAACCCACCCAGTGCACACAAATCATCTGGTGGCTCCCCTGGTTGCAGATGTACTCTCCCTTCTGGGTTGACACTTCCATATAAGTCATCTCATTGTGCTTTTGCAGCCCCAGAAATCTTTTCCTGTAAGCCTCAGGAGTCAGTTTAAGTTGAAGGATTGAGGCTTTTAAAAATTGTTCATAGTCCACAAAATCTGTCCCTACATTTGACTGTTTGCTTCTATGCCTCTTACTCCCAGTAAGGGGTGTTATAGACCAGAATGTAGGCAGTCATACCTAGTGGTCAGAGCAGTAGTGGTCAGGAACTATAGGTCAGAGACAGAGTCAGGAATCAAGCCCAGGGTCAGAGCCAGGGCATAGAAGCAGGGACTTGGAGCAAGACAGGAGTGCAAGAACTAGGAGCTGGACAGGAAGGCAGGAATCAGGAAAGAAGGCAGAATCCAATGTAGCATCCAGCCAAGGATTCCTGTAGTTGCTCAGACAACTTCCTGTGTCTCCTTCTGGCTTAAATAGTGAGTCTGAGCCAGGCAAAGAGGCTGGACATCTCCTCCAATTGGGAGCTTTGTGGGCAGTGCCTATGGTGAGCTAGGGTCCAGCAGCCCACGCTCCCTGCTGGTATCAGCAAGCTGCCATGTGGTGGCTGTGGCCTGGAGACCCAGGTTCAAGACCTGTGATTCCTCCAAAGGGCTCACCTTCCTTCCTGGGCTTCAGAGCCCAAGCTCCAGGCTGAGCCACAACATCTACAGTGCCTCTTTTTAGCACCATATGTCACACAGCACACAACTGTTTCAAATTGTATCTGCACAAACTGCTGATCCCCAGAACCTGCGGTGAGCCACCCACAGAAAAAAGTAGAACTTGGCATAACTCCTGTAGTCTGTAAGGGAATGGTGCCCCACTGGTAACTGGCCATTCCCCCTGTAAAGGCAGAGTCGCCATTATCTGGCACAGAGTGCTACTGTGGCTGCTCAGCAATCTGGTGCCAACTTGAAATGTCAGCACACTTGCATGTGGCTGAAATTCACCCATGGTGTGGAGAACCAGTGGAAGTCCTCTGTGCACTTATGGGCTGTGGGAGGAGGGTTAATCACTGAATAAGTAGCTGCAGTGGAGTGCCTGACCCATTACATGCTGCAGGAAGTGTCTGTGCACCAGGCCCATGTAGGTCAGCAAGGCCAAGAAGAGGGGTGGAGAGTGAGGAGGTGTGGAAGAGGCCCGGGGATTCGTGAATATACAGATTCAGTGGCCACAACACAGAACTGATACAAAGGATCAGTGGCTGCTGTTTCAACTCATAGAAGCCCGGGGCATGGGTCCTGAAATGGAGGCTACGTTTTTATTTACTCAACCCCCATACATTCCACGTCCAGTTACTCTGGCTTTTCAGAGGTGCATTGGATTTTACCTTTAAAGTCCAATGAAGGAAAATGGGCCTCTACATTCTACAGCTATAATTTGTGTAATTTTCTTAAGAGGCTCTGAAGCTGATTGTAGTGACCAGCAAAGAGCACTGAAGTGTCTTCCCTAATCTCTAGCTATACCTGCACCTCTGGAAAGCAGTTTATGTATTTTTCTTTTAAATCCTTTCTCAGAATTCGAGAACGAACATATTCGCTTTGGGCTCATTTGTGGAAGAATCGTGCAGATTACATGAATCCTCTGTATAGAGAAGACCACAGTCAGACCCAGGGGACACTGCGACCACAGACAGCTCCCTGCAATTTCTTGTACAAGTAGGTGACTTCACTTATTGTTGCCATTGCACAGTGCAGGTTACTAGTGGGGTGTATTAGAACAAAACTTCTCATCTCAGAACTTAATCTTGTACTGTATATTTTATTCTAGTACGTTGATAGATACAGTGGTAAATTCAGTGCCAGCTACAGTGAGTAAACTCCCTGCCTGCCAATACTCAGACAGGGCCTCTACACTATGTCACAGCATTGGATTAGCTACAAAAGAAGCTTGTGACTAAGACTGCATTGATAGTTGTGTGTACTTATTACATGCATAGGCGTTTGTTCCACTGTGGGTACTAGATTTCTGCCATATCAGATTTTGTGATGAATCTTTGATTCCCTGGGTCAATCAGCATCACAGGTGAAACAAGTGGTTTCAGAAAGATCGTAGGATCTCACTCACATTTGTTAAAACAAGTACTCAGTAAATAAGCAAATAAAATACTCTGTCCAATGTTGCTGCTAAATTCTAAGTAACACTGGGAGGGTAACTTAGGCCCCACATATTTTTAGGTATTTACAAGTTTCTATAGAGGCTAATATCATCCAAAATGTTTCTATTGTTTTTTTCAAATAACAATCTATTTTGCTGCTAATACAAGAAAAGTGAAAGTGATTAAAAATTATTATAAGTACAATTGAATATTTTCATATTCCAAGCTAAAGGATATGTTAAAATGTAAACAACCTAAATGATTAAAAATGAATTAATGTTAATATTCTTTCATGTTTAACACTCTAGGTCACATTTGTAACCCAGGTTTAAAAAAACAGTTTAACTAAAAACTCTAATTGTAATCTGACAGTGTCCCTTTAGGTACAACGATATTTGCAAAAGAGATTTCCAAAATATGGGCCTGATACTGCAGACACTTACTCATGTGAGTAATCCCATTGACTTTAATCAGACTACTTTGAGTAAGGGTTTGCAGGATTGGGCTTTTTGTGTTAATGAATATAGGGTTGGGGGGGACATTACTAAATTAACATAGATTGTTTGGCAAAGAAAAAAGAAACCACTTAATACTAGGTAAAAATTTCCTAGAACTAGGGTGACCAGATGTCCTAATTTTATAGGGACAGTCCCGATTTTGGGGGCCTTTTCTTATATAGGCACCTACTACCCTCACCCCCGTCCCGATTTTTCACACTTGCCCTCTGGTCACCCTACCTAGAACAGCTCTGCCAGCCCTTTGGCTAGACAGATGAATTCTTAATTCAAGTCTGTTACTTAATCTGTCTGCTGAGCTACTTACGTAGATAGTCAGGTGCTGGCCACATGTTACCAGAGAATTAGAAAATAGGGGAGGAGTGATATTACACAATTATCCAAACATACTTATGGCATACACCCTCCTCTGAGCTGACTTTTCAGTTGCAGGCTAACAGGAACAGTTATTTAACTGAGAACTATGTCAACAATTCACACAAGAGCACGCAGATGGGTGCATGGCTAAGGAGCAAATACACAGAAACTGGCTTGTAAAACCCCAGGCTGCTTCCACTTTCCTAAGGGCTTCTTTTTTAGCCTGGGTTATTATTTTACAGGTCTCTTACTTTAAATTAATTGTAGTGCAGTCTACAATAGCTTGGTATCACTAACCTGCAAAGATTTCATAGAATCAGTTGTTAAGGTCTCCTTTCAGGAATGCACTTTAGCATGTACTTAAATCCATCCATATTCTGCATGTGCTAAGCCCTGCCTCTCAAAGGGAGTTAGGTAAATCTGGGTTGGAGGAAAATGCCTACCTCCTTTTGGGATTCACAGCCATAAACACACACCTGGAGATGACACCTAAGCCAGTTTTTGGAAAATGCTAAACGAGGAGTCCCCCTTATAACCTTTAGTCCAGTAGCTAGGGTACTCACCCTGGATGTGGGAGACCTCAGTTCAATTCTACCCTCTGCATGATGTGGAGAAGGGATTTGAAGCTGGGTTTCCCCCCTTCCCACAAGAGTGCCCTAATCGCTAAGCTATGGGGTTATCCGGTCGGGTCTCTTGCAATCTCTCCTATTGGAGCTGTTCCACTGTGTATAAATAATTAATACAGGGAGGGGAAGAGACTCAAGTTCAGATCAGGCCTCCACATCGCGGGGTGGGGGGAGGTTGAACCCAGGTGTCCCACATCCTAGGTGAATGTGCTAACCACTGGGCTAAAAGTTATAAAAGGGGTGGGAGAGTGGGTGCAGGCACCATCCCTGCCATGTCTTCCTCTGTGCATTTTGTGTGGGTTTAGGGGTCAGAGAACACTTACTGGATCAGGCCCCGCAGGGGAGAGGGGCAGGGCAGGACCCCCTGTGGGGTTTAGGGATGAGATAAGCACCTGGTGCCCAGACTGAGATAACTATGCATACGTTCACTGTCAGAAACTGAGATACCTAGGGGACTATAACAGTGGAAATTTAGATGCCTGTAGGGTTAGGCAGCAGCTGTGTGGGGGTTTTGAGGATCTCAGTGATGCCTAAATATTGGATTTAGGCATCTAAAGTGGCTGTTAGGCATCCAAGTGCTTTTGTGGATCTAGCTCTAAATGCTTTCCTGAATCAATCTGGGACCTAATTCTGAAAGATGTAGAGTATCTGAGCAGAACCAGCAGATTTCATTAGTTTCATTGAGAGTTGTGGCACTCAGCACCTCTCCGGATCAAACCTATGATTGTACAGTGACAATCTGAGAAGAAATCATCATAATAAAATACTGTTTTACCCATGTGATACAGCAGGTGGAAACAGGCCCCATGAATCTGTCGGGTATTTCATAGACTGCCTTGTGAACACATATTGAGACATCTCTGTGCCAATATGTGTTATTTTGTCTTTTAACATTAGGGTCAAATTTAGAGCAAGTGTAAATGGGTACAACTCCGTTGATTTCAGTGGAGTCATGCTTAGCTACACCAAGTACCCAAAAAGTACTTTTCAGCCAGGCCAACAAAACACAAACTCATCCTTGAGATATTTTTTGGCTCTTGTTGTTAAACATTTTTGTTAAGTATGAATTTTTAAGTAACATTTCACACCATAACTTTTAGATGACGCTTCTGATTTTTTACCCAACTTTCCAGAAAAAAACTATGCTCAGATGAGCTGTGGCATACAAAACTTCAGGAGGACCAGTTGTTCTTGAGGAAAACTGGAGAGGGGCTAAAATTGGACTTATAATGGAAAGCTGGCTTCAACCTTAATTTTGATGCAGCTACTACTGCACTATAGTATTTTTAAATAGAGGGTATAGAACAAATAAAAAATACAACTTAAGTTATTGTTCTTCTTAGCAAAGGTGTGTATTTATTTTGACAGAACATACATTTTTGTTGACAGTAAATACATTTAATAAGTTTAAAAGTTTTTTTTTTTTTAAAGAATTACTATCACTCAGAACTCCAGACAGATTAGATCAAAGCTGTGGTCTAAATCAAATGTAGCCTGATGTTTCTTAAAATTGTATATAATTGATTTATGCCAGTATTAGTCTATAGATTTACATTCTTCTGCTTCTTTTTCATTGTCAGTCATACATGATCAAAGGTAGTAAAACATAATCTTGTGGTAGTAAATCTGTTTTTCAATTAACATCATGCAGTAAAGTGCTTACGTATGTTTAAGACCGTGTACTCCTGCATACCGTCTGCATTTAACACTTCTGATAGTCCCTGCTATCAATTCCAGGTTCTGGAGTGGTATGTATACCCGCTTTGAAAAGGGGATGCATCCCCGGCAGTCAGTTACCGATTACCTGATGGCAGTGAAAGAAGAAACTCAGCAGTTAGAGGAAGAGCTGGAAGTCTTAGAACAGGTAAAGACACTTGATCTGATTTCCCAGACTTTATATTCTCTGAATAAGGCTAGTTATTGGGGAAGTCTTTGATGAATTTCAGCTAAATAGGTAGTTTTTGTTCACCTTTCTACAGGACATGTGCAATGGAGGTCAGGCATAGATAATACCAAGATAGCAAGAATAATCCATAAATGTATACTATTACTTAAAAAGTGGTGGCACCTACCATCTGCTGTGTGCTTTTCAAACACAGAGGGAGTTTCTGGGACTGAACTCAATGGGAATTTTTTGCCTTTGCCATCTGTAGAAGCCTGGAGTGGGGTTTTTTGGGGGGTAGGGTGAAATTTTGCCCTGGTACCTGCACAAAACACACACACTCCCACAGAAGTTAATTTTTTTGGTCCCATATGGCATAAAGGCTGACATGATTAAAGGTCTGTGTAACCCCACTGCAGTTGAGGGAAGAATTCTGATTGTCAAATAAATAGTTGCAAAGGGCGTAAGTCAGATTTTGACCTTAAGTATTTACATTGTGCCCATCACCAAGGTACGCAAAAGCAGAATTGGGTCCAAAACTCGTGCATGTGTGTGTAATATATAAACTATATTGTTTCTCTTTCAGAGATTGGCAGATCTCAAAAAAGTGCAGTTAAACAATAGAAAAGAAAACTCTAAGCAACAAGACCACAACACACACTTAGGGCTTTCTACCTCTAACAACAGCATAGCTAACACACCCCAGGATTACATTAATAATGTGAAATCATTCCCATCCCGGAGCCCTTCACAAGGAGACGAAGAAGACTCAGCCCTGATTCTGACCCAGGACAACCTGAAAAGCTCTGATCCTGACCTCTCAGCCAACAGTGATCAGGAGTCAGGTGTGGAAGATTTGAGCTGCAGATCCCCAAGCGGTGGTTGTTGCCTGCCTAGTGAAGACAGTGGCAAAGATTCAGATGAGGCTGTGTTTCTCACTGTCTGAAATGACATCTGTTCATCAGATGAAGAACAGGCACTGTCCTTGAACATTTAAAAAAATTCCAAAGAAAAGGAGCTGTGCAATTGTGTATGTAAAGGTCCAGGCAGAACAACCACTTATTAGCTGTAATAAGACAAAATGTTAATGAAAGGTAATCTCTGCTATTATGAACATTTATTTAAGCCCCTTGTGGTTGCTTCTTTTAACCTTATCAGAGCCATAAAGAATTATTAATTTATTTTTGCTTTCCAAATGTTATTTTTATATTTCCATAATTATGCCTACTGTACATAACTGTGTTTTTGTTGAGTATTTTTGCCTTGAAGGTAGCTGTGTACATTGTGGAAATATTGGATTTGTTTCTTAAAATTTTCAAATTTAACAATTTTGTGAAAAAATTTCTATTAAAATCCTTTCAAAAAAGATACTAGAACCACTAGAAAAGGTTCAGAGAAGGGCAACTAAAATGATTAGGGGTTTGGAACGGGTCCCATATGAGGAGAGATTAAAGGGGCTAGGACTTTTCAGCTTGGAAAAGAGGAGACTAAGGGGGGATATGCTAGAGGTATATAAAATCTTGAGTGATGTGGAGAAAGTGAATAAGGAAAAGTTATTTACTTGTTCCATAATACAAGAACTAGGGGCCACCAAATGAAATTAATGGGCAGCAGGTTTAAAACAAATAAAAGGAAGTTCTTCTTCACACAGCGCACAGTCAACTTGTGGAACTCCTTACCTGAGGTTCTGAAGGATAGGACTATAACAGGGTTTAAAAGAGAACTGGATAAATTCATGGAGGTTAAGTCCATTAATGGCTATTAGCCAGGCTGGCTAAGGAATGGTGTCCCTAGCCTCTGTTTGTTAGAAGGTGGTGATTGACGGCAGGAGGGAGATGACTTGATCATTGCCTGTTAGGTTCACTCCCTTTGGGGCACCTGGCGTTGGCCACTGTCAGTAGACAGGATACTGGGCTGGATGGACCTTTGGTCTGAGCCAGTACGGCCATTCTTGTGTTCTTTCAGCAGAGTAAAAGTAGAAATGACAGAAGCAAATGAACAGGATTACTTGGGTGTGTAAATGGGACCCTGACCCTCCAGCTGGATCTGTGTGGGTGGGTCTTTGAATAAAACAGGAAGAATATAAAAATAAACGCACAAACATTTTGGTAAACCATGACTTTGCACTGAATGATAAAGTAAACTCTGATGCCTATTTATTATTTGTATTACCATAGCACCTAGGAGCCCAAGTCATGGAGCAGGACCCAACTGTGCTAGGCATTATATAAACATAGAACAAAAACAGTCTCTGCCCAAGGGGCTTACAATCTAAGTAATAAATAGTGTTGTTTTTCTAGCCTTTACATTGTATTATTTCTATAATCATTCCAAAAAGAGTCAATTTTTAAAGACCACAGCTAAAATTTTCAAAAGTGCCTATGTCCCATTGACTTCCAGTGAGACTTTTGGAAATTTTACCCTAAGCACCTAAGGGCCTAAGTTACTTTTTAAAATATTACCCCAAAACTGAAGTTAAAAGGATACTTTCAGTAGACTAGGCCCAGAAATTAGATATTGCAAAAAATATCTTCTCAAATCCTAACACTGATAGAAATGTCTTGTTTTAAAATAAATTCAATGAAGACATTTTCATCTGAATGTAAATTTCTCTTGCTGTATTTGCCAACCAAACATGGTTGAATATTGCTAGGATGTAAAAACCTATATGTGAAACTGACTAGAAATAAGTAATTTATTTTTACTGAGTGAAGTGAAAAAAAGCAACAAAATATGTTGTCTAAAATGATTTTTTTTTAACCTCTATCCATTTTAATAAGTTAAGATCTTAGTAACGAAGGTCTGGAAATATGCAATTTAAAAAAATTAAAACTCTGTTTGAAGTAGAAGTCAGTAAAATACTAACATTTTGGATTCTCTTGTTTATACTAAATTACTTTACTTTGTCTTTTATTTTGTGTGCCAGCATTTACAATTGAACCATTTAAAAATCTAATTTATTGGTCCTCTCTCCTTATCTTTTTGAAGTAGTTGAACATAAAATGGTAAAGGTGCAAGTTTGCTTTAGTTGTATTTCTTGTTAATGTTTCAAGAACAGGTTTTACAGGCAGAGTTTGCATAGTCAGATGCCATACCTATTCCTAAATGTGTTGATTTTTAATAAATTTCTAGTAATTTAGTCCACTTTTGCAGGGAAGTTTTCATTCTGATAAGAAGCCTTGTGTGTAAAAAGAACAGCTAGCCTCCAGCCTCAGAGGGGAGATGCCATAATTGGACAAAAGAGTTAGTTGCTCTTAGCAAGCCTTATTTTAGCATTAAATTCAATGACCAGATCCTCATCTTGCATAAATCCTTGTAGCTCTATTGAAGTAAATGGAACTATGACAATTTATACTGTGCTGAGACTCTGGCCCTATATATTTTAAAATATTTATGCATTTTTAATAAATGAAAGTCCTGATTTTAATTGTACTTTGAAAAAGTGTATTTCATATTTTATATTTTGAACATGGGCTGTAAAGTTTGATGTTAAAGGCGATTTTGAATGGGTTTTCTTGAAGAAATATACACACACACAATCAAGATGGCAACGAGAACAAGTTATGCAAATACATTCTGCTTTAAAATACAAAAGAATAGTAGTTTTCAGAGATTCTCACAATATTGTTGCACATTAAAATGTAACAGTGTAGATTGTGATGGTGTTACTTTGTCTGTGCTGTTAGACATATCTAGAAATAGATGCAAAACTTAAGAATGTTATATATGCAAAATGGAAGCACTAGCTTCATGTTGCTTGTGAAATTATTGTAATGATTTTTATATGTAAAATATGACTGTTTTAGACACCCATCTTTATAGAGCAGTTCCCACTTGTATGCCTTACAGTGCTGGGAACTTTGGTTTAGTCATTTTCATTGTAAATGTGTGTGCTGTAGCATTATACTAGCCTGATGAAAAATACTTAAAAAAATAAACTGCAACTGTTGCATGTTGTTGATTCACATTAGTGCATTAAAGAGAGGCTTGCTCACATAGCTTTGTAACATAATGCTTAGGAAATTCAAGAGGCATATCAATTGGAATGAGAGATTTTTTCCCCCATATTCTCCTACATCAGCTAGCCATTATCTCCATTTTTGCAGAAAACAGACATGACCATTATTATGAAATCCTATTTTAGTCACCCTAGAACTTTTGCATGACTACTCTGTAATTTGAGACACAACACAATGAGTGTGATGGGAAGAAGAAAAAAATTAAAATAACCATGTAATATAGGTTAACTGTTTATGGTGGCAGATGGTTCTAACAGTGAAATCCTGTTGCTCTCAATGGGAACGAGGGCATTGATTTTACTGGGGCCAGGATTTCACCCATCTTTAATTTAATAATAATAAAAAAAATCCCTAAACGCTGGTATCATTGGTTGTCTGACTTTTTTTTCCAACCAGGATTTGGAGTGGAAATTTGAAGGGGCGGGTTGGCAATTTCACAGATTAATTCATAAGTAATTCATTTCTACACTCAGAGGCTGCATGGAGATGGCATGGGAGAAGCGGACAAAAAGAGGAATGATTGGGCATTAGTGGTGGAGTACACAACATGGTAAAAAACAACAGACAATTGGGAAAGGCTTTGAACGTGAGATAAAGAAATTTGAACTAGCTGGCTCAAAACCAGAGGCAGGCAATGCAGGTTTTTAAAATAATCAAGGAGAGGAATTATGTGGTCAGAGCCACCAGCAAGAAAAAGAATGCTAGAAGCCATATTTTCAGTGAATGGGGCGAGAAGGTAGAAAGCAATGCTGGTTCGTGAGGCTGGTGATGAGGAAGGCCTGAACTAGGTTCAGTGGTGTCGAGAGACATGCACTCATGTCAGTTTGATAATGAGAAGGCAGGAGTTGGAGTCTGTGGGGGACAAAGCACAAGGAGTTGAAAAAATAACCCCCAATTACAAGGCTACATGACGAGGAAGAATGGTGCCTGCAGTGATTAGAGGCTTGGTCTTCACTCAAGAGTTAACTTGGGCTCTAATTTGGCTGTTGCCTTTAACCTTGCTGCTCTCCACAAAACCCTCTCAGCCAAGCATGATGTTGATTTACATCAGAGCAAGCTGGCTAGTCCTGGGATATAGGCTAAAGCCTTTGTGCTATTTACACATTGGTTAGTAACCTGCCAGTTTTCCAGGGAATATGCAGGCCACACCACTTAAGTGCTTATAGCCCTGCACTGCCTTCCCACAATTCACTGGGAAGGAATCATAGTGACTTGGCTTACTGCAGCACTAAGAACTATGGGCTATATCCCCAGGAGTTCAGGCACATTCCATGGGTGAGTGTAGTACTAATGTGGACCCAGTAACTTGGATGTGGCCACTCACACGTGGCTAGCCTGGGTGCTGATGACCTAGGTTGCCATGAAGACATAACCAGAGATGGGGTACATACAACAAAAGATAAGCAATTCAATTTTAAACTAAACGTTGCTAAGTTGCCAGCAGAAGAAAAGATGTCAGATGAACTCTAATTTGGATCTTCTCCAAGCAGAGCTTCAGGTTTTTTTGTTTAAGATACAAAGGATGTACACTGGAGGAAAATCCAATGAGGCACTTGTTTATTCAGCACTTATGAGGATGGAGCCCAGATACGTTTTTTCTTTCTAGTAGCTGGCCGTATTTGTCGCCTTCATTTACTCAACTTTCATCAGCTGCTGCATGCACTGTAGTTTCCACAGACACATACAGAGGGCTATATGATGCTTCTTAACTTCTCTAACAAAGGACAAAAGCTATAAATTGTCTTGATCTTTAAAGGCAGGTCAGATGTGTCATTTACAAGGGCGATAAAGAGAGCTGTGAAAGCCAATAATTTTGACCATTGATTAACACCATAGAACTAGCCAATCCTCAGCTGAAACTAGTTTCTGAAGGAAGCACGGGGAGTTGATGGTGTCAAGACTTAAGAGGGACAGAGTAATTCAGTACAGAGGGCTGGGCATGTTGGCTCTGAGTATTTATCCCAGTATCAGGCTGGCTTCCACATTCACTGGTTGTGTGGGAGAAGCTTCCCAGTGCCATTATCTGAGCACCAGCCACAGGGATACAAAACAGCCTGTCCAGCACTGACTATATTACAACTAATAGCAATTAAGAAACATGATAAATGGTTCCAATTTCACTAAGAGGTCCTGCAGTCAGAGTACATGGTATCCACACGGTAGGTAAAGGACTAGCAGATTGATTATTTTAAAAAGCTTTATTTATAGAGTTTCACATATTACAATGTACACTAGTCAGTCAGGTACATACACACAACTACCTTAAACTTTCTCCCCCAAGGTTTATAGTCAGACTTACTTTTGAGCCTCAAGGGACATATTCCTAGGTCTTTAAAAGGAAGCAGTAATGAAGACTGGTAAGAAACCGTTGCTTGCCCTGACTGTTTCTAACCTGTATTTGGCCAAGGTCCAAAGTGGTACAGCTATAGGAGCATCTGAAGAGCAAAAAACCATGTGATTAATTCCAAACCTGTTTATAAAATGGTTATGCAACTGACCCAGCTAGTAACTTACAATCTGCTTATATTTAATAAAGTCTGTTGCTCATAGTGCTGGTGAAATTTGAAATTTGTTATCAACCTCACTTTAGAATAAAAGAATGTGAAACAGATTGGGAAGTATATGGCAGATGTTATAATGGCCCCTTTCAAGAGTGTGTAATCCCAGTGGGAGATCTTGTCAGCCAGCTATTGTTGTATACGAGACATTCCCAAAGGAACGTATTTGACTTCGCTGCTTTATACTGCAGGTGGAAGAAATCTTTTCAATATATGAAGTGTTATGACCTCTACACAGAGAATTCAGCTCTGCATGTCAGCTGTCAGTTGATCCAAAGGAGAAGGATAGAGATTTACATTAAATACAAAAAATGTTACTGCTGAGATGGAAGTTAATATAAGGTAATTACCATTAAACAGCAGCAAATAGAGAAATTAAATCAGTTACTGCAGTACAGACGTAACCAACTAAAGTAGAGGAATACTGATGACAAATTAGGTCCTCTGTTCCTAATTTGCAAATTACTGAACTGAATATTTTCTGAATATCACCACTTTTCACTTGGTGTAACACATCTGTATACACTTTGGCACAAAGTGTGAGGCTATGCAGTGCAGGCTGTCAACAGGCATTAGTCTGTCTGTCTTCTCTAATACTGTATTAAGCATTTCCTAAAGTTTCATTAGGCCTAGAACATGCAATATTATAGAAAACAGACTTTCCATAGGCCCAACAGCAGCCTTCATGTTCCAGCACTCTCAATGGGACAGCTATTTCAGAGTGGAGTTGCAGTAAATCTACTTAATGTACATGCACTAGAAGGGAAGGGAAGAGGGAAATTGTGAGCTACTTATTGTTTTGAAAGTCACACCCACATACTTTCATTAATCAGTGTGTAGAACATACTCTGAGGGCTACAAAAGAACGTAATATTTGGTGCAGGTGCAAAAAATAAAATAAAATAAAGTTTCAGGTCAGCCTGAAACAAAAATGTTTTTAAATTATCGGCGAACTAATATAAAAAAAAAAGAGTGTCAATCTAAAACATTTAAGTTTAGATTGAGGGTTTTTAAAAATAAAATTGAGGGAAATTCAAAAATATTTTTCTTAAACAAAAGTTGAATCATTTAACTTTAAAAAATGCTGAAGTTAACTGTTTCAACATCTCTGACGGGTGCCCCTTTCCAATTGACCAATCCAAATTCACCAGTTGTTTTAGCTGATCCAAATCTGCATTTTTCAGCAAAAAAAAATATTTGAGGCAAAACTTCTCCCAGCTGTACATTTTAATGTTCAAATGTTTTTTTGAGGATTAAAATATACAAGTCATCTTTAAGGGTAATGCTTTAATTGGTACAAGGAATATAATCATCATATAGTCTCTCACTTGCCTAGTACCTCTCATCCTGTAAGATCTCTATCTGGTTTACAAACTGAAACTATGCTCAGGGATCACTTTGCCCACCACCATATTAGCAGCTGTTTAAAACAGCACACCACAGTATAGAGCACAGAGAATAAGTTTTCCTAAATAAAACTGCCACGTAACTATATGAATTTAAAAAGCACCCATCAATGTAATTTAGGTAAAAAGAATATTACCCCATTTGAAATTTGGGCAGCATATATGGGTTAATATTCCTACACTTGTAAGAAGAAGTGCTAATGGATCTTTACTGACTACAAAGAGTCAGATTTAAGTTTTACCTCAAGCCCAAAAAAACCCAGCATTTCCAGGAACACAGTGGCTATATTAACACAATGCTGGAAGCATTCAATTCAGTACTGACTTAAAGGTTTCCTACCAGTAGATGTCACTCTAACCTCTAAGTACTGACCTGGTCTAACCCTGTTTAGCTTGTCGGATTTGACAGGATTAACTAGTGTAGCTGCAGACTCAAGATCATGAAAAAAGTTCTCTTTTCAGAAAGTCTAATGCATTTCCACCCTGCTTCTCTTCACCTTTTCAGAAGAGGTGTGGGGAAGAGAGAGAACAATATCAAGATTCCTGAAGAAAGTTATAACTATGATAGAAATAAAACAGAATTGCAGTAACTAAATCTATCCCAAAATTCAGGATGTAGCAAATGTATCTATTTCTCTAGAATCTGTATTTTCACTTCATGACTCAATTCAGTGGCAAGACAGACTAGAACATTAAAAAAAAAAAAAAAAAAAAGTACTTAGGGTTGCATTTTTCACCTGTAGAACTTTGTTTGTAATTTGCAGTTCATGCATATTAAATATATATCCCCTCCCCTAAAAGGAAGCGCACCTGACAAACAGGTCTAGTGATCAAAGGACAAAGATCTAGAAATCACCAGATAAGGGTTCCATTCATGGCCCTTACCATGACTCACTGCACAGCCACTGAAAAGTCAGTTTCCTTGTATATTAAATCCAGGTAACTACCACCTCAAAAGGGAATTGAGAATTAAATTAAAGCTTGTAAAGTGCTTTGAGTTCCTCAGATGAAAGACAATAAACACCACCAAAATTATGTAAAAAGGTGGCCTGATTTTTTTTTTTTTATGTTGTGCAACAACAAATTCCTTTGGTTTTGCTTAAAATGAAAGATGATGTCTGGCTGAAAGCTCTGTAGCTAGTTACAGTGATGGGTGCCTTGTCACTTCAGAATGAAGAGTCCATTTGTACTCTTAGTATAATAGATAGTATATTTACAGACTGCTGGTATAATATTTTTCCAAAGCATCCGTTCCTTAAACTGATTCTACTTATTCAACAGGATGCAGGCAACGTTTAATTTGATATTATTTGAAATAAAAATAAACTGATGTTGATTTTTGGCATCAAGGAAGGGAAGTCTGATATTTCACTGACAATTATAAAAAGCGTTACCAATCTCCTCCCCACAAAGTTCATCATCCTCAAGAGTCTTCATAAAGTAACCCAAGCAAATGTTTCAAATTCAAAATACAAAAAGGTATGAATTATGTTTTATAAAATGTACAAAGCTAGCCAAAGTTACTTGTTTAGATATTTAATCTCTAAAGAATGGCAGAATAGCAGCAGGAACTTAAATATGGTAAGGACTATCAACAATAAATACAAGAAATATTAGTGCAAAGATTGCAATAGAAGGATTTCTTGAATAAAATGAGAATATAAAGAGTCATTCTAATTTGTACAAAACAGTCCCAGCACTGTATACAATCTGTTCTATAAATACAACCATTTATGATGAAATGCTTATTTGCAAATAGGTGTTAGAAAATGTGCTTTGTTGGGTTTGTTCACTCTTCTCTTGGCAGGTCTAGTTTGCAGGAAAGTCTATGAAGACAAAAATTTCTATAATTAGACAGTTTAACCTCCTAAAAAGCTATTTTGCAGTTCCTTCCCTCCCTCCAGTTACAGATATGTATTTCAGGAAGTAGATGTTCTCCCCAACCCACACTTTTTGAAAATACCAACTATTTCCTTCCTTTGTATAGAAACAGACAAACAAGGAATTTTGACTTGAAATTGATCTACATCAAGAAATGTTATGGGAAATACTAATAATGTTAACATGACAATTTGCAGTTAGTAAATATAGAGTAAGTGCTATGAAGGTAATGCAAAGTGTGTGGAAGTTTGCCTTCATGCAGCAGTTTACCTATAGTGGAGCATGAAATTGGCTGTGCATTGTTATTGCCTGTTGAAGTTTCTCCTCTTTGGCTCGTCTACAGTGGCAAATCTAAAACACAAACAAAGTGGACCAGTTAGCTCTGAAAAGAATAACCTGCTATGTTTCATTTTTTTATTCTATACACCTAATCTCTATTTCTTTCTTTTTTAGTTCAAAAGTTGCCTATTTCATGGAATCTTAAGAGAGACTGACCTGTGGACCACTTCCCTACCAGCAATTCCACCAAAATTCACTCATATTTGCAAGAACACTCCTGAAGCAGTTGCTTATGTAGAAAAGTAATTAGGGAAATATTTACAGTATCATTAGATGACTTTACTATGATTTATCTGCAGGAAACAAGAACAGAGACCAAGAGCATGTGCAGTGATCAGGAACCATATTTTAAGACTATCAATTTTAATTATGCTCTATTATTTCATCCTTAAAGAGTTAAGGAAATTTAAAAGTTATGAGGTTGAGACTCTTAACATAGCACATTATTCTACATATCCTGTCTCTTCCTTACCCCTCTTAAAACTGCCCAACTGGTTTTCTTCCTTATTTCTGTGCAAGAATGGGAGGACAATACTATATGTGGGAGAAATCACAGAAATGTAGTACTAGAAGGGACCTAAATAGATCATCTAGTCCAGTCCGCTGCACTGAGTCAGGACTAAGTATTACCTGGCTCACTCAAAGATACATCTCATTGCTTTTGCTCAAAAAATGGGATGGAAGGTTACATTTCATCATGCATACGCATTTCTGTCCACCTTGTAACAATGACATTATGTCTCATTGACCAAAAAACACACAAAAAAAAACAGTGCACCCTCCCCCTTTACAGTTTAGCACACACACAAAATATATATATATGTGCTAAGCTGTAAAGGGGGAGGGTGCACTGTTTTTTTTTTTGTTTTTTTTTTTTGGTCAATGAGACATAATATATATATACACACACAGAGAGCAAAGTAAGTTAAAGGGTCACTGCTATCGGAGTGTGACAAAACCACAGGAGATGCAAGGCTCTGTCACAAAGCACCTTCTAAGATTAGGGGAACTGGGCATAATAAAAAGGAGTATATAGAAGGCACATACAAGAATAAGCTAGAGTTCAAGTACGTGAAAGTGAATTTACAAAACTACAAACCATTTCTAATGTTACTGACAAGCTATATAAGACATGTTGCCATCTTGGAAGAATCAGCATAATTAGTTAAGACTTTTAAGAAGTGTGCAGCAGGTCACAGAATCCAGCATTCTGAATCACAGAATTGCTCCACTCTTAAAAGTGATAAATACTGGTTTCATACACCCCATTTGTACAATTAATTTCAGCTCGAGAGTATACTACATACAGTTCTCTTTTCCATGAAGCTACTAAGAAAGTCATCTATTTCCATTTTTCCTTCCAAGAAATCTTCTGCAATAGTGTCAGACTCCTCTTCGGCTTCATGAGCAGCTACTTTCAGTCTGGCCTGCAAAGCACTGGAACTGCAACTCTGAGGAAAAAAAGTTTCCTGCTAATGTTAAATGATCATTGAAAACCATGTTTATTTTACACAAGATAGATAAAGGAATGCATGAAAACAGCTTATGGGTGTGGGAGAGAACATTACTGTAGTATCTTAAAATTAAGACTGCTAAGCAACTTAGAAATTTGCCACCTACAGGAATCAGTGAATGTTTAAATTGATAAAAAAAATCTAGACGGGAACACAGAATGAAGACGACATTTGGCAGAGTAACTGATTTGGGCTGACTTACCCTTACACCTGTGCAGAGCTCCACTGATTTCAGTGATGCTGTGTGTGTTTGTTAAAGCCCACCCTCACAGATCTGACTGCAGGGTCCCCAAGGCCTTTGAGATCACTGTTTCTAGAAGTCATTATTAAAAGATGCTCTAAAGCAAAATATAAAAAGTAATCAATAGGCTTCACACTTGAAGTTCACGCCAGAAACTTAAGGACTGGTCATGAACCTGAGTAAGTGGAGCCAGGTGAAAGTACAAAATCTTTATAATCATGGCTTTCAGCTACCTTTGGAATACAACTGACTGAATAATTTAGTTTACTTTTTCTAGGAGGAATCCTGTTAAAAAAATAGTTTATTCTTCTAGTCCCAGCAACATGCTTGTAGCTGTAAATTGGTATCTATGTGAAACAAAATAACTGAATGCATCAAGACAAAGGGAAATTTAAGCTGAACATACTGATATTTTTCCTGACTAAACACCAATTTGACAAAGAAGAAAAGTTTTATGCCAGCTCAAAACCAACTTTTCAGCTAACCAACTCCTGTCACCTTTTCTTTATCCAGCTAGGCTCAAAGCCAATTACGCTGGCCACATCTCTATTTTTGTAACACACTTTAGCTGCACTTGAAAATAGTCAAGTCTTGTTAAACTGTGATACTGATATTATTAAGTGAGAATGACTTACTTATAGTTGGTACTTTTATACATATTATGTGGAGATCTAAGCTGGACTTTGGCCCTGGTGTTCTTTCCCCTGAGGTAAGTTTATAGTGCCTGGTCTAGAACTCTTAGCTAGGTTTTAACTGTGTTCTTGATTTTATCATCTAGTCTGTTACAACTCCTCTCATCACAATGAAGAGTTTGATTAAATCATCTTGCTAACTGGCTTAGTTAATGAATTTTTTTTTTGGTCAATCTCTCTCCCCAATACCTGCCATTGACCAAATTTGTCAGGAACAATTCTAATGGCACTATCACTCAGCATCTGACAGATTTTTTGCTACTGTACCACTGAATGTGAAATAGAATCTTGGTTGTACTACCACCTTCTGTTTTGTTTTTAAGCTAACTTTACACCTAAGAACTGACTGTTACAGAAATAGTACATAGCTCCACTTTACTCAAATCATGGGAGCCATGCACACTAACATAAAAGCAGAATCTGGCCAGAAGAATATTCTTTAAATTTTTTATTATACTTTTGTCCATAATTTGTAGAATGTTATTCAAAAGACAACATGAAAATAAAAAAGTTATACCTCACTAAGCTCATGCTGCCTTTGCATCTTCTTCTCAAAGGTGGCTTTCATCTGAGTAAGCTGTTCATACTAGGGGGGGAAAAATATTTCTTAAAAACAACGAACATTTCAGCTATTTCTTTTCTAGAAAATTTATTTTTATTCACTTACTTTATCCAGCACTGTTTGCCTTTTCGCCTCTAGACTGGGTTCCAACAGTAAATTTTTTTCTGTAAAATAAATAAGCTGTTTAATTTTAAGAGACTACAGTTCTGAAAACACACCCATAGTTATAAATATGTTGAAGTCTTACTTGCTAACTCTTCAATGCTTTTCACTAAGTCATCTTTATCCATTATGATTTGCTTCAGCTGGGGCAGATTCACAAACTGTTCCAGCAAAATATCCTCCTGCTCGTTCATATCTGTCAGCTGTGGTATACTGGATTAAAAAAAGAAAAGGATATACAGCAAAAGGCCAATCAAAAATGAAACCTACCATCTGCAGTGGACAGGCTTTGAAAGGTGGTGTATTAGTGCCTTTAGTTTCAATCTTTACTTCCTTACTGTGCTCCTAATGTGTTATCTAGTTCCGATGCAACACAATTTGAGAAATTAGACTAGAAACATAATATTGTTGGCAAATTCTGGAGCCCTATGGAAAAGTTTAGGAGATGATTCATTGAGTCCACATTTCTCTTTAGTCATCTTGGAAGGCTCAGATTTGCTGGTAATGTTTCTTAAAAATAAGAAAAAACCAAATGAACCCTCTTTGCTATTTATAAACATATGCTACTAGTGCTTACAAGCCTCATATATAAACTGCTTGTTGACAGCCTGCATAACTTTTGACACACCCTTAAGAGGGAATTCTCTGTTTCCAGAGACCCTCAGAATCTGTTGTTCATCCTGCCAAAACCTGGAAATGTATAGGAAAGGTCAACTGATTTGCATTCTACAAGAAAGAGTTTTTGGTTTAGTCAACTATTACAACAGGGGTTAAGAGTAGGACATCAGAAGGTGAGCAAATCCATTGTCTGAGACTAATTTAATTGAGGAGTCCATTTCTTTCAGACAGATATATCTGGCTTGGGAGGCTGTTTTAAAAGCCTGAAGGAAATTCTCCAGTGAAGGCTAACTGTTAATGCCTTGCCACAGCTTAAAATAACAAACAGTCAGTCAAGTGGAAGTGTCTGAGTATCTATGCAGTATGGATAAATGTTTATTGTAACAGCAAGTATTTACAATGTAAGTTATAAATATTCACAAAAGTGGAAGTCTTTTCTATGGGGGACTGCTGTATGCTGCCTTAATACAGTATATGCCTTCCTGCCTTTTTTTGTGACTCTTTCTTTTTCCAGATGTTACACTTATTGGGTGCCTGGTGATGCACAGGAAAACAGTTTGAAGGACACAGCAAGAGACTCTTCTATAGTTTGTCAGAGTAATGTAAGACAGCATTTACCTATAGTTCCCAATATATTTTCCTATTAAAAAATCCTGAGCAAGAAAAAAACCTGAGTTAATAAAAGATATGTAGCAACCCACAGAAATTAAGGAAGTCATGGTAAATATGAGTACTATTTTCTTCTAATGAAACTTTTTGGTGGTTATCTAGCAACAAGAAAAAAAAATCTTTTCCAGTTCAAGTAGTAATTGTCATATGCATTACCACAAAATAACTACTTCTCTCTCCAAGATCTTACCTTAATTCTGAGAGCTCTGGAAATGCATCAGGAACATCAGGCATCTTGTAAGTGAAGCCATTCTGGCCCACCTGAACAGAAGTTTAAAAGCATTATTTAAACTTTGAATAGTAATTTCTTTCTTTTGCTTCTAATCCCATCTAAAAAGCCCTTGCCATAGCGAGAATGGTTGCCTCAGCACACATCTGCCCTGAGAAGGATTTATATTCAATGTCTGGACTAGCTTTGAGGGATGTAGGTGTTAACTGCTTAAATGTTAAATCTCACTACACATACAAACCTGTAATAGTGCTTCTGTTGTTGGAACAGGTAATGGCAGGTCTGTGATCAAGCCATAGGATGGAGCAGCGGGTTTGTCTGTAGTATAACCTGAGTCAGCAACTGGCACAGAAGCTATAGATCTATTTGTTTCTTGTGGGGGGTATGGAGGAAGAAACGGAAAACCCTGAGGAGTATAAGGAGGCATTCCAGCTGGTTTACTGTAAAGACTAAACAAAAAATTTACCATCAGCAACTAATTGTTTACTGTTCATTTATGATATTTTAATAATACATCTGAAATTACTAGCACACATGCAAGGTACTTAGTTGTTGAGCTTTTGAAGTAGTACACAAGTATTTATTATCTCAAAAGTAATAATAAAAGTGAGAATAATAAAAATGATAATTCTGCAAGAGATACTTTACCGTATGTTGCTATTTATACAATAATACTTAGAAAGCTTTTCACAATGAAGTAAGTTCAATTCTCTCTCTATCCTGGTAAAGAGTTGAAAAACAAAGTTATATACTCTCAGATTTGATGTAGAGCCAATTGCAAATGTGAACTCAAGTTTTATGCTTCTCAGAAGTTTGCGAAAACATCAATTTAAACCTGGTTTCCACTAAGAAGCCCTTAAAAAAAACTGAGTTGAAATGTCTACTAGGGTTTGTTCACCCTACAAAACTTAAGCGCATCAGCAACAGATAAAGCTTTTAAGCAGTTTCTGAAGTGATTAACTTTTTAAAATTCAAAATTGCATATGACATTGCTTGTCAGTGTTCAATAGTTTCTGAAGTATGGACAAGGCTATAGTGTCTAGGGCCTGCTGTGCATATTTTAATCTAATTATCTATTTGACAGATTCTCAAATGAATTAAAGTTTGGGAGTTTCAGATCCTGAAGTCATCAGCAGGGCATCCAGGAACAAACAACTGCTTACAGGAATCATTGCCTGAAATGCTTGTTTTGCTATTGATACACATTCATTAATCTTCAGAAACATAAAAGCACTAAAATCAAATTAACATGCTAATACAGGAAAGCCAACTATATTTATAATTTTAAAATTGACCCTAAGTGGACAGATCCATGCCTATCAATTGGCTGAATTATATATTTCCAGTCTGAAATAAAACCATTTTTTGAACTTTTTGCCTCTCCTCCAACTAATTTACATACTAATTATTTCCAGCTTGTTCCTTGACATACAGTTACATTCATACATTTCCTAAGAAAATCTAAAGATGAATCTGGAAATTACTTGTCCAGGTTTTGCATACACTTGAAAATGGTCTGATCTCTCAATTTTACCTTTATGTATACTTACTATGGAAACGATGTTGAACTAGGAGCCAAAACTGGAGGATTCTTCCAAAACTCATCCAGTAAGCTCTGAATAATTTTTCCAAGGTCAGAGTGCATTGTGAACTGGTAGAGAACAAAAGCTATATTATATTTAGCACGCCCCTAAAGTACCAAAGAAGCTCAACAAAAAAGAAGTGCATGATTTCTTTTGAATGCAATTGTGATGTTACTGACATAAACTGTGACGGTATAGATAATTTTTGCAACCAAGGTCATATAGTGGCACCAAATCTTGTACAAAGGAGGTTAAATAAGGTGTCTATGACAAGGTTATGATTTGCTGGTTATGATTCTGCTATCTGTACTTGTGTATCATTTTTGTATTTAAAGTTATAAGTATTAGCTCTAAACTGTCTGTATTTCAAACTTGTGCTATGCTTCTGGGTGACACCCAGACAATTTGGCATCAGCACTGCCTAGCCTGCTTGATGGCCCATTAAGGACCATCAGCTATACAACTGACCCATTGAGAGAAGGCAGATACACCTTGTAACTCAGCAAGGCATGCAGAGACATGTCTATGGACAGAACTCTAAGGTTTTTCCATGCCATGCGCTGGGTAGTTTGTTTTTGGAACAAAGGAAGCACAGGCCACGTGGCAAGAGACTATAAAAGGCAGCTGCAAATCCTCCTTCTTGTCTTCAATCCTGCTTCTTACCTCTGGAGGAACTTTCCTACACTGAAGCTCTGAACAAAGAACTGAATGACCCATCCCAGCTGTGAATGTACTCCAGAGACTTGATTTGAACCTGCAGTTTATTCCATCACTGCTACAAGCCTGAACCAAGAACTTTGCCATTACTGTATGTAATTGATTCAATTTAACCAATTTTAACTCATCTATATTTCTTTCTTTTATGAATAAACCTTTAGATTTTAGATTCTAAAGAATTGGCAATAGTGTGATTTGTGGGTAAGATCTGACATATATTGATCTGGATCTGGGGCTTGGTCCTTTGGGAGCAGGAGAACCTTTTTTCTTTTACTGAGGTATTGGTTTTCATAACCATTCGTCCTCATAACAAGTGGTACTGGTGGTGATAATGGGAAACTGGAGTGTCTAAGGGAATTGCTTGTATGACTTATGGTTAGCCAGTGGAGTGAGACCGAAGTCCTCTCTGTTTGGCTGGTTTGGTGTGCCTTAATAGTAAAGGAAACCCCGCCTTGGGCTGTAACTGCACTGTTCTAAGCAATTTGTCCTGAATTCATACTCTCAGTTGTGTCCTGCCAGAGGCTGCATCGTTACAGCAAT